>NC_044992.1:2471202-2771202 GCF_008728515.1 Papio anubis
TTGGTACTTCCGTTAGTTACGTATTGCTATCTCAGCACTTTGGGAGCCCAAGGCGGTGGATCATGAGTCAGGAGTTCCAGACCAGCCTGGCCAGCATGGTGAAACCCCCATCTCTACTAAAAATACAAAAATTAGCTGGGTGTAATTGGCACATGCCTGCAAAAGATTCCAGCTACTTGGGAGGCTGAGGCAGAAATTTGCTTGAATGGGACAAATCATGTAATCAGGTGAGGTGGGTGGATCACCACAGGGGTGGGAGTTGAGACCAGCCTGACCAGCATGGTGAAACCCTGTCTCTACTCAAAATACAAAGTTAGCGGGCATGGTGGCGCGTGCTGTAATCCCCAGCTACTCACTGAGGCAGGAGAATGGCAGACCCAGGAGGCGGAGGTTGCAGTGAGCTGAGATCACACCACTGCACTTCAGCCTGGGCGAGGTGAGACTCTGTCTCTAACTAAATACATAAATAAATAAAAGAGAAACAGGCTGGGCGTGTTGGCTTACTCATGTAATCTCAGCACTTTGGGAGGCCAAGGCGGGCGGATCACTTGAGGTCAGGAGTTGGAGACCAGCCTGCCCAACATGGTCAAATGCCATCTCTATTAAAAATACAAAAGTGCTTGGGGCCTGGTGAGCATCCTGTAATCCCAGTTGGGAGGCTGGGGGCAGGAGAGTCCACTTGAGAATCCAGGAGGGAGGGATGCCAGTGAACAAGGTTGTGCCACTGGACTCTAGCCTGAGTGACCTGTGAGACTCTGCACAAAGAAAAAAAAAAAAAAAGAGAGAGAGAGAGAGAGAGAGAGAAATGGGAGGAGGCTGGGCGTGGTGGCTCACGTCCGTAATCCCTTGCTGAAACTGAAATTTGGGAAGACGGCTTGAGTCCAGGAGTTTGAGACCAGCCTGGGCAACAAAGTGAGATATCATCTCTAAAAATATATAAATAGGCCAGACTCGGTGGTTCATGCCTGTAATCCCAGCCCTTTTGGAGGCCAAGGTGGGCAGATCACTTGAGGTCACGAGTTCGAGACCAGCCTGGCTGACATAGTGAAACCCCTGTCTCTACTAAAAAATACAAAATTAGCTGGGTGTGGTGCTGGGTGCCTGTAATCTCAGCTACTTGGAACGCTGAGGCACAAGGATTGCTTGAACCCGGGAGGTGGAGGCTGCAGTGAGCCGACATTGCACCACTGTACTGCAGCCTGGGCAACAGAGCAAGACTCTGTCTCAAAAAAATAAATAAATAAATAAAAATAAATAAATACAATAAAAAAGAGGAATAGGAGAGGGGGAAAAGAGACCCATGCAGTGACTCCGACGGTGGAACCTTGAGTTGCAGTGATGGGTGAGAGGCACGCATCCCTGAATGCTAATGATGGCCTGGCTTTCCAGCTCTGCTTCTTCTGGCTCTGCCCCCTTCCCGATGAATCTCTTGTGTGATAATCAGCATCTTGGACAAGCAGAGGCAGACAGCAAACACTGGAGCCCGGGACTCAGAGCTCCTGGTTTCTCAGCCAAGAACTCCCTGAGCTTTTGAGGAACCTGCCTTCCTGCCCGGGAATGTCTGGAGCAGTGGGAGAAGATTTTGTGAGCCTGTGGAAGGAATAATTCTGTTCACCAAATGGTCCCCTCCAGACTAGATTCCATGTAAGACTCGGAAAATCCATATTTTCATCTGTGGGGTCACATTGAGCAGGTGCCCCTGAGAACTCCCATCCTTGGGGCACTCCTTTCTCTGGGCCCCTTTCTCTGGTATTCCCTGACCCCTAATCCCAACCAAGCCATTTTTTTTTTTTTTTTTGAGACAGAGTCTTACTCCTGTCACCCAGGCTGGAGTGCAGTGAGGTCTAGGCTCACTTTTAGCTCCCACCTCGAGGCTCCGCGCCATTCTCCTGCCTCAGCCTCCTGACTAGCTGGGACTATGAAACCTGCCACCAAGCCTGGCTAATTTTTTTTCTGTATATTTTAGTAGAGGCGGGGGTTTGCACGTGTTAGCCAGGATGGTCTCAATCTCTGACCTCGTGATCCCCACCTCAGCCTCCCAAAGTGCTGGGACCCTGGCGTGGCTCTGACACTAACCGCCTAACTTTTTTTTTTGAGGCGGAGTCTGCATCTGTTGCCCAGGCTGGAGTGCAGTGGTGAGATCTTGGCTCACTGCAAACTCCGCCTCCCAGGTTCATGCCATTCTCCTGCCTCAGCCTCCTGAGTAGCTGGGACTACAGGCGCCCGCCACCACGCCCAGCTAATTTTTTGTATTTTTAGTACAGACAGGGTTTCACCATGTTATGCAGGATGGTCTCGATCTCCTTACCTTGTGATCTGCCTGCCTCGGCCTCCCAAAGTGCTGGGATTACAGGCGTGAGCCACCGCGCCCGGCCATCCAAATAGGCCTTTCATTTCAGCAAGGCCCGTGGGGATCGCTGGCTCCAAGTGCTGACCGTCTGCTATGTTCAGGAAATATACACATGATCTTACTTCTGCCAACCACACTTCAGCGGGTATTACCACCCCAGTTCACAGAAAAAGGCTCTTGTGCCACTTCACGTGCTTAGTAAGTGGTGACAGAGTCAATTCTCCAACCAAGTCTTTTGAATCCAGAGAAGGTTCCCAATATTTACACCGATATTTACACTGGGAACAGTCCTAGGTTTGAATCTGTCACCCAGGCTGGAGTGCAGTGGGGCGATCATAGCTCACTGCAACCTCAGACTCCCGGCTTAAGCAATCCTTCCACCTCAGCCTCCCAAGTAGCTAAGGGCTACAAGTGACCGCCACCATACCTGGCTAATTTTTAAAATTTTTGTAGACACAGGGTCTCACTTTATTGCCCAGGCTGATGTCCACCTCCGGGCCTCAAGCAATCCTCCCACCTTGGTCTCCCAAAGTGCTGGGATTACAGGCATGAGCCACTGGACCCTGCTGATTTGTGGTTCTTTCAATTACCTGCTGTGTGATTTTGGCATGAAAATTAACCTCTCTGAGCCATTTTCCTTCCCCCTGTAAGATGGGGCTGCAAATGCTACCATCCTAGGATAGTTGTTAAGGATTAAATGAGATAAGAAATGTAAGGTCTGGCGCAGTGGCTCACGCCTGTAATCCCAGCACTTTGGGAGGCCAAGGCAGGTGGATCACCTGAGGTCAGGAGACCAGGCTGACCAATATGGTGAAACCCTGTCTCTACTAAAAATACAAAAATTAGCCAGGCATGATGGCGTGCACCTGAAGTCCCAGCTACTCGGGATGCTGACACGGCAGAATCGCTTGAACCCAGGGTGCAGAGGTTGCAATGAACTGAGATCAAACCACTGCGCTCCAGCCTGGGCAACACAGCGAGACTCTGTCTAAAATAAATATTTAGGCCAGGTGCAGTTGCTCACACATGTAATCCCAGCACTTTGGGAGGCCAAGGTGGGTGGATCATGAGGTCAGGAGATCAAGATCATCCTGGCCAACATGCCGAAACCCCGTTTCTACTAAAAACACAAAAATTAGCTGGGCGTGGTGGTGCGTGCCTGTAGTCCCAGCTACTCGGGAGGCTGAGGCAGGAGAATGGTTTGAACTAGGGAGTCAGAGGTTGCAGTGAGCCGAGATTGTGCCACTGCACTCCAGCCTGGCAATAGAGCGAGACTCTGTCTCAAAAAAGGAAAAATAAAATAAAAATAAATAAGGCTGGGCGAGGTGGTTCACGCCTGTAATCCCAGCACTTTGGGAGGCCGAGGTGGGTGGATCATGAGGTAAGAGATCGAGACCATCCTGGCCAACGCGATGAAACCTCGTCTCTACTAAAAGTACAAAAAATTAGCCGGGCGCGGTGGCGGCGCCTGTAGTCCCAGTTACTTGGGAGGCTATGCAGAATGGTGTGGAACCCGAGGTGGAGCTTTGCAGTGAGCCAAGATCGCCACTGCACTCCAGCCTGGGCTACAGAGCAAGACTCGTCTCAAATAGAAAGATAGATAGACAGATAGATAGATAGATAGATAGATAGATAGATAGATAGATAGATAGATAGACAGACAGACAGACAGAAAGAATGAATAGAGAAACGTAGGCGGGCTGGTGGCTCACGCCTGTAATCCCAGCACTTTGGGAGGCCAAGCGGGCGGATCACGAGGGTCAGGAGAGATCGACCATCCTGGCTAACACGGTGAAACCCCCATCTCTACTAAAAATGCAAAAAATTAGCCAGGCGAGTGGTGGGCCTCTGTAGTTCCAGCTACTCGGGAGGCTGAGGCAGGAGAATGGCGTGAACCCAGGAGGTGGAGCTTGCAGTGAGCTGAGATCACTCCACCGCACTCCAGCCTGGGCCACAGAGCGCAGACTCCACCTCAAAAAAAAAAAAGAGAAAATGTAAAGCTTAGCACAAGGACCTGGCTCAACTCAATGCTACCTCTCTTTTTTCCTCCTCTCTTCTCTGTCCATTTATGTGAGTAGGTTAATTCCTGTCATGATTTGCTCAATTTTTCATTCACTCATTTAGTGATCTACTATTGTCGGGCATGGCGCGGGGCTCAGGAACATAGTAACTAACACAATGAAGTCCCTAAGGTTTCAATGGATCTCACAGGGTGAAGAGAAGAGAATCAAACATAAATAATGTGTCAAAACAGATGATACGAATAACAGAAAATTACAATCTGTGCTGGGCGCCGGGTGGCTCCACGCCAGATCCCAGCACTTTGGGAGGCCAAGCCATGGATCACGAGGTCAGGAGTTCAGGGACCAGCCTGACCAACGGTGAAACCCTGCCCTACTAAAACACAAAATCAGTTAGCGCGGTGATGCATGCCTGTAGTCCCAGCTACTGGGAGGCTGAGGCAGGGGGAATGGCTTGAACCCTGAGGCGAGATTGCAGCGGCTGAGGTCACTGCCACTGCACTCCAGCTTGGGGGACAGAGCAAGACTCCATCTCAAAAAAAAAAAAAAAAAAAAAAATTACAATCTGTGATAAGTGGCCATCAAAGAGACTTACAAGGTAATGTGAAAGAATAAAAGAGGGGAACCTTACTTTAGATTTGGGGTGAGGAAAGTTCTCTTGAGGAAGTAAGTTTTAGGCTGATGCCTTGTGACAGGCAGAGCTCCCAAGATGGTCCCTAAGATTCCCAGCCTCATGCAGCTGCTCTGCTTGGAGTGTGGGTGGGCTCCAAAGGAGGACAGATTTCACCTCTGTGATTAGGGCTATACACAAAGGTGAAGGGATTCTGTAATTAAGACTTCCAATCAGTTGACTTTGATTTAATCAAAATGGAGATTATTCTTGGTGGGCCCACCTAATTAGGGTAAAACCCTGAGGCCGGGCAAGTGGCTCATGCCTGTAATCCCAGCACTTTGGGAGGTCGAGGCTGGCTGATCATCACTTGAGGTCAAAAGATCGGTGACCAGCCTGGCTAACACAGTGAAAGCCCGTCTCTACTGAAAATACAAAATTAGCTGGGCATGGTGACAGGCTCTGTCATCCCAGCTACTCAGGAAGCTGAAGCAGGAGAATCACTTTGAACCCAGGAGGCAGAGGTTGCAGTGAGCCATGATCGCGCCACTGCTCCCTCCAGCCTGGGCTTGGCTGCAGCTGATCTGTCTTGGAAAACAAAACCAAAACAAAACAAAACAAAAAATAGAACCCTGAGCACAGGACCTAGTTTAAAATGGTAGACTAAGGCCAGACGCAGTGGATCAAGCACCTGTAATCTCACCACTTTGGACAATGCCATGAAACCCTCGCCTTCCCTACTTAAAATACAAAAAAAGTAGCCAGGCGTGGTAGCAATGGCCCGTAGTCCCAGCTACTGGGAGGCTGAGGGAGATGACTTGGGGCCCAGGAGGTCATGTGCGGTGAGCCATGATCGCCATTGCACCCAGTCCTGGCGACAGACAAAGACCTTGTCTCAAAAAAAAGAGCCAGGACTCCCATGCTTTAGACGCTGTAAGATAATAAATGCAAGTTGTTTTAAGCCACTATGTTTATAATAATAATTTCTGCTACTGGCAATAAAACTAATACAGACTTGGAAAAAGGGTGGGACTCTTAGAATAATGAAGGGAAGAGCATCTAACAGGGGAACAGCATCTGTGAAGGCACAGAGGTAGGAAAGAGCTTAAGGATCATAATGATCGCTATATCACGGAGCTGAGTGCTTACTATGTGTCAAACTTTCTGCTAAGCTTCACATGGTCTGTTTGAGAATGGACATTGCCGCTGCTAGCTGCTAAAGGCTGAAGTGAAAAGTACTGAAGGAGGGTCACAGAAGGAAGATTAGCAAGAGTAGGTTCACATGTCGTCTTGTAAACCATGTTGAGAATTTTTGCTGGGTGCTGGGGTCTCACACCCAATCCCAGCACTTTGGAAGGCCAAGGCTGGCAGATCACCTGAGGTCAGGAGTTCGAGACCAGCCTGGCCAACATGGCAAAACCCTGTCTCTACTAAAAATACAAAACTGGCCGGGCCGTGGCTCAAGCCCAATCCCAGCACTTTGGGAGGCCGAAGGGTGGATCAACAGGTCAGGAGATCGAGACCATCCTGGCTAACATGGTGAAACCCCGCCTCTACTGGAAAATACAAAAACTAGCCGGGCGTGGTGTGGCGTGGGTTTCTGTAGTCTCTGGCTACTTGGGAGGCTGAGGCGGGAGAATGGCGAACCCGGGAGGCGGAGCTTGCAGTGAGCCGTGAGATCAGGCCACTGCACTCCAACCTGGGAGCCAGCGAGACCCGTCTCAAAAAAAAAAAAAAAAAAAAAAAAAAAAAAAAATACAAAACTACCCAGGGAGCAGTTGAGGCTGCCCACCTGTGTCCTTAGCTACCAGGAGGCTCTAGGCAGGAGAATCTCTTGAAACCGGGAGGCAGAGGTTGCAGTGAGCCGAGATCATGCCACTGCACTCCAGCTTGGGCGACAGAGCAAGACTCCATCTCAAAAAAAATTTTTTTTAATATTAAGTAAATGTGGAAGTTCTTAAAGGATTTTAAGCAGTGAAGAACATGATATGATTTGCATTTTTTTTTTTTTTTTTGAGACAGTCTCACTCTGTCACCCAGGTTGGAATGCAGTGATGCAATGATGGCTCACTGCAGCCTCAAACTCCCAGGTTCAGGCTGAGACTCCACCTCAGCCTCCCAAGGAGCTGGGACCACAGGCTCATGCCTCCATGCCGGCTAATATTTCACTTTTTGTAGAGATGGGGTCTCACTATGTTGCCCAGGCTATCCTTTGCATTTTTAAAATATCACTCCAGCGGCTGTCGGGAGAGCAGTCTAGGCCCAACAGAGTGGATGCGGGGAGTTCAGCTAGGAGAACAGAGCAGTGGTCAAGGTGCCAGGCGATGGTGGCCTGGATGAGATGATGGAGGTGAAGGTGGAGAGCGGCCCCAGGTGTATTTTAGAGGTAGGACGGGCAGGACTTGGAGACGGATTGGATGAAGTCATGATGATAGGGAGGGGGATGTCTAAGATGTCTCCAGTTTTCTAGCTCAAGCAACTCAAGAATGAAGGCATATTTGCTGGATCTTTCCCCACTTCCTCCTCTTTCACCATGAACCTCTTCCTTATCTATAATCACTCCCTGGGTGTTCTTATCCCATCCCATGGCTGTAAATACTATTTATATGCTATTGACCCCCAAAATAACTCTTCCCTGGCTGCTAGACTGATGACCTAACACCTCCATTTGGATATCCAGTGAGGATATCCCTCAAACTTTCAAGTCCCAATACTGAACTTGCATTCCCTCCTGCAAACCAGCTCTTGACCACTGTTGGCCATCTTGATGAACCACATTGCTATCTGCCCATTCATTCTGTTGCTCAGGTCAAAAACTTGGGCGTCATCTTTGATTCCTCTCTTTCTTTACATTCTGTAGTCAATCCAGCTGCAACCTGTTTGCTCTACCTTCAAAAAACATATCCCAAAGCCAATCACTTCTCATTATCTCCATTGCCATCACCCAAGTCCAAGCCAGCAACATTCCTCTGGTGTACCACTGCCGTAGGCTCCTGACTGTCATCTCACTTCCATTCTTGCCCCTTGTTTTCCATGCAGGAGCCAGAATTCCTTTAACAAATATAAGTCGGGTCAGGCACGGTGGCTCACGCCTGTCATCCCAGCACTTTGGGAGGCTGAGGTGGGAGGATCACCCAAGGTCAGGAGTTCGAGACCAGCTTGGCCAACATGGTGAAACCCTGTCTCTAAGAAAAATACAAAACTTAGGCCGGGTGCAGTGGCTCATACCTGTAATCCCAGCACTTTGGGAGGCTGAGGCGGGTGGATCATGAGGTCAGGAGATTGAGACCATCCTGGCTAACACGGTGAAACCCCATCTCTACTAAAAATACAAGAAATTAGCTGGGTGTGGTGGTGGGTGCCTGTAGTCCCAGCTAATTGGGAGGCTAAGGCAGTAGAACGGCATGAACCCGGGAGGCGGAGCTTGCAGTGAGCCAAGATCGCACCACTGTGCTCCAGCCTGGGCGACATAGCGAGACTCTGTCTCAAAAAAAAAAAGAAAGAAAAGTACAAAACTTAGCCAGGCATAGTGGCGCATGCCTATAGTCCCAGCTACTTGGAAGGCTGAGGCAGGAGAATCTCTTGAACCTGGGAGACAGAAGTTGCAGTGAGCCGTGATTGCACCGCTGCACTCCAACTTGGGCGACAGAGTGAGACTCCGTCTCAAAACAAAAACAAAAACAAATATAAGTCTGATCATGTCTCCCCATACCCCACTCAAAACCCTCTGTGTGGCTTTCCATCATGCTTCAAAACAAACCCAAAGTTCTTATGGGCCCTTGCACAGTCTGCCCTGGCTCCCTCTGTCCTCATCCTGCTGGTTCCATCCCAGCCACTCCAACCTCCTTGCTGCTCCCTGAATGTGGCCAGCAGACTGTTGCCTTGGGGACTTTGTATGTGCTATCCCCTCTGCCAGGAATGCCCTTCACCAAGACCGCCTCAGGGCCTAGTCCCCTCCTTCATTCAGGACTCTCCAAATGTCAGCTCCTCAGGGATTTCTCTCATCACCCAATTTAAAGTAGAATCTTTTGTTACCCTCCATTCCCTTAATCTGCATTATTTCTTCTTCCGTGAATGTATTACCACATGAATATATTAAAGTTGTATTTTTATTTGTTTGTTTATTTTTATTTTTTTGAGATGGAGTCTGGCTCTGTTGCCCAGGCTTGAGTGCAATGGTACAACCTCGGCTCACTGCAACCTCTGCTTCCCGGGTTCAAGTCAATCTCCTGCCTCAGCCTCCCGAGTAGCTGGGACTGCAGGCATGCGCCACCACACCTGGCTAATTTTTGTATTTTTAGTAGAGACGGGGTTTCACCGTGTTGGCCAGGCTGGTCTCGAACTCCCGACCTCGTGATCCACCCACCTCAGCCTCCCAAAGTGCTGGGATTACAGGCATGAGCTCCTGCACCCAGCCCCCAATTTTTGTTTCTTGTCTGTTTCCCCTGCCAGATTGTTAGCAACTGAGATGAAGGACATTGCTTTGGTTCCTCCTGTTCCTTAGTACCTAGCACAGTATGTGGCAAACAGGAAGTATTCCGTAAATATCTTTAGAGTGAGTGAATTTGTGGGGATGGGGTAGACTGGTGGAGAAGCAGATTTACACAAAGAAAGATCAAGTTGTCATGTGTTAGGTGTGATATGCCCAAAAGACCTCAGACAAGGAGAACTAGATGTCACGTAGGCAGGCCAATATACTGGTACAGCCAGGCTCAGGGCCTCATGCCTATAATCCCAGAACTTTAGGAGGCAGAGGTGGGCAGATCCTTTTTGTGCCCAGCAGTTTGAGACCAGCCTGGACAACACGGTGAAACCCCGTCTCTACTAAAGATACAAAAATTAGCTGGGCGGGGTGGCGTGTGCCTGTGGTCCCAGCTACTCGGGAGGCTGAGGTGGGAGGATTGCTTGAGCCCAGGAGTTTGAGGCTTCAGTGAGCCATGACTGCACCACTGCATTCCAGCTTGGGTGACAGAGAGTGAGATCCTGTCTCAAAAAAAAAAAAAAAAGATAGAATAAAACATAATACGCTGGTGCAGAACTCAGGAGAAACAGGTGAGCTGCGTGTCTATGCAACTGTGAGTCTTTGTCAGGGTTTGTGTGCTTGCGTATCTGTGTGTGTGCCTGAGCCTGCGTGTGTGCCTCAAGGAGTACCTGTGTGTGTCCCTCGATTCTCTCGCTGCTGTGTCTGCTGTGCGCACACCTGTAGGACGAAGGTGGGTGTGTGGGCCTGTGCTTAGGATAAAGAGAGAAAATGTCTGTTCCCAGCCACTGAAATGCAAATGTTTCTGAAGAGTAAAAGCCCTTCCCACACAGCTCTGGAGACTGGACCCTGGCCACCGGTGAGAGGCTGAGCCAACCAGCTGTTTCTGTGCTTTCCCAGAACGACTTGAGTATTTGCTTCCAACTAGGCAGGCTGCTTTTCTCAGGGCGGAAATTTGGGTCACAAACGATCTTGGCAAATATTCTCTCTTAGACATTATTGTTTAGTTTGTTTGGGGGAGGGTGGGAGATAGAGTGGGGAAGGGAACTAGTGACAACAGAAATCTCTGTCTGGCTGGGGAGTCGCAGGCACTACTTCAGAAGGCCCAAGCCAGGAAAACATCCGATTTTCCCATCATAAATGCAGTCCTGGAACATCTGGGCTTCAGAAGCTCGTGCCTGAGGACTTGGCCCAGGTCAGTAACAGTAGCTGAAGGGCTGGAGCTATCGGTTCCATCTTTCCCCCCAACACAGCACTAGATGTCTAGTCTCCTGAGTTAACACGCTTGGGGAAGAGGGTTGCACTCCTCTGTCCGCTGTCCTGAGCACCTCAGAGCCTGCATTGTTTCTGCTCCCCTCCTTCTTCTGGTTCTCTGAGTTCTTTTTCCTGTTAATTTTTCCTTCCCCTTGTCCTTCTCCTTCTTTTTTTTTTTTTTTTCAAGATGGAGTTTTGCTCTTGTTGCCCAGGCTGGAGTGCAATGACACAATCTTGGCTCACCGCAACCTCTGCCTCCCTGATTCAAGTGATTCTCCTACCTCAGCCTCCCAAGTAGCTGGGTTTACAGGCGCCCACCACCATGCCTGGCTAATTTTTGTATATATATATATATTTTTTGAGATGTAGTCTCGCTCTGTCGCCCAAGCTGGAGTGCAATGGCGCGATCTTGGCTCACTGCAAGCTCCACCTCCCGGGTTCACGCCATTCTCCTACCTCAGCCTCCGAGTAGCTGGGACTACAGGCGCCCGCCACCACGCCCGGCTAATTTTTTGTATTTTTAGTAGAGACCGGGTTTCACCATGTTAGCTAGGATGTTCTCGATCTCCTGACCTCATGATCCGCCCGCCTCGGCCTCCCAAAGTGCTGGGATTACAGGTTTGAGCCACCACACCCAGCCTAATTTTTGTATTTTTAGTAGAGACAGGGTTTTGCCATGTTGGCCAGGCTGGTCTTGATCTCCTGACCTCAAGTGATCCATTCGCCTCAGACTCCCAAAGTGCTGGGATTACAGGCATGAGCCACTGTCCCTGGCCTTTCTAGCTTGATGAAAAAATATTCATTAAAAAAAATTGTTACCAAAAATATTAAAAAGACCCTAACACAAGGTTCACAATTTATAGGGTTAATTCCAAGTACTTTTAACATGTCTCTGATGTGTCTGAAAGTTACAAATACTTTTCCCTTTGGGGAAGTTGGTGGAGAAGGCTTCTGTGCTCAGGTTCCCAATCACGGGTAAAGTGTCAGGCTCGAGAACCTTCTGACCCTGGCACAGTTTGGACTCTCTGAGGTCTGGGCTCCTGATCCCTGAAAACGACACGACCTGTCTTCCTGGTTCCTGCTTGTCTCTTTTTTTTTTTTTTTTTTTTTTTTTTTTTTGAGACGGAGTCTCGCTTTGTCTCCCCAGCTGGAGTGCAGTGGCGCCACGCCCGGCTAATTTTTGTATTTTTAGTAGAGACGGGGTTTCACCGTGTTAGCCAGGATGGTCTCGATCTTCTGACCTCGTGATCCGCCTGCCTCGGCCTCCCAAAGTGCTGGGATTACAGGCATAAGCCGCAGTGCCTGGCCTGCTAACCAGCAGTTTGAAAACCTCTTTTATAGTCTAGTCTTTCCTTGGGTATCTAAATCTCACCTTCCCCACACCCTTTTCGTCTGCTCAAGGTTCCCTGGCCTCTGCCGCCTCTTTCTTTCCCTTAAGCAGAGGAGGTCGCTGGGAGAAGAACCAGACTCCACACTTCTTGCAACCTGCTTGCCCGGGGTTTGCACTGTCTGCCACCCCTCACTGATGGATTCTCTTGTCCCAGTTTCAGCTTTTCCTAGTGTTTCTTTTCTGTTTGGGACTGAAAATAGTTATCAAGTCAACAAATATCTTTGTGCTGTTCTTAACAGTCAATAGCCACGTTTTGTTAAAGTGCTTTAAGTATGTATGTTTTCTTGTTTAAGGAGAATGTTAGACTTATTTTTATTATTCTTATAGTCAGGACAGGTAGATTAGATAGGACAGGCATGGCAATAAGTGAACAGATAAATGAATCAGGCCGGGCGCGGTGGTTCACGCCTGTAATCCCAGCACTTTGGGAGGCCGACGGGGGCGGATCACCTGAGGTCAGGAGTTTGAGACAAGCCTGGTCAACATGGCAAAACCCCATCTCTACTAAAAATACAAAAATTAGCAGGGCGTGATGGAGAGCACCTGTAGTACCAGTTACTCGGGAGGCTGAGCCAGGAGAGTCATTTGAACCTGGGAGGCGGAGGTTGCAGTGAGTTGAGATCATACCACTGCACTCCAACCTGGGCAATAAGAGCAAAACTCGGTCTCAAAAGAAATAATCAACACGAGCTTTATGTTTCTTAGTCATTATTCCTGTTCATGGCCTGACTCAGAGGCCTGGGGCAATAGGAGAGCAGGAACTCAAGAAGCCTTTCTTGGACATGGCATCAATGCATAAGTAATAATACTTATAATAATAAGTAATTGGTACTGTTCTTAGCATTTTATATATATTAACTCATTTATCTTGGCAACAACCCCATGTTGAAGATTCTATTAATGTATCCACTTTATCGATGAGGAGACAGGCTTAGAAAGGTAAGGTAGTTTGCTCAGTATACGCAACTACAGTGCCTGGCAACTAGAAGCATTCCACCGGGTGCTCATCCTGGCATTTATGGCCTCTCATAAGAGAATCCCAAAGAGGAGAAGATGAGCCTGCATTTAGCAGTCCACATCTGCAGGCTGCTCTTCTCCTCTTTTGGATTCTACCTCTTGCTGCTCTGATGACAAAGTCTTCCAGTAGCCTGGTAGCCAGGCCATCCCCTCGCTTACTATTTGCGCCTCATCTCTGCCTCTTGAAACCTGACCCATCCTTCAGGGCCTTGCTCTGGTGTGACTTTTACCATGAAGCCACCCCTGATCCCCCACCAAGATGGAATGACTCCTGTCTCTCTGTTCCCCAGGCAATTTGTTGGAATCTGAGTGGCAGCTAGCACCACAGTCTGCCATATTATCACTCTTTGTTCTGTGTGCGTGTGTGTGCACGTGTGCCTGCACACACCTGGCTTCTGTGCTAAGCCATAAGTCTTCATCCTGTGTGTGTGTGTGTGCGCGCGTGCATGTGCCTGAATGCACCTGGCTTCTGTGCTAAGCCATATGCTTCCTGAGGGCAAGGCTTTGTCTCTGGGAATCTCTTGCAAGGAACAGGCCCATAATGAATGTTGCTGAAACAGGGAGAATGGATTGAGTCTTACTGGGAATCACCAGGGCAAGTAAATATACATATTAAAAAATAAGTATGCTGGTCCCCCAACCCCAAATCCTTGGCTTTCCTGGGGACTGGAGTCTGGAACAAGGATTCAGCCTTTGACAAATGTCTAGGATTCTGTCTGCAAGGTGGGGCCACTTAGCCAGTGGTGGAGCCACATTCCCCAGGGACCTTGTGGTCCTCTCCACTCCAGAGCCCCTTCCCCTGAACCCCTCAACTCTGGCTGCCCTCTGCACTGAAGCTCTCAGGACCCCCCACCTCAGCAAAGCTGAGGATCCAGTCACACAGGAATGGGGTGTATGGGGAAACTCGAGCCCCTCACCCCCTTCAGGCTTCAGATTCTGCCCTAATTATGCCTCCAATATGACTCCCAAGGAAGGCAGGGGTTGGCGGGGATGTGGAGACTAAGGAGGACGGGGAAGCGAGATAACAGAGAGGAGGGCAAAGGCAGCAGAAAGAAAGGTGTGTGTGGCGGGTGGTGGCGGGGCTCGACCTCGGGCCGCTCTGGACGCCCGTCAGCGCCAGGCAGGGCCCGGGTCTAGGCGGTGGAGGACAACTTCTGCCAGCAGCCCGCCGCGAGTCCTGCCCGCCTCCCGCGCGCTGCGGTGCCCAGCCCCGCGCCAGCCCTCCCGGGGGAGCTGGAGCTCGGCCGCGCTGCTCCCCACTGGGGCCGCTCCGGCGCCCACACCCCCCACGCCCACCGACCGGCCTCCTCACCTTCGGGACCTGGGAGCCACCGGCCGGCGGGGCCCTGGGTCCGGGCCGGGCTGGGTGGGGGCGGCGCTCTTCCCCCCGCGCTAGCTGCGCCTGGGGATCCGCAGCGCCCGCCCTGGCTGCGGCGCCATCAGCTGCTGGGAGGCTGCGGGGCAGTCGGGCCGGGGCTCCGGGGGGCTCGGGGGCGCCGAAGGGGGGTCTGGGGCGGGCTCGAGGCGT
The DNA here is from genome assembly GCF_008728515.1 of Papio anubis. Classification (NCBI taxonomy): domain Eukaryota; kingdom Metazoa; phylum Chordata; class Mammalia; order Primates; family Cercopithecidae; genus Papio; species Papio anubis. The sequence goes on from NC_044992.1 coordinate 2,485,853, forward strand.
AAACACCCAGCAACGTGACCGGAACTGGCGAACGAGCCGGAGGGGTGCGGGGGGCGGGAGAGATAAAGGGGGAGGGGAGGGACCTGAGACGGGCGGGGAGGGGCCGTGGGCGGGGCGGGGGGAGGGGAGGCCGGCGGCGCGCGGTCGGGGGAGGGGGAACCCCGGGAGCCCCGAAAGCCCCGGGAACCGAGCCTGAGGCCCGCGGCGGGCCGCCGGGCTCGCGGAGCTGGCTTTAGCTGGGAGCTGGAAGGGCGACCTGGGGAACCCGCCGGTGCCTTGGCGCGCAGGGGCGCGGCGGAGGATCAGCACCGCGGACAGCGCCCAGGCCGCCAGGCCGCGATCCGCTCCGCCCCGCCCGCCCTGGCGTAGAAGGAGAGGCAGCGCCCGCACCCGCGCCGGGAAGGCTTGGGGCGAAGCGCGATCTGACCGGTGGGCTGGGAATCCGTCCCGTGTCTAGGCAGCAGCAAACCCGCCCCAGACCTCTCACTAGCTGTGTGGCCCTGGGTGAGTCACATCATCTCTCTGGGCCCCAGTTGCTAAGACGCCGTATTTCACCCTATATGAGAGTCCCAAGAGCCAAGGGAAGATTCTTTACAAACTCCAAAGTTCAGGCCGGTCGCGGTGGCTCACGCCTGTAATCCCAGCACTTTGGGAGCCCGAGGTGGGCGGATTACCTGAAGTCCGGAGTTCGAGACCAGCCTGGCCAACATGGTGAATCCTGATCTCTACTAAAACTACAAAAATTAGCTGGGCGTGGCGGCCGCCTGCAATCCCAGCTACTCGGGAGACTGAGGCAGGAGAATCTTTTGAACCCAGGAGGCAGAGGTTGCAGTGGCCAAGATTGTGCCACCGCACTCCAGCCTGGGTGACAGAGTGAGACTGTCAAAAACAAAAAAACTCCAAAGTTCAGAACACGTGCAAGGCATTGCTGTTGATCCATTTTCACTGAACGTGGGAGGCTTCAGGAGTCTCACTGTGTGCCTCAAAAGTGTGGCTGCCCTAATATCTTCCCCCTCCCTGGGGCTTGGTCTCATCTGTAAATGAGGATAATGGTGATCTACGTAGCTCATAAGATCTTCAGGTTGTTGTGCAGATTAAATGAATTCCTTCCTGTGAAGTGCTCAGAACAGTGCTGCTGAGTGCTTGTTAGGCCTCTGTGCTCATGACAAGGGATGAGGTAGCATTGTGTGAGTGGCAGGTGGCTCAGAGATTCCTCTGCATAAGTCATTCCCATCCCTGCCTGGAGGACTGGGCTGAGTGGATTCAGGCTAATGGGCTGGTGCCTGGCTTTTCGCACTCCATTGCTAGCCAAATAATCCCTGGCCTTTCCTCCTGGACCAAATTTTCAGAGAATCCCTGTGCCTTCAGAGCTGGGAGACCCGGCCCTTGCCACAGAGGCCCTGCGGAGGCCTCAAGGGTACCCTACCTCTCTGGGTCCCTTTCCTCCCTGTCCTCCCCACTTTCCAAAGGTTAACTGGACTCAGGTGTCCACAAATAAAAAGCTTTAGCTGCTCCTGGAAAATTCTAAGCCTAAAGAGTTGCAAGGGCCAGGTGCAGTGGCTCACGCCTCTAATCCCAGCATTTTGGGAGGCTGAGATAGGTGGATCATGAGGTGACAGGTGCCTGTAATCCCAGCTACTTGGGAGGCTGAAGCAGGAGAATCACTTGAACCCGGGCGGCAGAGGTTGCAGTGAGCCAAGATCGTGCCACTGCACTCCAGCCTGGGTGATAGAGTGGGACTCCATCTCAAAACAAACAAACAAATGGAGGGTTGCAGGAATGACTCTCTTAGGTGGCTTGACAGACTGCGGGGTTTGAATTTTGTTCAAAGGCCTCTCAAATCCCACCCTGCAGGAATTCTGGCTACTAGCTGCACTGTGGGTGGCCCCTCTTCATCCTGTCTGAGGAAATCCTTGGGAGAGGAACAGAAAGGCCAGCCTCGCCCCACTTCCTGTCCCTTGCTGTCCTTCCTAGAGGGCAGTATTCCTGGGCTGTGCTCCTTGGACCTGCATATCAGTGTCTCCAGCAGCAGTGTGAGTTCTGATGAACCATGCATATTCTCTTAATTTCATGAGATATTGGTAAGAATGATGAAAGGTATGTTTTTTATCTCCAAAAACAGATGATATGAAGGAGCCTGAAAACCTGGCTTCTGGCCCCAGCTCTGTTACTTACTACTTGGGTAATTCTGGGCAAGTCTCAGCCTTTCAGAGCTCCAGTGCCTTCTCAGTAAAATGGGAAGAGTAACATTTACTCTGCCCACAGGATCCTTGTGAGGCTGTCTTAAGGTACAAGTGAAGGGGTTGATAAAGGGCACATGGATAGAATTATGACTAAGTCTCAAATGTTTTTCTCCTTGATCTGTGTCAGGATGATTCCTGAACTCTGGCATTTATTTATTTATTTATTTATTTATTTATTTATTTAAAGTGGTTCTGCCGGTGTGGTGGGCTCAAGTTTGTAATCCCAGTTATTTTGGGAGGCCGACAGGCGGATCACGAGGTCAGAGATCGAGACCATCCTGGCTAAACACACCGTGAGACCCCTCACTAAAAATACAAAAACTAGCCGGCGAGGTGGCTGGCCTGTAGTCCCAGCTACTCGAGGCTGAGGCAGGAGAATGGCATGGAACCCGGGAGGCGGAGCTTGCAGTGAGCTGGAGATCCGGCCACTGCACCCCAGCCTGGGAGACAGAGCCAGACCGCCCCCAAAAAAAAAAAAATAAAAATAAAAAAAATAAATAAAAATAAAGTGGAGTCTCAATTCATCAGGCTGGAGTGAAGTGGCACAATCTCGCTCACTGCAACTTCCACCTCTTGGTTCGTTACCTCCCGCCTCAGCCTCCCAAGTAACTGGGACTACAGGCATGCCCGGGCTAATTTTTGTATTTAGTAGAGATGGAGTTTCACCCATGCTGTGGGCTGGTTTCAACTCCTGACCTCAAGTGATCTGGGCTCACCTTGCCTCCCAAAGTGCTGGGATTATAGGTGTGAGCCACCGAGCCCAGCCCTTTTTTTTTTTTTTTTCCCCTGAGATGGAGTCTAGCTCTGTTATCCAGGCTGGAGTGCAGTGGCGTGATCTCAGTTTACTGAAACCTCTACCTCCTGGGTTCAAGCAATTCTCCTGCCTCGGCCTTCCAGGCCGGGATTGAGGCATGCATGCCACCACACCCAACTACTTTTGTGGGTGTTTTAGTAGAGACAGGGAGCCATTATGGCTGGCTGTGGCAGGTCTCAAGCTCCTGACCTCAGGTGGATCTGCCTACCTAGGTATCCCAAAGTGCTAGGATTATAGGCGCGAGCCACCGCGCCTGGCCTTTTTTTCTATTTTCTTTGTTTTTCCTTTTCTTTTTTTTAAGAGACAAGGCCTGGCTCTGCTGTATAGGCTGGAGTGCAGTGGTGCAATCACAGCTCACCATAGCCTTGAACTCCTGGGCTTAAGTGATCCTGCAGCCTCAGCCTCCTAAAGTGCTAGGATTACAGGAGTGAGCCACTGCATCTAGCTCTGTTTTCTTTTTATTTTTGAGACACGGTCTTAGTCTGCTGCTCAGGACAGAGTGCAGTCGTGCAAACACAGCCCACTGCAGCCTCAACCTCCCGAGCTCAGGTCCTCCCACCTCAGCTTCCCAAGTAGCTGGGATCCAGGCATGTGCCACCATGCCTGGTTACTTTTAGTTTTTTGTAGAGATGGGGTTTCACCATGTTGCCCAGGCTGATCTTGAACTCCTGGGCTCAAGTGATCTGCCTGCCTCGGCCTCCCAAAGTGCTGATTACAGCACTTTGCTGGGATTAGAGCCACGGTGTCACCCCCTGGCTCCATTTCCAAAATTAAACTTGTAACAAAGTAAAAGAAAACTAAAGTTTATAAAAACCATACCTCTTGCTTCCGAAGCAACCGTTGTTTTGCGTTGAGCACTTTACCAATGGGATCTCATTTAAACTTCAGATAAATCGTATTGGAAAGGTTTATTCCCATTTTCAGGTGGAGAAAATGAGGTTGAATTTAACATAACACAGCTTGGAAATGGCAGAGCCAGGATTCAAACTCCAGCCCAGCCTAGGCCAGAGGCAAGCTTGTAACCACAGCATCCTCACGCGTGCCAGGGAGAAGATGGTCCAGCTGTGTGACCCACAGTGGTCATGAGCTTAAGGGGAAGGTAAGGACCAAAGTGTGCAAGGCCTGGAATGCCAGCTAGAGGAATGAGACCTGGGTGGCAGAGAAGGCCTAGAGGCTCCTCCATGTCTTCATGACAGTCAGAAATTCTGACTTTCTCAGTTTAGTTTGGGTAACAGTTCTGTATTGGTTAGCATCCTGGCAGGGAACAGATGGCACATTTAAAATGGACTATTTGGCTGGGCCCAGTAGCTCTCACTTGTAATCCAAGCACTTTGGGGGGCCAAGGTGGGCAGATCACTTGCGGTCAGGAGTTTGGGACCAACCTGGCCAACATGGAGAAATCTCGTGTCTACTAAAAATACAAAAATCAGCCAGACGTGGTGGCAGGTGCCTGTAATCCCAGCTACTCAGGAGGCTGAGGCAGGAGAATCACTTGAATCCGGGAGGTGGAGGCTAATTTTTGTATTTTTTAGTAGAAACGGGGTTTCACGATATTGGCCAGGATGGTCTCGATCTCCTGACCTCGTGATCTGCCTGCCTTGGCCTCCCAAAGTGCTGGGATTACAGGCATAAGCCACCGTGCCCAGCCGTATATGCCACATTTTGTTCATCCATTCATCCATTGATGAACATTTAGGTTGCTTCCACCTTGGCTATTGTGAATAATGCTGCCATGAACATGGGGCACACTTTTTTTATTTTTATTTTTTGAGATGGAGTCTCCCTCTTTTGCCCAGGCTGGAGTGCAGTGGCGCGATCTCGGCTCACTGCGAGTCCGCCTCCCAGGTTCACGCCATTCTCCTGCCTCAGCCTCCCGAGTAGCTGGGACTACAGGCGCCTGCCACCTCGCCCGGCTAATTTTTTGTATTTTTAGTAGAGACGGGGTTTCACCGTGTTAGCCAGGATGGTCTCGATCTCTTGACCTCGTAATTCGCCTTCCTCGGCCTCCAAAGTGCTGGTATTACAAGCATGAGCCACCAAGCATGGGGCACGCATTTTTTAAACCAGTTTGACATTTAACTTTATATATAGAGAGAGACAGGATCTTGCTATGTTGCCCCGGCTGGAGTGGCAATGGCTATTCCCAGGTATGTTTATAGCACTCAACAGACTTGAACTCCTGGCTCAAGTGATCCTCCTGCCTCAGTCTCATAAGTAGCTGGGACTACAGGCATACACCACCCCACCTGGCTGACATTTGCCTTTTAATTTTGCTTATTGTGTTTTTGTGATGTGCAGATATTAAACATTTTTATTTTAGTCAAATCCATTAATCTCTTCCTTTATGGCTTCTGCCACTGATGTCATGTTAAAAAAAAAAAAAAAAAAAAACCTAGCCTCACTTTAATATAACGACAATACTTATCTACGTATTCTTTTTTTTTGAGAGGGAGTCTTGCCCTGTTGCCCAGGCTGGAGTGCGGTGGCACGATCTCTGCTCACTGCAACCTCCGCCTCCCGGGTTCAAGCGATTCTCCTGCCTTAGCCTCCTGAGTAGCTGGGATTACAGGCAGGCGCCACCATGCCCCGCTAATTTTTCCATTTTTAGTAAAGATGGGGTTTCACCATGTTGGCCAGGGTGGTCTCGATCTCTTGACCTGGTGGTCCGCCCACCTAGGCCTCCCAAAGTGCTGGGATTACAGGCGTGAGCCACCGCGCCCGGCCGAGTAGTTTAATTTTTTAGGCATCACTTTCTGGGTAGGTAGAAGGGGTTTCCTAAGGGAGTAAGGCACAGAGCGATACAATGAGCCGCCTGGTCTCTCAGCGCATCGGTAGGACTCGGGGAGCCAGACTCCTCGCTCAGTACACCCCAGAAACCCGGCTCCTCGGCGCGGCGGGGAGAGACCCGGACGGGGAGAGGCCGCTGTCCAGCCCGTTCTGCGGGGCCCGCGCTGACCCGGCTCCAGCCGCCTCCTGGGCGGGGTCTGAGCGCCGCACCCTCCCCGCGCCCTCCCCGCGAGCGCGCCCTGGGCACCGGCCTGCGGCAGCCGCGCCTCCTCCACCGTGCGGCCCGCGGAGGGCAGGGAGCGGCCGGGCGAGGCATGGCGGGCCGCCGGGCGCCGGGGGAGAAGCGCTGGCAGCTGGTGCGCTGGTGAGTGGGCGCCGGGCGGCCGAGGGGCCCAATGCGGGAGCGAACCCCGAGGCCCGGCCGGCGCGGGAAGCAGGAGGGCGCGGGCCCAAAGTTTCTTCCCAGGCTGAGGCTGCAGGGCCCAGTGGGCGGAGGGGCGCCGGCTGCCTGGTCCCACCACCCCCCCGGTCCCCACCACCCCGCGTCCCCGCGCCGGGTCTCTGCGGCTCTCCAAAGAGATGGGTGACGGGGACCCTGTGCGAGGCGTCAGGCTTCGGAGGGACCCCGTCCGCCTCCCGCAGGGGCTCCGTTCCCCTTCCCTGCACTTCGGCTTTCACACTCGTACGGGGCTTGCGCCTTCCCCTTCGCCCCCTTCAGCTTTCCCATCTGTGCGGCGGTGCCCCCGGCCTCCCTCCGATCCTTCTGCCGCCCGGGGCAAGGCTCTGAACTTGGGTCCTGAGAGGGCACCACCCACAGCCCCCAATCCCCGCGTGGAAAGGAATGCTTTAGCCCCGAAACACAGGAGCCCCGGGGGTGTGCGTCCTGGGGAGGGGGCGTAGAGAAGCCGGCCTAGGAGACAAGGGGAGGGGAGGGGTCCCCGTGTAGCGGGGCAGTGGCCCTTTCCCCCTCCGCAGTCCTGGCCCGCTGGGAAGTCAGAGCCTGCGGTGTCAGGTTACCGGACTGCAGGCTCAGAGGGTTTCAGACGCAGCGCTGTCGAGTCACCTGCTCTGGGCCCCCGATCCCACGTCCCAGGGGTCCAGGTGTCCAGATGTTCAGGACGGCTTCGGCGAGGGGCCTGACCTCTGCTTGGCGGCACTTGGAGCTCAGGGCAGCCTGCACAGCCCACCCCGGACCTCGGAGGACTCCAGGATTCAAAGGAGAATGTCCGCCTGGGACTCCTCCCCATCCCAAATCATCCCACCCACAGCAGGGTCAGAGAGCACCTTTGGAGGTACATTCTGTAGCCTGAATACAATGAACAATAACGTCATCAATAATAGCAACCTGGGCTTCCCCAGCACCTCCTGTGGCTCTGGAGTAGTCAGGATTCAGGCACACACTGAGAGGAAGGTATTAGCACCTTCATTTTACAGATGAAGAAGCTGAGGGTCAGAGAGGGAAAAAGATTCAAGGTCACCTAACAAGCGCATAGCAGAGGCAAGGTTTGAACCAGCTCTTGCTCAGGGGCTTAACTGCTCCTCTGTTTGGCTTATTTCCTGGATGGTTCCACCCAGCCTGGCCACACAACCAAGTTCACATTGTCAGAAAATCCCACAGTGTTAGAGCGGGAGGTGCCAAGGTGTTCCCAAGTATATTGGCAGTGGAATCACTCAAGTGAACTGCAATATAGAAACCAGATGAAAGTAGAATTAATCTCCTTTATTTTATTTTATTTTATTTTATTTTTTTGAGATAGGGTCTCACTCTGTTGCCCAGGCTGGAGTGCAGTGGTGCAGTGTCGGCTCACTGCAGCCTCCACCTCCCAGGCTCAAGTGATCCTCCCACCTCAGTCTCCCAAGTAGCTGGGGCTACAGGCATGGGCCATCACGCCCAGCTAAGTTTTGTTTTTGTTTTTGTTTTTGTTTTGTAGAGGTGGGATTTCACCATATTGCCTATAGCTAGTCTCGAACTCCTGGGCTTGAGCAATCTATCCACTTCAGCCTCCCAAAGTGCTGGAATTACAGGCATGAGCCACCACGCCCCTAGCAGAGTTAATCTACTTTTGAATACCTGGGGGGAGGTCGGCAGTTAGTGTCCCTTTCCTCAAAATGACATAACATTCCATCCCCCGACCACAGTGCCTGGCTCAAGGATGGGTGTGTGACCTAGGTCAGGCCAGTGACATGACATCATGGGAATTGGCCTGGAACCACGGAGACAGGGAAGCTCTGTTTCCATAGAGTGTTGATCTGGGCCACTGATGACCACCTTGCCACCACAAGGACTAAAACTGGAACAGAGGGAGGCAGAGGTGTAAAGAGAGTAGGGCCACCCCAGGACCCCAGACCTTCCAGCTCAGTTCCCCCACTTCACGGAAGAAATAGGAAGAGATTTAAGTCATAGAGCTTGGATGCCTGTTTTGACTCGCCCTCCCAACTCTTGCCTCTGGCACTGTCTGGCTGGGTTGTTTCTTGGGCTGGACCTGATGATGCATGAATTTTTATTTTATTTATTTTTTTTGAGATGGAGTCTCACTCTGTCACCCAGGCTGGAGTGCAGTGGTGCAATCTCGGCTCACTGCAAACTCCGCCTCCCGGGTTCACGCCATTCTCCTGCCTCAGCCTCCTGAGTAGCTGGGACTACAGGCACCCGCCACCTCGCCCGGCTAGTTTTTTTGTATTTTAGTAGAGAGAGGGCTTTACCATGTTTGCCAGGCTTGTCTCAGTCTTCTGACCTTGTGATCCACCTGCCTCAGCTTCCCAAAGTGCTGGGATTACAGGCGTGAGCCACCGCGCCCGGCTGCATAAATCATTTTTAGTGCTGTGATTGGGTTTGGGGTCACCCCTCACCCCAGATAAAATCTCATCTTTCTGAGAAGGTCCTGAATATGACATGAGTGGTTAGGCAGCCTGGCAGGGAGGACATCTGAGGCCAAGATACCCTCTGAATCCATGCCATGCTCCAGCTGTGGCCAGCCGTGCTCCAGCTGTGGTTAGCCGTGACCAGCCATGTTCCAGCCATGGCCCCTGGGTCCAGGACTTCCCACTGAGTCCGTTTATTTTCTTTTTTTTTTGAGACGGAGTCTTGCTCTGTCGCCCAGGCTGGAGTGCAGTGGCCGGATCTCAGCTCACTGCAAGCTCCGCCTCCTGGGTTCACGACATTCTCCTGCCTCAGCCTCCGGAGTAGCTGGGACTACAGGCGCCTGCCACCTCGCCCGGCTAGTTTTTTGTATTTTTTTTAGTAAAGTCGGGGTTTCACCATGTTAGCTAGGATGGTCTTGATCTTGTGACCTCGTGATCCGCCCGTCTCGGCCTCCCAAAGTGCTGGGATTACAGGCTTGAGCCACCGCGCCCGGCCGAGTCCGTTTATTTTCCCTTTTAATGAATCAGGATTCTTTCACTAGTAAATTGTAGAAATAAACTCAAACTGGCTTCAGAGAAAAAGGGAATTTATCGACTCACTGAACTGAAAAAACTCTAGACGCTCATCATGTTTCAGGCACAGCTAGATTCAGGAGCTCAAACAAGCCACTGAGGCTGGAGTGCAGTGGCGATCACAGCTTACTGCAGCCTCGACTTCCCAGGCCTGAGTGACCCTCCTCCATCAGCTTCCCATGTAGCTGGGGCCACAGGTGAGGGCCACCATCCAGAACCACCATGTCTGGCTTTTACATTATTTTTTGGAGAGATGGAGTCTTGCTGTGTTGTCCAGGCTGGTCTCAAACTCCTGGGGCCAAGGGATCCTCCCACCTCGGCCTCCCAAAGTGCTGGGGTTACAGGTGTGAGCCACTGTGCTCAGCCTTGAGCCATCATTCCTTTACCTAACCTCTACTGACAATCTTTCAAGTATTTTGAATACTTTGATATTACAAGCATTGTGGCAATGAATATTCTTGAAACTATATCTTGTGCAAAGATAGTGGTTGGATACTTTTTTTTTTTTTGATACAGAGTCTTGCTCTGTCACCCAGGATAGAGTGCAGGGGCTCAATCACAGCTCACTGCAGCCTCTACCCCCCAGGCTCAGGTGATCCTTCCACCTCAGCCCCCTGAGTAACTGGGACTACAGGCACGTGCCACCACTCCCAGCTAATTTTTTTGTATTTTATTTTTATTTTTTGAGACAGAGTCTTGCTCTTGTCGCCCAGGCTGGAGTGCAATGGTGCAATCTCAGTTCACTGCAACCTCCGCCTCCCAGGTTCAAGCAATTCTCCTGCCTCAGCCCCTGGAGTAGCTGGGATTACAGGCGCCCACCACCACGCCCAGCTAATTTTTGTATTTTTAGTAGAGTCAGGGTTTCACCATGTTGGTCAGGCTGGTCTCAAACTCCTGACCTCAGGTGGATCTGCCCACCTCGGCCTCCCAAAATGCTGGGATTACAGGTGTTGAGCCACCGCGCCCGGACAATTCTTTGTATTTTTTATAGAAGCAGGTTTTCGCCACGTCGCCCAGGCTGGTTTGAAATTCCTGGGCTCAAGGGATGCATTTGCCTTCCCCAAGTGTTGAGATTATGGGTTTCAGCCACCGTGCCTGGCCCATGGTTGGATATATTCTTCAAAGTGAAATTGCAGGGTAAAAACATGTGCATATTGAAAAAGATATTGCCAACCTGACCTCCAAAGAAGTTGTATTATTTTATATTATCTCCAGTGATGTTTGAGATGCCAGTTTCTTCACAATTTTGCTCATGCTGTGATTAACAAACTTTAAAATCTTGGCCATTCTCACTGATGAAAAATGATCTCTTGGACCATCCTGGCTAACACAGTGAAACCCTGTTTCTACTAAAAATACAAAAAATCAGCCAGGTATGGTGGCAGGCACCTGTAGTCCCAGCTACTTGGGAGGCTGAGGCAGGAGAATGGGGTGAACCTGGGAGGTGGAGCTAGCAGTGAGCTGAGATCGTGCCACTGTACTCTAGCCACTGTACTCTAGCCTGGGCGACAGAGCGAGACTCCATCTCAAAAAAAAAAAGGTCTCTTGTTAACTTTCACTTTTTTTTTTTTTTTTTTTTTGAGACGCAGTCTCGTTCTGTCGCCCAGGGTGAAGGATGGAGTGTAATGGCACCGTCTAGGCTCACTGCAACCTCTGCCTCCTGGGTTCAAGCAATTCTCCTGCCTCAGCCTCCCGAATAGGTGGGATTACAGGTGCATGTGTCACCACACCCAGCTAATTTTTGTATTTTTAGTAGAGGCAGGGTCTCACCATGTTGGCCAGGCTGGTCTCGAACTCCTGACCTCAGGTGATCTGTCCGCCTTGGCCTCCCAAAATGCTGGGATTACAGGCATGAGCCACCGCGCCCGGCCCATTTTCTTTTTTCTTTATTATTATTTTGTTTTGAGATTGCGACCTGCTCTCTTGCCCAGGCTGCAGTACAGTGGCACCATCTCTGCTCACTATAACCTCCACCTCCCAGGGTCAAGTGATTCTCCTGCCTCAGCCTCCCGAGTAGCTGGGATTACAGGCGTGTGCCACCACGCCTGGTTAATTTTTGTATTTTTAGTAGGGATGTTTCACCGTGTTGGCCAGGCTGGTCTTAAACTCCTGACCTTAAATAATCCACCCATCTTAGCCTCCCAAAGTGCTGGGATTACAGGAGTAAGCCATTGAGCCTGGCTGGTGGGGTGTCAGTTTCTTTTATTCTTTTTTTTTGTTCTTTCTTTCTTTTCTTTTCTTTTTCTTTTTTTTTTTGAGATGGAGTTTCACTCTTGTTGCCCGGGCAGGAGTGCAATGGCATGATCTCAGCTCACAGCAACCTCCGCCTCCCGGATTCAAGCGATTCTCTTGCCTCAGCCTCCCAAACAGCTGGGATTACAGGCATGTGCCACCACGCCCAGCTAATTTTGTATTTTTAGTAGAGACGGGGTTTCTCCATGTTGGCCAGGCTGGTCTTAGACTCCCAGGCTCAGGTGATTCACCCGCCTCGGCCTCCCAACGTGCTGGGATTACAGGTGTGAGCCGCCGCGCCCGGCCAGGGGGGTGCCATTTTCATCACATCATCAAGGGTATATACGGTCTTCCCTTTGTATTCCTGGCGGATTGGTGTGAGCACCCTTGGGGATACCAGAATTCAAGGATGTTCTAGTCCCTTGAGTAAAATGGTGAAGTACAGGTCACAGAATTTATTTGAGAAAAGAAATACAATAAAATAAATAAACTGGTGCCGGGTGTGGTAATGTGCACCAGCAGTGTATGCAGGTTCTGGTGTCTCCACATCCCCATCAACACTTATTATATCTCTATCTTTGCTTATAGCCATCCTAGTGAGTGTGAAATCGTGTCTCATTGTGATTTTCATTTGCATTTCCCTGATGGCTGATGATGTTGAGCATCTTTTCATGTAGTTATTGTCCATTTATATATCTTTTTTCTCTCTCTGTTTTTTTTTTTTTTTTTTTTGAGACGAAGTCTTGCTCTGTTGCCCAGGCCGGAGTGCAGTGGTACCATCTCGGCTCACTGCAAGCTCCACCTCTCAGGTTCACGCCATTCTCCTGCCTCAGCCTCCCGAGTAGCTGGGACTACAGGTGCCCGCCACCACGCCCGGATAATTTTTTGTATTTTTAGTAGAGACTGGGTTTCGCCGTGTTAGCCAGGATGGTCTTGATCTCCTGACCTCATGATCCACCCGCCTCGACCTCCCAAAGTGCTGGGATTATAGGCGTGAGCCACCGCGCCCGGCTGTCCATTTATATATCTTTTTAAGAGAAAGGACTATTCAGATCCTTTGCCCATATTTAAATTGTGTTAGTTGTCTTTGTATTATTGAGTTGTAAAAGTTTCTTTTTCTTTTCTTTTCTTTTTTTTTTTTGAGACAGAGTCCCACTGTGTCGCCCAGACTGGAGTGCAGTGGCACAATCCCAGCTCACTGCAACCTCCACCTCCCAGGTTCAAGTGATTCTCCTGTCTCAGCCTCCTGAATAGCTGGGATTACAGGCGCCCACCACCACGCCTGGCTAATTTTTGTATTTTTGGTAGAGATGGGGTTTCACCATGCTGGCCAAGCTGGTCTCGAACTCCTGACCTCAGGTGATACACTTGCCTTGGCCTTCCAAAGTGCTGTGCTGGAATTACAGGTGTGAGCCACTGCACCCAGCCTGGGTTAGGATTTCAACATAGAAATTTCATGGGGACACAAAAATTTGGGCCATAGCACTGGGTCTCTTCACTTCAAGTGATTCTCCTACCTCAGCCTCCTTGGTAGCTGGGGTTATAGGTGCACGCCACCATACCTGGCTAATTATTTATCTTTTGTAGAGATAGAGTTTCGCCATGTTGCCCATGCTGGTCTTGAACTCCCGGACTTAAGCAATCCTCCTACCTCAGCCTCTGAAAGTAGTGGGACTACAAGTATGAGCCACCACACCCAGCCTTCTTGCCGAGGTTTGAGTGGCTGATAGTGATTGAAAGGTTGGCCCTCTGTAGCAGTTACTCTCCTTCAGTGTAGTGTTCAGTGGGATTTCAGACACATGGCAGATCGTTGGGGATAGGCAATTTGTTTTTCTTTATATTCGATGCAATCCAATTCAGCAAACCTATTTTCTACATTAACAAGTTGGATTCATTAGTGGGGATCATCTGTGTCAGAGCATTCTGAGGATGTAGTAAGTTGATCACTGTTGTTGCTGTGATATTTACAGCAGGCTGGCTTCAAAGACCAGAGGGCTGTGTGAGGATGTTGTGGAGATTTCAGAGATGGATCAGATACAGCCTTTGTACTACAGCAGGGAGACAGACAGGCACATAAATAACTCATGTCCAGGCAGGCAGAGAGAAATGCTGTGATCAAGGTTAAGGAAGGACGGGCACGGCGGCTCACGCCTGGAATTCCAGTGCTTTGGGAGGCCAAGGTGGGTGGATCACGTGAAGTCAGGAGTTCAAGACCAGCCTGGCCAACATGGTGAAACCTGTCTCTACTAAAATTACACAAATTAGCTGGGTGTGGTGGCTGGTGCCTGTAATCCATGCTATTTGGGAGGCTGAGGCAGGAGAATCTCTTTTTTTTTTTTTGAGATGGAGTCTCATTCTGTCGCCCAGGCTGCAGTGCAGTGGCGCAATCTCGGCTCACTGCAAGCTCCGCCTTCCAGGTTCACGCCATTCTCCTGCCTCAGCCTCACGAGTAGCTGGGACTACAGGCACCCGCCACCATGCCCGGCTAATTTTTTGTATTTTTTTTAGCAGAGACGGGGTTTCACTGTGTTAGCCAAGATGGTCTTGATCTCCTGACCTCGTGATCCGCCCGCCTCGGTGTCCCAAAGTGCTGGGATTACAGGCATGAGCCACCGCGCCCAGCCTGAGGCAGGAGAATCTCTTGAACTTGGGAGGTGGGGGTTGCAATGAGCCGAGATTGCGCCACTGCACTCCAGCCTGGGTGACACAGTGAGACTGTCTCAAACAAACAAATCCCTCATTCACAGCCTCTGGGAGATGGGAGTGGAGAGCTGGAGGAGGTGGGGAGGCTGAGTGGGGTGAAGGCTGTGCACGCAGCCGAAGCTGTATTTCACCAGTGACAAGGGTGAGTGATGGGGTTGGAATGGGGGATGGCTCCTGAGTGGGCCTGCTCTCCTTTCAGCCTGGGGGCCTGTGTGTACCCGGTGAGGTCAAGGACAGCCTGATGTGATGTGTGGTCTGTCAGCCCAGGAGAGACCTTGTGCCTGTGCTGGGCCTCACATCCTCATCTATGAAATGAAGCTGCTGGACCAGATGAGTGACTTCTCGGGATTTTTCTGGCCCTGACAACCTACGATGATGTCATAATCAGAAGAGATCTTACATTTTTTAAAAAAAGGTATTTACGCTTCAAAAAATGTAAACTAGGCTGTGCGCAGTGGCTCACGCCTGTCATCCCAGCACTTTGGGAGGCTGAGGTGGACGGATCATTTGAGGTCAGGAGTTTGAGACCAGCTTGGCCAACATGGTGAAACCCCGTCTCTACTAAAAATACAAAAATTAGCTGGGGGTGGTGGTGGGTGCCTGTAATCCCAGCTGCTCAGGAGACTGAGGCAGGAGAATCGCATGAACCTGGGGGGTGGAGGTTGCAGTGAGCCGAGATTGTGCCATTGCCTGGGCGATACAGCGAGACTCTGTCTCAAAAAATGAAAATAAAAACAGAGTGAGATTCCATCTCAAAAAAAAAATAAATAAATAAAAATACAATGTAGTCACATGGTTCTCATTCAAAAGGGTCTAAGGCAGTGACAGAACTCCCCAGGCACTAGCTCCCTCCTTGGAGGCAACCAGGTTTTACTAGTTTATCAGTGTTATCAGTTTCTCCCACAGAGATGGCAACAGCCTGTCACCCAGGGCTGAATTCTGAGGAACCCAAGGATGGGGAAAGACAGGGAAACTCACGATCAGAATAGGATGGGATTCATCAGGGTGGGCTTCCTGGAGAAGCCTACTTTTCAGCCAGGTTTTACAGGAGGGGAGTCCCTTTGGGGCAGGAAGCAGGTCACAGAGGAGGGACATGTCCCAAATGGAAGTCATACTCTTTCCTCTCAAAGCTGTTCTCATCCAGCGTAGATGGCTCCTCAGCCAGCCACCTGCACAAACCAAGAACAGGGGAATGATGTTGCTGCCTGTCCTCTCGCCCAGCACCAGGTCCTGCCAACACCACTTCCTTAGCACACTCTCAAGTCACCCCATCTTACCTGAGCCGGGAGTGGTAGCTCACACCTGTAATCCCAGCACTTTGGGAGGCCGAGGTGGGTGGAACACGAGGTCAGGAGTTTGAGACCAGCCTGACCGACATGGTGAAACCTGGTCTCCACTAAAAACACAAAAATTAACCGGGTATGGTGACAGGTGCCTGTAATCCCAGCTGCTCGGGAGGCTGAGGCAGGAGAATCACTTGGACCCAGGCAGTAGAGGTTGCAGTGAGTTTCTAAAAAACAAACAGAGGGCACAGTGGCTCACGCCTGTAATCCCAGCACTTTGGGAGGCCGAGGTGGGCGGATCATTTGAGATCAGGAGATTGAGACCATCCTGGGTAACACGGTGAAACCCCGTCTCTACTAAAATAATACAAAAAATTAGCCGGGCGTGGTGGCGGGCGCCTGTAGTCCCAGCTACTTGGAAGGCTGAGGCAGGAGAATGGCGTGATCACGCCACTGCACTCCAGTCTGGGCAACAGAGCGAGACTCCATCTCAAAAAAAAAAAAAAAAAAAAAAGAGTTTGAGCAAGAGTAGCCTGGCCAACATGGTGAAATCCCCTCTCTACTAAAAATACAAAAAAGTAAGCCAGGCATGGTGCCATGCCCCTGTAATCTCAGCTATTCGGGAGGCTGAGGCATGAGAATGCTTGAACCTGGGAGGTGGAGGTTGTAGTGAGCTGAGATTGCACCGCTGCACTCCAGCCTGCGTGACGGAGTGAGACCCTGTCTCCAAACAAACAAACAAAGCATCTAACCTAGCCGTCCTATTATTTTCCACCCGGCAGCCGGGATGAGCGTCTCAACACGCCCACTGCATTATGTGGAGGAGAGTGGAAAGAGACAGGCAAGGACAGATGCTGTGGTTGGGCGGCCATGGGGGCGATGGCAGCCCCGTGTTCTGTAGCAGCCCAACCTCTTTCAGATCCAGGACACTGCGTCCTCTGTGCCCTGGGGCCCATTCTACCATGGCTCCTTTCTCCCAGTGAGTCCTCGTTACGAACTGAATGTTTGTGTCCCCTGAAACTCATAGGTTGAAATCCTAGTCCCTCACTGTGATGGGTTTAGGAGATGGACCCTTTGGGAGGGAGGGAGGTCTTGAAAGTGGAGCCCTCGGCGAGGCGCAGTGGCTCACGTCTGTAGTCCCAGCACTTTGGGAGGCCAAAGCAGGCGAATCACAAGGTCAGGAGTTCAAGCCCAGCTTGGCCAACATGGTGAAAACCTGTCTGTACTAAAAATACAAAAAATTAGCTGGGCGTGGTAGCGGGCACCTGTAATCCCAGGTACTTGGGAGGCTGAGGCAGGAGAATTGCTTGAACCCAGGAGGTGGAGGTTGCAAGGAGCCGAGATCACGCCGTTGCACTCCAGCCCGGGTGACAGAGTGAGACCCCGTCTAAAAAAAAAAAAAGAGAAAAGAAAGTGGAGCCCTCATGAATGGGATTAGTGTCAGTATACGAAGACGCATAAGAAGGATGCTCTGTGTCCCTGCCATGTGAGGATGCAATGGGCGTCCGCACGCCAGGAAGAGGGCCCTCACCAGGCACTGGCGCCTCAACCTTAGGACGCCCCAGCCTCCAAAACTGAGAGATACATTTACATTTCTGTCATTTAAGCCATGCGGTCTATGCTATTTGATTGTAGCAGCCGCAACTGTCTAACAGGGTCCTCCTTATCTTGTCCTTTAGAGCTCAGCTCAAACTGCCTCTCCCCGGGAGGACTTATGGGAAGTCCCCTCCCCCAGCGAATCCCCTGTGCCCCACTGGGCAACATCAGGGCAGCTGCACAGTCTTTTCTTTGTCATAGCACTTCATCCAGTTTGTAATGATACAGACAGACAGGCAGGCAGCGCCCCTAGTCTTCTCCCACGTTAAAGATTTGGAATTGGTGGCCAGGCGTGATGGCTCACGCCTGTAATCCCAGCACTTTGGGAGGCTGAGGTGGGTGGATCACGAGATCAGGAGTTTGAGACCAGCCTGGCCAACATGGTAAAACCCTGTCTCCACTAAAAACACACAAATTAACTGGGTGTGGTGACAGGTGCCTGTAATCCCAGCTGCTTAGGAGGCTGAGACAGGAGAATCACTTGAACCTCGGTGGCAGAGGTTGCAGTGAGTCGAGATCATGCCACTGCACTCCAGCCTGGGCGACAAAGTAAGACTCTGTCTCAAAAAAAAGAAAAAAAAAAAAAAAGTTGGAATAGGTAATCTCTCTCCTGTAGGAGAAGATACGTTGTGAAAAGGTCACTTTCCCATGCTCTTATCCACCCTCTTCTCTCTTCCCCCAACCCAGGAGGTGACTTTTATTAGCTTTTGTGTCTCCAGAGCGTCTATAGGTAAAGATAAGCGAGTATGAATTCCTGCTTTATTCCCTCCCCATTTTTTAACGTCCATAACCCATGAGGCCCCGCACTTGATTTTTTTCCTCTGAACGAGGTGCCTTGGAGATCTTGGCAGGATAGCAAATGGGAACACCCTCATTTACAACATGTTTTATGGCAGCACATGGCTTTATTATATGGATGCACCATAATTTAGTTAGCTCCCTACTGGAGGGTGCGTGGGTCACCCCCAGTCTTTTGCTATTACAGACAATCCCACAGCAAACACTGTCCACTTGCTGGAATCCCTAGATACATTTCCCAAAGAGGGAATTATTGGGTTAAAAGGGAAATGCATTTAGAATTCAGACAGATGTTGTCAGGTTGTCCTCCAAAGCGGTTGTACCAAGTGACATTCCCAGTGGTAATGTATCAGAGTGCCTGTTTGTAATTATACATTTATTTATGTGATTACTGGATGGTTTCTCTCCCCACAGGACGGCAGGGACTATGTCAGTTTTGTTTATCATCATAGGCACTCAATAAATGTTGAATTAGGCTGGGCATGATGGCGTATGCCTGTAATCCCAGAACTTTGGGAGGCCAAGGTGGGCAGATCACCTGAGGTCAGTAGTTCGAGACCAGCCTGGCCAACATGGTGAAACTCCATCTCTACTAAAAATACAAAAATTATTTGGGCATGGTAGTGGGTGCCTGCAATTCCAGCTACTCAGGAGACTGAGGGAGTAGAATCATGTGAACCCAGGAGGCGGAGGTTGCAGTGAGCTGAGATCAAGCCATTGCACTCTAGCCTGGGTGACAAGAGCAAAACTCTGTCTCAAAAAAAAAAAAAAAAAAAAAGTTGAATTAATGTGAGTTAATGAATAGATTCATGGTTCTTCCAGGAGGGGTTGGCCAGGGTAGGAGGCAGACCACCTTCCTTTAGTGTTCACTGTGCCCGGCCCAGCTTCCCTGATCCTTCCATAGGACAGCTGGGACCCTGGGAGAGACCCTGGAGGTTCTGGAAGACCTAATCCTGACTGCTGACTCCTAACCCCTGCTCCAGAGCAGCCCTTCTCCTGCTGTGAAATCAAGAATTCCATGGCTGGGCATGGTGGCTCACTCCTGTAAGCCCAGCACTTTGGGAGGCCCGGGCAGGAAGATCACTTGAGGCCAGGAGTTCAAGACCAGCCTGGGCAACATAGCAAGATCCTGTCTCTACAAAAAATGTAAAAAGAAAATTAGCTGGGTGGGGTGGCTTGTGCCTGTAGTCCTAGCTACTCAAGATGCCGAGGCGAGAGGATTGCTTGAGCCCACAAGTTGGAGGCTGCTGTGTACTATAATTGTGTCACTGCACTCTAGCCTGGATGAGAAAGTGAAGCTATGTCTCTTAAAAAAAAAAAAAAAGGCTGGGCATGGTGACTCATGCCTGTAATCCCAGCACTTTGGGAGGCTGAGGCGGGCGGATCACCAGGTCAGGAGATCAAGACCTTCCTGGCTAACACGGTGAAAGCCCTTCTCTACTAAAAATACAAAAAAATTAGCCAGGCGTGGTGGTGGGCGCCTGTAGTCCCAGCTACTCGGAGGCTGAGGCAGGAGAATGGCGAGAACCTGGGAGGCGGAGCTTGCAGTGAGCCAAGATCGCGCCACTGTACTCCAGCCTGGGCGACAGAGCGAGACTCTGTCTCAAAATAAATATATAAACAACAACAACAAAAAAAAAAAAAAAAAAGAAAAGAAAAAATAAATAAGTCCAATGTCTTAGCCCTGTGAGGGGGCTTAGAGGGTGGACCCTTGTCTGATGCCTGAATTCCCTGCATGCCCTCTGCTTACATACCTCCAGTGACGGGGAACTTACCCCTTCCAAGTGACTTATTTCAGCTCCAGACAACTAACTTTTAGAAAGCTTTTCCATCTACTGCCAGGCGCAGTGGTTCATACCTGTAATCCCAGCACTTTGGGAGGCCGAGGCTGGTGGATCACCTGAGGTCAGGAATTTGAGACCAGCCTGGCCAACACAGTGAAACCCCGTCTCTACTAAAAATACAAAAATTAGCCGGGCGTGGTGGCGGGCGCCTGTAATCCCAGCGACTCTGGAGGCTGAGGCAGGAGACTTGCCTGAACCCGGGAGGTAGAGCTTGCAGTGAGCCGAGATCGCGTCACTGCAGTCCAGCCTGGGCGACAGAACGAGACTCCACCTCAAAAAAAAAAAAAAAAAGAAAGAAAGAAAAAAGAAAAGAAAACTTTTCCATTTATTGAGTTGAAATCTGATCTTTCTAGCTGCCTCCTCTTCAGGGAATCTTAATGGTGGCCCTCTGGAAACAGGACTTTCTGACAGATGAGCAGGAGGGATGTTTGGAAACGGGTATCCCTCAGCAGTTCTCCGGCTAGCAGGGCTGACTGTCCCAAGGAGCTCTGCAGAGCTCTGTCACCTCCTCACTCTCTCCTGTCCCGCCCACAGGTACGTGCAGGAAGGGCGGTTCCAAATCGAGGAGAGGACGCTGACAGCCTTCCAGTGGCTCTACAGCCCGCAGCAGCATCGCATCCTCAGCCGGGCCGACCTCGAGTCTCCCTCCAGGTAAACGGGGCTTCTGCCTTCACCCTGACATTCTTTGGCCTCGGTCCGGGCCCCTCAGCTGGTACTCACAAAGCGAGCTCCATACTGGTCCGCAAATCCACCATGCGGAACTTTGCCCTCAGTGATGGGGAGGCTTTCTAGGAGAGAATTTATCAGCCTGGATGCTTGTCACACCTTGAATGCACTGAGCAACTCACTGCCTCAGCTTTCTCCTCTATAAAATGGATAGGATCATACTTTCCCTGCCTTCTCTTGGGAGATGATAAGTCTCCAGTGACATATGACTGCAGAGATTTACAAAGCCTGGAGATCGGTTGGGCTCAGTGGCTCATGCCTGTAATCCCAGCACTTTGGGAGGCTGAGGTCAGGAGTTCAAGACCAGCCTGTCCAACATGGTGAAAACCCATCTCTACTAAAAATACAAAAATTAGCTGAGTGTGGTGGCACATGCCTGTAATCCCAGCTACTTGGGAGGCTGAGACAGGAGAATCTCTTGAACCCTGGAGGCAGAGGTTGCAGTGAGCCAAGATCGCGCCACTGCACTCCAGCCTGGGCAACAGTGGGAGACTGTCTCAAAAAACAAACAAGCAAACAAACAAACAAAACGAAGCAAAAGACCGAAGACTGGAGATCCTGATTCCTCCCTCTCTGGAGGGAGAGTGGCAGGTAAATTTGCTGGGCACCCCCTGCTTTGACCTGGAGTCAGCCTTGCCTTCTTTGTCCGCCTCCTTAGACATGCTGGAGATTCCAGCTGGGATCCTGAGTCTGGGTGAGGGGCTGGGAAATGAGGGCTTTTCCTGACCCAGATCCTTGCTCTAAGACCCCTGCCCACTCTTCCCCTAGCACTGGACACGTGTGGCCACCATTGGCACTCACAACAGAGGCGTCTTGGTAACCCTTCTGCAGCCACAGCCCTTCCCAAGGCCTCTGTCACACCCGACCCTGGGCATTTCTTTCCACTTTCCCCATCAAAGCCATTTTTTTGTTGGTTTTGTTTTGTTTTTTAGACGGAGTTTCACTCTTGTCGCTCAGGCTGGAGTACAATGGCGCGATCTTGGCTCACTGCAACCTCTGCCTCCTGGAGGCAATTCTCCTGCCTCAGCCTCCCGAGGAGCTGGGATGACAGATGCCGCCACCATGCCTGACTAATTTTTGTATTTTTAGTAGAGTCAGGGTTTCACCATCTTGGCCAGGCTGGTCTCGAACTCCTGATCTCAGGTGATCCACCCACCTTGGCCTCCCAAAGTGCTGGGATTATAGGCGTGAGCCACTGTACCCAGCCATATAACTTCAGATTTCATATATGGGAAGGCTACATGCCAGAGGACTTGAAGAAGAGTCTGCCAGATAGTCACTGAGATAAGTGACTGAATTCATTTTTGTGATAGAATATTAATTTTTTTTAAGAGATAGAGTCTCACTGTGTTGCCCATGCTGGCCTTGAACCCCTGGGCTCAAGTGATCCTCCTGACTCAGCCACAATAGTTTTTTTTTTTTTTTTTTTGAGGTGGAGTTTCGCTCTTGTTGCCCAAGCTGGAGTGCAGTGGCACGATTTTGGCTCACTGCAGCCTCCACCTCCGGGGTTCAAGCGATTCTCCACCCTCAGTCTCCTGAATAGCTGGGATTACAGGCATGCGGCATCACGCCCAGTTAATTTTTTGTATTTTTAGTACAGACGGGGTTTTGCCATGTTGGTCAGGCTGGTGTCGAACTCCTGACCTCAGATGATCCACCCACCTCTGCCTACCAAAGTGCTGGGATTACAGGCATGAGCACAATAGTTTTTAATTATTTTATTTAATTTATTTTGAGACAGGGTCTCACTCTGTCACAGGCTGGTTGCAATGGGGTGATGCGGCTTACTACTGACATCAAACTCTGGGGCTCAAGTAATCCTCCTGTTCAGCCTTCTGAGTAGCTGGGACTACAGGCATGCACCACCTTGTATAGCTAATTTATTTCATTTTATTCTTATTTTTTGTTTTTTTTTTGTTTTTTGGGGAGGCAGTCTGTATCACCAGGCTGGAGTGCAGTGGCTGATCTGTCACTGCAAGCTTCGACCTCACAGGTTCACGCCATTCTCCTGCCTCAGCCTCCTGAGTAGCTGGGACTCATAGGCGCCCACCACCCAGCATGGCTAATTTTTTGTGCAGTAGAGGCGGGGTTTCACTGTGGTCGATCTCACGACCTTGTGATCCAGCCCGCCTAGAGGCCTCCCAAAGTGCTGGGATTACAGGCATTAGTGCACCAACCTTATTCTTATTTTATAGAGATAAAGTCTTCTTTTTTTTCTTGCCAAACTAGTCAACTCCCTAAATTCCATATTCCACCTCTACTCAAGTGCTGGGATTCTGGGCTTGTGTCCACTATACCCATAATAATTATTTAATTCCAGACAGGTCTCACTGCTTCCTCCTTAAGGATTTAAATTCTGTCCTTGCCAAATCTCAGCTCCACTACCAAAGCTCCGCCTCCTGGAGTTCACTGTCTCCTGCCTCCAGCCCCTCCTGAGTAGCTTCTGGGACCCCTGGCCTCCCTCCCACCTTGGCCAATTTTAACATTTTAGGGGCGAGTGCTCATGAGCTGGAGTGCAGTAAAGCCCTTGATCTCGGCTCCACAAGCTCCGCCCTGGGATTCCATGGTGTCCTGCCTCAAACTCCTGGTGGCTGGGACTGGGCCTTGCCCACAGCGCCAATGAATTTTGTATTTTTTTTTTTTTTTTTTTTTGGGGCTGGAGTGCGGCTCTGTAAGCCCGGGCGCTGGAGTCTGGGTGGCGGATCTCAGCTCACCTGGCTCCGCCTCCGGGTTCCGCGCCATTCTCCTGCCTCAGCCTCCCGAGTAGCTGGGACCACAGAGCCAGCCACTTATTGGCTAGTTTTTGTATTTTAGTAGAGGCGGGTTTCACCTTGTTAGCCAGGATGGTCTACGATCGCCCTGACCTGCGTGATCCGCCATTCGGCCTCTAAAGAATGCTGGGATTACAGGCTTGAGCCACGCAGCGCCAGGCCCGAATTTTTGTGCAGTGAGACGGGGTTTCACTGTGGTCTCGATCTCCTGACCTTGTGATCCGGCCGCCTCGGCCTCCCAAAGTGCTGGGATTACAGGCGTGAGCCACCGCGCCCGGCTAGTTCCTGTTATGTGTCATGCAAATACTTGGCAGGAATAAATTGATTTAATATTCATAGCAATGCTATGATCTAGGTACTATTGTTGTCCTCATTTTTCAGATCAGGAAACTGAGGGCAGAGCTTAAGTCGCAGCTAGTGAGTGTCAGTGCTCCCAACTGCTATGCACACTGCCTCTCAGAGAATAAGGTTTGTACTTGAAGTGGGGGGAAAGGGGTGGTAATTTCTTTTTCTTTTCCTTTTCTTTTCTTTTTTTTTTTTTTTGAGATGGAGTTTTGCTCTTGTTGCCCAGGCTGGAGTGCAATGGCATGATCTCGGCTCACCACAACCTCCATTTCCCAGGTTCAAGAGATTCTCCTGCCTCAGTCTCCCGAGTAGCTGGGATTACAGGCATGTGCCACCATACCCAGCTAATTTTGTATTTTTAGTAGAGACAGGGTTTCCCCATGTTGCCTGGGCGGGTCTCGAACTCCTGACCTCATGATCTGCCCGCTTCGGCCTCTCGAAGTGTTCAGATTACAGGCGTGAGCCACTGTGCCCAGCCTCTTTACAAAAAGCAAGAAGGTGGCATCCGGAAACTACAGATGGGTGGACTCAGCATCGGTCCTAGTCAAGTTCCAGAGTCAGTTATTAAAGAGGAGGTTTGGGGGCATTTAGAAAAGGAAGACGTGGACGATCAGCATCAGTGAGTGGGTTCCTTAAGAACTCACCCTACTAGGGGAAGCTTTTTGCTTTTCTTTTTTTTCGAGATGGAGTCTTGCTCTGTCGCTCAGGCTGGAGTGCAGTGGCACGATCTCGGCTCACTGCAAGCTCTGCCTCCTGGGTTCATGCCATTCTCCTGCCTCAGCCTCCCAAGTAGCTGGGACTACAGGCGCCCACCGCCACGCCTGGCTATTTTTTGTGTTTTTAGTAGAGACGGGGTTTCACCACGTTAGCCAGGATGGTCTCGATCTCCTGACCTGGTGATCCGCCTGCCTTGGCCTCCCAAAGTGTTGGGATTACAGGTGTGAGCCACCGCACCCGGCCAGCTTTTTGCTTTTCTGATTAGTTTTCTAGACTCAAAATTAGACCTAGGGGTGGAGCAGGAGATTGTGGCAAGCAATTGTTCTTTCTTCCTGTGGTCAGGGCCTTGCAGATGACACGCAGCCACGTGGGCAGAGGGATGGGACAGCTAAGGAGGCTGGTGATTGGACTGCCATCAGCTGAGTTCTACTCAGTGTGTGTATTCATTTATTTATTTGTTTATTTATTTATTTTGAGACCGAGTCTCCCTCTGTCACCCAGGCTGGAGTGCAGTGGCGCGATCTTGGCTCACTACAAGTTCCGCTCCCTCCCGCCCCCCCCGCCGGGTTCACGCTATTCTCCTGCCTCAGCCTCCTGAGTAGCTGGGACTACAGGTGCTCGCTGCCACGCCTGGCTAATTTTTTGTAGTTTTAGTAGAGACGGGGTTTCAACGTGTTAGCCAGGACGGTCTGGATCTCCTGACCTCATGATCTGCCCGCCTCAGCCTCCCAAAGTGCTGGGATTACAGGCGTGAGCCACTGCGCCTGGCTACTCAGTGTGTTTAAAGGTGGTTTGGTGAGGAATGGCATGGCCAGTGTGCTGGCAACATTGCTGATGGCAGGAACCTGGGTACCATTCCAGCAGGCAAGATGGCAGAATTGGGACCCAAAGTGCCCTGGAAGCTGAATTCCAGATCCAAGTCCAGTAGATACTATTCATTCATTCATTCATTCATTCATTTTAGCAAGGAACCTCACAGTAGACAGTATTTATTTATTTATTTATTTATTTATTTATTTATTTATTTATTCTTTTTTGAGACAGTTTCACTCCTGCTGCTCAGGCTGGAGTGCAATAGTGCCATTGCGGCTCGCTGCAACCTGCACCTCCTGGGTTCAAGCAATTCTCCTGCCTCAGCCTCCTCTGTAGCTGGCATTACAGGTGCCCGCAACGATGCCCAGCTAATTTTTGTAGTTTTAGTAGAGACGGGGGTTTCACCATGTTGGCTAGGCTGGTCTCAAACTCCTGCCCTCAGGTAATCTGCCAGCCTTGACCTGCCAAAGTGCTGAGATTACAGGCATGAACCACCGCGCCTGGTCCGGTAGTAGACACAATTTAATAGGGGTAAAGGATAAATGTATTTTGGTTTCTAATCCTGTCTGCACCTGGGCAGCAGAGTGAAGGAATCAAAATCGTCTGAAGGGTTCCCATGGAGTAGAAGCTTGCGTAAGGCCCCATGTGTTAGGTGTGTACCAAAGGAAATGCTTATATTTTGAGGCTGCAAGAGCTCAGGGCAGCATCCAGAGCGAGGGAAGGGAAGGTCCTGCTGTTCTGAGGCCAAGGCTCTATAAGGAATGCTCCTTTGGTTGTTCATTTATTTGGTGGGCATGGATTGAACACCGTTCCTCTGCCAGACATTGTGCCAGGTGTTTCCCTTGAACAACTGAGCAGTAGTATTTCTGGGTGATGGAATGGGCTGCTGATAGGACTATGGGCTGGTCACCCCTGCTATCCTTTCTTTTTTTTTTCTTTTTTTTGAGATGTAGTCTTGCTCCATTACCCAGGCTGGAGTGCAGTGGTATGATCTGGGCTCTCTGCAACCTCCGCCTCCCGGTTCCAGTGATTCTTCTGTCTCAGCCTCCCGAGCAGCTGGGACTACAGGTGCCTGCCACCATGCCCAGCTAATTTTTGTATTTTTAGTAGAGACGGCGTTTCACCATGTTGGCCAGGCTGGTCTTGAATTCCTGACCTCAGGTGATCCACCCACCTTAGCCTCCCAAAGTACTGAGATTACAGGCGTGAGCCACCGCACCTGGCCAGCCACCATGCCTGGCCTCCCTGCTATCTACTTTTTTTTTCCCCCAAGACGGAGTCTTGCTCTGTCGCCCAGGCTGGAGTGCAGTGACACGATCTCAGCTCACTACAACCTCCGCCTCCCGGATTCGAGCAATTCTTCTGCCTCAGCCTCCTGAGTAGCTGGGATTACAGGTATGCACAAATACGCCCTGCTAATTTTTTTTTTTTTTGTATTTTTAGTAGAGACGGGGGTTTCACCATATTGACCGAGTTGGTCTCGAACTCCTAACCTCAAACGATCCACCCGCCTCAGCCTCCCAAAGTACTAGGATTACAGGCGTGAGGCACCGCGGCCAGCCACCTTGCCTGGCCTCCCTGCTATCCTTTCTTTTTCCCACAACTATCCATTGTGATCCTGCTCTGGGTCAGGCCCTCAAGGAAGACCAGGGTACTGCCTCCATGGGCCACACATCCTGGTGGGAGAGACAGACAATAAACATGTAAACGCAGAGACAAGAGAATTTCCCAACATGACCGGCGTGCTGAAAAACTCACGCAGGGCATCGAGATAATGAGCGGCCAGTGGGTGTGTGGAGACTCTGGAAGAGGTGGAAGACCTCTCCAAGAAAGTGACATTTGAACTGAGTCCTGAAGGGCACAGGGGCGACCATGCAAAGAAGCTGCTGGTGAGAGGTGTTGAGTGGGTGGTGGGGAGGGGGCACAGGGCATGGGTGGAAGAGTCCTTCTGCAGGGGGAGCAGCAAGTGAAAGGCTGTTCTAGAAGCAGAAGGCCATTGTAGCCAGAGCAGAGTCATGACCGACAGGGTCATGAGGCCACGACCCACAGACAGAAGCGAAGATTTCCGTGCAATTAAAGGAATGGCTTTCTAGCACTTAGAGCTGCCTGAGGATGGCGTGGGCTCCCCCGAGGAAGAGAACTTCCCATCACTGGGAGTGTGCAAGCCATAGTCAAAGACCGCTCTCCGTGGAGGTTATCGAGGATGAGACTCAAGCTTCCCAAAGGCTGGCTAGAGGACCTTTCGTTCCTTCATCCCCTTCACCTTCGGGAGCATCCTTGGTCCGGCGGAAGCTGGGGGGATGTCTGTGGAGTGCATGGATGAAAGTTCCAGGCCGAGCGCGGTGGCTCATGCCTGTCATCCCACCACTTTGGGAGGCCGAGGCGGGCGGATCACCTGAGGCCAGGAGTTCGAGACCGGCCTGGCCAACATGGCGAAACCCCGTCTCTACTAAAAATACAAAAAGTAGCCGAGTATGGTGGCGGGTGCCTGTAGTCCCGGCTACTGGGCAGGCTGAGGCACGAGAATCGCTTGAACCCGGGAGGCGGAGGTTGCAGTGAGCCGAGATCGCGCCACTGCACTCCAGCCTGGGGGACAGAGCAAGATTCTGTCTCAAAAAAATCCAGTCTCCAGATTCCAGGCAGCGGGGAGTTTCAGGGGTCTGAGCAGCCCTGGAGACTCGCAGCATAGCACTCTGTACCCCGTCCCGGGTCCCGCGCAACGCAGAGCTAGAGGGAGCCCCAGAGTATCTTCCTCAGTAGATCAGGAGCCCCCAGGCCTCACCGCACCTCCGTTCCCTATTGCCCCCGTTGCATCTTCCAGGAACCCCTGGAGGGCAGGCTGCTCCTTCTCTCCCCGGGTCCTCTGGGTGCACCTGCCCCGCCCCGCGCCTTTGTTCCGGAGGAGCCGCCTTGGGCAGCCCCCAGGGCGCTCAGGACCCGCTGTACCCTCCGCCACCGCCTCCCGGTGCCCGCCCCTCCGCCCCCTCTCCGCGGCTGCGCCAGACGATCCGCAGCGGCACAGGGACCAGGGCGCGCCCCGGGTGGCGGAGACGCGGCGACGGCGGGAGCTGGAGGACCCCTGACCCTGGATCCGCGCGGGCTCCGGCTGCGCGTGCGCGGCGGTGGCAGCGCGGGGCGCCAGGTGTGCGGGCGGCGGCGGCTGCGGAGGGCGCGGCTTTGTGCGCTGGGGCCGGGCCAGGGTGCGCGCGTGCGCGGCGGGGCTGCTGCGAGGGACCCCGCCGCCCCGGAGGAAGAGGAGGAGGGGGCTGGGCCGAGGGTGGGGGCGACCACGGGGACCGAGGTGCCCTTCGCTCCGGGTCCGGAGGCAGCCGCGCGCCAGGCGGCGCAGAAGGTCAGTGGTCCCCGGGGCTGGGATTCCGCAGCCAGCCTGGATCGGGACGTGCGTCCTGGTGTGACTGACGGGGAATCGGAGCGTGTGTGGAGTGTGAACGCGTGTGTTTGCAGACAGACACCGGCACGTATGGACGGCGCGAGCCGGTGCTGCGATCCCGCGGAGCCATCCGGCGTCACGGGCTGTGCTGGGGAGGTGGGGTGACCGTCCTCAGAAACCCCCGCGGGTGGGGCGCTGCATACACGTCCACCTATAGGGTGTGTGTGCGTGCGTGAGGTGTGCAGCCCCTGTCAGAGTCTGGCGAGAGAAGCTGACCGGCAAGGAGGTCAGATATGGGCTGTTTACAGGTGGCGGTAGAAGGAAAACAGCCAGGAACCCCAGGAGGACCCTGGAGCTGGGCTGGGCTTGCTGAAACCCCCCTATCCTATCCTCGCTCCAGCCTGTGCCTGTTGCAGGGAGAGGAGCTGGGGTGGTGGGGTGCCGGCTGAGAGGCCTTGAGGGATCTTTGGGAGCGGGGCCCAATTCCAGCCTGATCCTCATTTCCAGAGGCTTGGATGGGTGTGGGGGTGCCGGCCCTGGCTGGGGAGTCTAGGGCAGGCGTGTGTTCAGGAGAACTCAGGGGTCCGTGTAGACTGTCCTCTGGCTTTGCTGGCACCAGGTGCTGTGTGTCTGGACCTGGGAACTGGCTGAGGGATCCCCTTCCTTCCTCTCATTTGTTTTCTATAGCTGCCCCTACATCCTTGTTAACAAACCTGAAGGGCACTTATATGCCAGTGGGGTTTGCTGGGATGTGCCCTGTTGAGCGGCTCTTATCAGAGAAGCCTCCATGGGAATGAGAGTTGTCCTGAGCCGGGTGCCAGGGCTCTCGCGTTCTTCGCCTGTTTTGTGACCCTGGGGCCATCCCTTAAGCCCTATAGGCCTCAGTTTCCCATGGCGCTCTGCCCTCCCCCTTCTTCCTGTTGCGGGGTAGGGAGTAAACAGCTCGCACAGCTGCCTGGGGCCGGGAGGCTGGGAGGCAGGGAGTGACTCAGGGCCTGTGAGGTCTTGGGCAGTAATATTTCAGGGGAAAGTCCTGGCACATCCTTTTGACTTGGGCAGGAGTTGGGCGAGGCTCTGCCCTCGTCTCCAAACTGTGGTGCTGGGTTTTCTGAGTCCTGCGGTGGGGTGGGGTGGGCGTCTGTTGGATCTGGCTGCTCAGGCTTCAGGAAGCTGCCTCTGGTCCCTCCTTCCTTCCCAGATGTCAAGGAGTTGGAGAGGGATGGGGCTGGGGGGCCTGGCCGCCGGGTGGGATGTCGGGGCTGGAGCTGAAGAACTACAGCAGCCACTCTTGGTCCCTGTGTTTGATGTTACTGGGCAGAGACAGATTCTAAGCTCAGGTAGTGTCGGGGCAGGTCTAAGTGGGACTGCTCAGCTCAGCATGTTGAGGCGATTTGGTGGGAGGTGGCCTCCGCTCCAGAGAAGAGGACCCTGCTGTGGAGGCGCGCTCGCAGCCCTCCTCACCCTCTTTCCCATGACCCTCTCTGATCAACTTTGGCTGAGCCACCATGGCTCAGAATGACTTGAGCCTTGAGGGAAAGGGACCCTGGCAGGGATGGGGGTGGTGGCAGGGTCACATAGTGGTTAAGCATGAAGGCCCTGGTGTCACTCAGACCTGGGTGTGAGTCCCAGCTCCACCACCTACTGCTGTGGCTGCACCTGCATTCCCCTCCATGGGAGCCTGAGAAAAAGGCTTGCAGGCCGTGGCTTATTTGGGAAGTGATCTCAGGAAACAAGGGCGAGGACAGCGGGTTTGAAGGAGAGAAAGGGGAAGCAACTATTTGATTATTCCCACCGCTCTCCTGGGCGGTGTCCGGAGGAGTCTTACAGACAACTGCTCTGCTGGGGAGTGAAACAGGGAAGCATTTACCCATTAGCTCCGTCCCCTGCCGGACAAAGGTGGCTCCGTGGACATTCACTCCCGTGTGGACTTCCAGATTGCACACATGTGGGGCCCAAGTGGTTTCCTGTGGGTATTCCACACGGCAGCTTCCAAGAAGGTCCGGCATGGCCTGACATGAAGCACTGTCATGTTGCACCTGTAAGACGCTGCTTGGAGCCTGCAGGGACCTGGTCATGGCAGAAGTGTTTGGAGTGAGAGGTGGGGCCAAAAGGGCTGGAAGCAGCAAACTGAGGTGTCTAACACCGTGTGACCTTGGGCAAGTTACCTGACTTCTCTGAGCCTTGGTTTCCTTAGCTGGGTGTTTTAAGTGTTAATGAGGCATGTATTGAATTTGTGAACATGCTGATGGGCCCATAGCAGGGGCTTCACCAGGGTATTTCTGTATGGCCAGGAAGACCACACACCCAGGGTGGCTCAGATAGTCATTCATTCAAGTGAAGGTGGGCCCGCATAAGATAACCTCTAAAGACTCCTCCCGGTCATGGGACCTGGGGCTCCGGGGCTAGGCTGCTGACCTGGTCAGTTCCTCTAGGACTGTGGCCCAGTTTCCCAGACCTCCTGAATGCTTCCATTTCACAGCCTGTGAATTGGAGTCAGTGATGTCCTGCTCCTGGGCTGGCCACTCAGAGGTACCTCTTCCTGGGCTCTGCCCCAGGAGGACAAAGAAACCGGCACTGGGCAGAGGAGGGCGAGGGGAGTGGGGGGCTCAGAAGCAGGTGCTTGAAGG
The DNA here is from genome assembly GCF_008728515.1 of Papio anubis. Classification (NCBI taxonomy): domain Eukaryota; kingdom Metazoa; phylum Chordata; class Mammalia; order Primates; family Cercopithecidae; genus Papio; species Papio anubis. Next base: position 2,516,978 of record NC_044992.1, read on the forward strand.
AGGAGTGGAGGGAGGGTGGATGCTGGCATTTCTGGCATTGAGAGCTGGCATATGGTCATGGGCATGGGTCTGGGCCGTAGTCAGTGGGGGAGGACAAGGCAGGGGGCTGGGGGAGTGCAGGAAAGGAAGGTGAGCGGGTTGACAGAAGGTGGCCAAGAAGGATGGAAGAGACGGACGGAGAGTAGGTTGGGCAGCCTTGGGGTGTGGGGATTCACAGCGTCTGGGGTGGTGATGACCAAATGGGAGGGTGATGGGGTGGCACGAAGGAAGGGAGGGCAGCAGGTGAGGTCTAGTTCGGGCTTCCTAGGGCGTAAGCTGGAGCAGGTTTCATGGTTCGTGGTACAGCATCCACAAGCCTCCTCATTCTTTTTTTTTTTTTTTTTTTGAGACGGAGTTTCCCTCTTGTTGTCCAGGATGGAGTGCAGCGGCACAATCTCAGCTCACCGCAACCTCCGCCTCCTGGGTTCAAGTGATTCTCCTGTCTCAGCCTCCCAAGTAGCTGAAATTACAGGCATGTGCCACCACGTCCTGCTAATTTTTGTATTTTTAGTAGGGACGGGGTTTCTCCATGTTGGTCAGGCTGGTCTTGAACTCCTAACTTCAGGTGATTCACCCACCCCGGCCTTCCAAAGTGCTGGGGTTACAGGCGTGAACCACCACCCCTGGCCAAAGCCTCCTCATTCTTTTTTCCATGGTGTCCACCTGCCCCTCCCAGGCCACCACCCCCTTTGACAGGGGAGGAGCTGTCTGCAAACGCTTAGTTCCTGTTATGAGCGGCGATTGGAGAAGGTCCGGAGGTGCCTTTGCCAAGGCCTGTTGCCATGGTGCCATGGTGGGCCTTGTCTCCCTACTGTCTCCCATCTCTGAGCAATGTGCCACCCCTCCGGGAGAGGTCACAGAGTGGGGAAGGTGTCCAGCTGTCTCTTTGCTCATGCATGGCCAGCTCAGGCTGGCCTTACAAAGGTCACTGCGTTCATCCCTCTGCCTGCAGGCAAGGTCACACCCAGCCTACGCTGGGAGATGCAGCAGCTGCTGTCTTCATTACAGTCATTTAAAGTCTACTCCGATCTCTGCAATTTGTTTTTAATAAGTGTAATGAAAAATAAAGCAATGATACCAGCCTATTCATCTGCTCTCCTTTTAAAGAGGGCATCTCATGGATGATCCTCTTCTTGTCCATACCTCTTTCAGTGCTTTCGTGCCTGTCCAGTAGAAAGTTCTTTCTCATGTCTGATGTCAGCCTGACATGCTGTACTGTTTTTAGGTGTGTTTTGCGTTTTTGATTTTCTATTTGTTGCAACCGTTCAGGGCTTCCAGATGGTTCTAAGGGAATTCCTGTCTACCTGCTCATGATGTGGAGCAGGTTCAGGGGCACCCTAGGCAGGTGTGATGCTAAGGCATGAATCGTGCTTTGGGGGAACTGGCCTGAGACAAGGCTGTGCCGAGCCCCTGGCCCCGCCCACGCTCTGGTTCTGGACTCTTGCGGCTGTCAGGGCCAGCTCGTTCCCAGTCCTTTCCCTAGTTCAGATCCAGGATTACTGGCCTTCTTGGACCGTGCTGGGCCTGCTGGTTTGGCTCTGCCAGGTCTGGGTCAGCAGATGGCAGCAGGCATGGGCACCTGGGGGACGCTGGCACAGTCAGGGCCCTGCCGATTAGATGGCTGGTGGTGAGCAAGAGCCGGAGGGGAGAGACAGGGAGTGACAGGCAGTCGGGAACACTGAGGTGTGCCTGTGCACGTGGACACACCTGTGCTTGGCGTGCACATGTGGGCCTGGAGGGCTTGTTGCTGGACTGCTGTGTCTGGACGTCTCTGGGTGGCTGTATGTGGTTCTTCTGAGCACGTCTCTGTGTGTGAGCATGTCTCTGTGTGGCACGTCTCTGTGTGTGCACGTCTCTGTGTGAGCACGTCTCTGTGTGAGCACGTCTCTGTGTGTGGCACGTCTCTGTGGCACGTCTCTGCGTGAGCATATCTCTGTGAGCACGTCTCTGTGTGAGCACGTCTCTGTGGCACGTCTCTGTGTGTGGCACGTCTCTGTGTGAGCACGTCTCTGTGTGAGCATATCTCTGTGAGCACGTCTCTGTGTGTGCACGTCTCTGTGTGTGCACGTCTCTGTATGGCACGTCTCTGTGTGGCACGTCTCTGTGTGAGCACGTCTCTGTGTGAGCACGTCTCTGTGTGTGGCACGTCTCTGTGGCACGTCTCTGCGTGAGCACGCCTCTGTGGCACGCCCCCGTGTGGCACGCCTCTGTGTGAGCACGCCTCTGTGTGAGCATATCTCTGTGAGCACGCCTCTGTGTGTGCACGCCTCTGTGTGAGCACATCTCTGTGTGAGCATATCTCTGTGAGCATCGCCCTCTGTAAAAATGCCTCTGTGTGAGCACATCTCAGGTGAGCATATCTCTGTGAGCACGCCTCTGCGTGAGTACATCTCTGTGGAGCTAACGCCTCTGTGTGTGTGCACGCCTCTGTGTGTGGCACGCCCCTGTGTGTGAGCACGCCTCTGTGTGGCACCGCCTCTGTGTGTGCATCGCCTCTGTGTGAGCATCGCCTCTGTGAGCATCGCCTCTGTGTGGGCGATCTCTGTGTATGATCTCTGTGTGTGTGCACGCCCTGTGTGCACGCCTCTGTGTGAGCATCGTCTCTGTGTGGCGATCTCTATGTGGCGCATCTCTGTGTGGCACGCCTCTGTGTGCACGCCCCTGTGTGAGCACGCCTCTGTGGCACGCCTCTGTGTATGCACATCCTGTGTGAGCACGCCTCTGTGTGAGCATCGCCCCTGTGTGAGCACGTCTCTCTGTGGCACGTCTCTGTGTGGCACGTCTCTGTGTGGGCATTGTTGCGTGCTCTGGGTTGTTCATGGGTACTTTTCTCCGGATACGTGTGCCGGCCACCTACTGGGTGTCTCCAGGGTTCTTGAGAGTGTGCCCATCTGGATGGCAGGTTTCCCTGCAGGGTTTCCTGCCCCCACGGAGGCTCCCTTGAGTCTTCTGCCATGCCCCGTCCCGCCCTCTCTCCAGGCTTCCTTATCCTGTTCCTCCCTCTGTCTGAGGAAGTTGCTTCTCCGCCTCTGGCTGTGTGGGCGTCCACTGCCTTCTGGGCAGGGCCCGAAGAGGGACGGCAAGTCCAACCTCCAGCCCCATCCTCCCGAGCTCTGAGCTGAGGAGATGAGTCAGGGAGGGCTGCAGGGGGTGGGCAGAAATGGCCTGTGTGTCAGCACGCTGCAGGGAAGTGTGTGCTCCTGCCCGCCTCCACCTGATCCACCCTCAGTGGCATGTGCACCAGTGCACCTGTGATGCGGCTCCCTTACCTGGCTATTCATACTCTCTTCCCCAGTAGCCTTGGTTGGCACAGTTTCTGATGGGGAGCAGAGTGGTCACTGGGGCTCTGGGCATCCAGTGGGGGCCTTGGCCTTAGCGTAATTCATCTCACCATAATCATTGGTGCTAATGGAGCTCTTCCTGCACCCAGCCCTGGACTACACACTGCACATGTAATCAGCTCTTTGCTCCTCAGAACAACCCCATCCCAGGGGATAGTAGGTCCTGTCAGGTGGGTTCGAAAACATCCCTGGCCAGGCATGGTGGCTCACGCCTGTAATCCCAGCACTCTGGGAGGCTGAGGGGGGTGGATCATCTGAGGTCAGGAGTTCAAGACCAGACTGGCCAAAGTGGTGAAACCCCGTCTCTACTAAAAATACAAAAAATTAGCCGGGCAGGGTGGTGGGCACCTGTAATCCCAGCTACTTTTGAGGCTGAGGCAGGAGAATCGCTTGAACCCGGGAGGCGGAGGATGCAGTGAGCCAAGATCGCACTGCTGCACTCCAGCCTGGGTGACAGAGCAAGACTCCATCTCAAAACAAACAAACAAACCACCCCCATTTTATGAGGAAGTTTTCCCGTTTTATGAGGAAGTTTCCCTGTTTTATGAGGAAGTTTCCCCATTTTATGAGGAAGTTTCCCCGTTTTATGAGGGAGTTTCCCCGTTTTATGAGGAAGTTTCCCCATTTTATGAGGGAGTTTCCCTGTTTTATGAGGAAGCTCCACGTTTTATGAGGAAGTTTCCCCATTTTATGAGGAAGCAGAGGCTCAGAGAGCCTGGGTTACTTCCACAAGACCACACAGCTAATAAGTGATGGAGCCGGGTTCTGAACCCAGACCCGTTCTTCTGCTGTCCCCTCCGCTCTTCACAAAGCTGTGAAGCTGTGTCCGTCTCGTTTGGCAGTCTCCCTCTCAGAGAGGCCATCCCAGATCACCCCCTCTACACAGGGCTCCCGAGCCATCTGGTCCCACCCTAGTGTAAATACCTGCATAAAGGTAGCCCTCATTTATCCTAACTTCCTAACCCCCTCTTCCCACCTAAAGCAGGGATCTGTCTGTCTTGCTCACTAACATATCCTTTGTTTTTTTTTTTTTGAGACGGAGTCTCGCTCTGTCGCCCAGGCTGGAGTGCAGTGGCCGGATCTCAGCTCACTGCAAACTCCGCCTCCCGGGTTCACGCCATTCTCCTGCCTCAGCCTCCCGAGTAGCTGGGACTACAGGAGCCCGCCACCGCGCCCAGCTAGTTTTTTTTTTTTTTTTTGTATTTTTTAGTAGAGACGGGGTTTCACCGGGTTAACCAGGATGGTCTTGATCTTCTGACCTCATGATCCGCCCCCCGTCTCGGCCTCCCAAAGTGCTGGGATTACAGGCTTGAGCCACCGTGCCCGGCCTAAAATATTCTTAGAACTGGCAGACAGCTTGGAACATAGTAGGGATGCAACAAACATTTGATGAATGAATGAATGAATGAAGAGAGGGCTGACTGCAGACCTAAGCTTGAAATCCCTCCTCTGTTGTGTCTCTTACACAGCAGGGACCGTTGCAGAGTGGCAGGAGCACAGGCTCTGGAGCCAGCTTGCTTTGTTCAAATTCTGGCCCTGGCAGTGTTCTGGTTATCTAATGCTGCTTAATAAACCACCCAAAGCTTATGGCTTTAAACACTGGTGACACTGATTTTGCCCATGAATCTGCAACATGGGCACGGTTCAGTGGGGATCATGCTTCTCCACTCAGCATTGTCCGGAGTGGTCCAAGGTCTAGGGCTGAAGCCATCTGAAAGCTCAGTTGTTCCCGCGTCTGGCGTTTCTTGCTGGCTGTTGGCTTTGGGTCAGTTCTTCTGCACACGGGCCTCTCTGTGTGCTGTCTCCACATGCTAGATTGGGCTTCCTCCCAGCATGGTGGCTGAGCTAAGGGACAAGCATGTCCAGAAAGACAGCCGGGTGGAAGCTATTTCACTTTTAATTTAATTTAATTTATTTATTTATTGAGATGGAGTCTTGCTGTGTTGCCCAGGGTGGAGTGTAGTGGCGCAATTTTGGCTCACTGCAACCTCCGCCTCCTGGGTTCAAGCAATTTTCTTGCCTCAGCCTCCCAAGTAGCTGAGACTACAGGTCCATGCCACCACGCCCGGCTAATTTTTTGTATTTTTAGTAGAGACGAGGGTTTCACTGTGTTAGCCAGGATGGTCTTGAACTGCTGACCTTGTGATCTGTCCTCGGCCTCCCAAAGTGCTGGAATTACAGGCGTGAGCCACTGCGACTGGCCTATTTTTATTTATTTAGAGACGGAGTCTTGCTCTGTCACCCAGGCTGGAGTACAGTGGTGCGATCTTGGCTCACTGTGACCTCCACCTCCCGTACTCCAGCGATTCTCCTGCCTCAGTCTCCCAAGTAGCTGAGATTACAGGTGCCTGCCATGATGCTTGGCTAATTTTTGTATTTTTAGTAGAGACAGGGTCTTGCCATGTTAGCCAGGCTGGTCTTGAACTCCTGACCTCAAGTGATCCGCCTGACTCGGTGTCCCAAAGTGCTGGGATCACAGGTGAGAGCCACCGCGCCCGGCCAGCAGTTTATTCTTTTAGCAGCAGTTACACTTTTGCCCACTGATCCCCTGGCCACAGGTGAAGCTGGGTCTGCCCAAACGACAGGGTCTGTCCCCAAATCCCCACCCACTCTCATGTAGTCCAGAAGGCACCTTACTGTGCAGAGCCCTGCTGAGAGTGGGGCCTGTAATGAGGAGAGAAGGGGGAACTTGAATGGAAAAGACCTTTTCTGTCCCAGTTTATTATCTCATTCCAGGTCAGCCCTGCTTCCTTCAGGGGGCCTGGGACATGTGTTGCTGATGGAGATACTATGAGGCTGGGGCTTGGGCAGAATTGCTCTGGGCCTGGGGCTGGGGTGAACCCCAGCAGACTCCCATCTTTATCCAGGGAAAAATCAGGATGGTGAGGCCTGAACATGCTGTGTTTGAGCTGAGGGAGCTCTCTGCTTCTCCCTGTGCCTGCTGCCTGCTTCCACCTGAGTCACTGTTCGTCTCCTGAGGCATCATCCCCCTGCCTCACTTGCTAGCCTCGGGGAGGAATCTCAGGGTTTGCTTCTTGTGGCCTGGGTTAGGGCTGCTCCTGAGCCGAGCGTTGGCAGGGGGCCCAGGAAGAATCTGGGGTTTGCTGGAGCCCAGCCTGGCAGCATCTCCCATCTAACACAGCCCTTGTTTAGGTCCTGCTCTGCTGTGAGCCTTCCCTGAAGGAATGGCAGAAGGGCTCAAAGGGGGGCTCTGGATTTGATTTCTGCTGTCACTTTCCAGCCCTGTGGCCTTGAACAAGTCTCTTAACCTCTCTGAGGCTCCAGTTACTTACCAGGAGGGAGACTGTGGTATGGTAAAGATGAAAGAAAGTGGCCGGGCGTGGTGGCTCAAGCCTGTCATCCCAGCACTTTGGGAGGCCGAGATGGACGGATCACGAGGTCAGGAGATCCAGATCATCCTGGTGAACACGGTGAAACCCCGTCTCTACTAAAAAGTACAAAAAAACTAGCCGGGCGTGGTGGCGGGCGCCTGTAGTCCCGGCTACTCGGGAGGCTGAGGCGGGAGAATGGGGTAAACCTGGGAGGCGGAGCTTGCAGTGAGCTGAGATCCGGCCACTGCACTCCAGCCTGGGCGACAGAGCGAGACTCTGTCTCAAAAAAGAAAAAAAAAAAGATGAAAGGAAGTAAAAAGTATGACATCTTTTTTTGTTTGTTTGTTTTTTTGAGATGGAGTGTTGCTCTTGTCACCCAGGCTGGTGTGCAATGGCGAGATCTCGGCTCACCGCAACCTCCACCTCCTGGGTTCAAGCGATTCTCCTGTCTCAGCCTCCTGAGTAGCTGGGACTACAGGCACGCACCACCACACCGGGGGAATTTTGTATTTTTAGGAGAGACGGGGTTTCTCCATGTTGGTCAGGCTGGTCTCGAACTCCCGACCTCAGGCGATCCGCCGGCCTCGGCCTCCGAAAGTGCTGGGATGACAGGCGTGAGCCACCGCACCCGGCCTGAAGTTATTCTTCACAGATAAAAAACCTGAGGCAGAGGGAGTTTCAGTGGTTTCCCACAGTTGCTATTTCAACGTCAGAACTGGCCAACTGTGCAGCCTTGACACTCAGTGGTGGTTGGTTGGCTATTTTGCAACAAGGAGGATTTCCCCCTCCCTTCAACCCCTTCTGCCAGAGGGCGACATGACGGACATCCTAGAAATAAGCCGAGGAAGACGCTCCCTTGCCTCCGCGCACTGCCCAAGCCTGCCTGCAGAGGGCGCGAACGCACCTTCTGGCTGGTCCTGTGCAGTGCCAGGTGCCCTGCCTTAGTAGGGGAGGGCGGGAGTGACCCAGCTGCGTGGGTGTGGGCAAAGGGTTGCTTGTGTGATCTCCTTTAGTGAGAAGCTCCTTCAGACAGCCCCACGGTCCACGCTTCTGTTTTTTTTTTTTTTCAATTTTTATTTTTTTTTTTATGTTTCGAGACGGAGTCTCCCTCTGTCGCCCAGGCTGGAGTGCGGTGGCGTGATCTTGGCTCACTGCAACCTCTGCCTCCCCGATTCAAGCGATTCTCTGCCCCAGCCTCCCAAGCAGCTGGGATTACAGGCGCCACCATCACCGCTAATTTTGTATTTCAGAGATGTGTCACCATGTTGGTCAGTCTGGTCTTGAACTCCTGACCTCAGACCTGGCCCTCACTGCCTCCCAACGCATGGACAGCCCGAGCCACCGCACCCAGATTCTTTTTTTCAGATAGTCTCACTGTCCCCAGGCTGGTGTGTGGGCTTAATCCAGCTCACTGCAACATCCGCTTCCCCGGTTCACATTCTCCCGTCTCCAGCCTCCCAAATAGATGGGATTATAGGTGCATGCCACCATACCTGCTGTTTTTTTTTTTTTTTTCTTTTTTTTTTTGAGGATGAGTCTCACACTCAGGCTGAGGCAGTGGCGCGATCTCGCTCACTGCAGCCCGGGCCCCGGCTCACGCCATTCTCCTGCCTCAGCCTCCTGAGTAGCTGGGACTACAGGCGCCCACCACTGCCTCGCTAATTTTTGTATTTTTTAGCAGAGACGTGCTTCACTGTGGTCTCGACTCCTATACCCCAGATCCGGCTCACTGCCTCCCAAAGTGCTGGGATTACAGGTATGCAGCCACCGCTACCGGGCCACCTGGCTAGTTTTTTGTAGCTTTTAGTAGAGACAGGATTTCACCATGTTGGTCAGGTTTGTCTCGAACTCCTGATCTCAAGTGATCCACCCGCCATGGCCTCCAAAGTGCTGGGGTTACAGGTGTGAGCCACGATGCCCAGCTTTGTTTTTTTGTTTTGTTTTGTTTTGTTTTTGAGACAGAGTCTTGCTTTTTGGCCACACTGGAGTGCAGTGGTGCTTACTGCAGCCCCAGTCTTCAGGGCTCAAGTGATCCTTCCACATCAGCCTCCCACATAGCTGGGACTGCAGGCGCACGGCACCATGCCTGGCTAATTAAATTTTTTTTTTTTTTGTACAGATGGGGTCTTACTATGTTGCCGGGACTGGTCTCAAACTCCTGGGCTCAAGCAATCCTCCTGCCTCAGCCTCCCAGAGTGCTGGGATGACAGGTGTGTGCCACTGCACGCTGTGCCTGTTTTTTTTTAACTTGAATTTTTAGGATATCTTCATATATTTACATATATTAATGGCTACCTCATTATTTTCAGTGGCTAGATAGTATTCCAGTATACGCTCATTCTGCAATGTAGTTAATCCTCAGTTGATGATCGTTTAGATTATTTTTTGAATTTGCTATTATAGTGATATGATTAACATCTATATGCATAGATCATGTCAACTGGTATGAGTTAAGCTGTCCAGTAAATTTCTTTTTTTTTTGAGACCGAGTTTCGCTCTGTCACCCAGGCTGGAGTGCAGTGGCGTGATCTCGGCTCACTGCAAGCTCCGTCTCCTAGGTTCACGCCATTCTCCTGCCTCAGCCTCCCAAGTAGCTGGGACTACAGGTTCCCGCCACCATGCCCGGCTATTTTTTTGTATTTTTAGTAGAGAAAGGGTTTCACCGTGTTAGCCAGGATGGTCTCGATCTCCTAACCTCGTGATCTGCCTGCCTCGGCCTCCCAAAGTGCTGGGATTACAGGCATGAGCCACCGCGCCCGACCTTTCTATCATCCTTTATCGTCGTGTGGTTTACGAAGGAAGCAGAGGCCAGTCTAAGTTTCTCCTTGGATGAAGAGTAGGCTGAAGTCTCAAAAGAGTAGGTGACCTGCCCCCAGTGACTTAGAGGTGGAGCTGGGATGACAGCTGAGCTCCAGGGGGTTAGTACAGGGGCTGGATGGGTACTACTGTCTGGATGGGGGAGGATCTGGGTCAGACCAGCTAGTACCTGCTTCACTCGGTACATCTGTTTCCTGAGCTTCCTGTAACTGCCTCATCCCCATGCCTGGGAAGCAGCTTGTCTCATCTTTTTTTTTTTTTTTTGATATATATATATATATATATTTTTTTTTATTTAATTATACTTTAAGTTCTAGGGTACATCTGCATAACGTGCATGTTTGTTACATATGTATACTTGTGCCATGCTGGTGTTGCACCCATCAACCTCACAGCACCCATCAACTCGCCATTTACATCAGGTATAACTCCCACGCCATCCCTCCCTCCCCACTCCCCTCGCGGATAGGCCCCTGGTGTATGTTCTCTCCTGAGTCCAAGTGATCTCATTGTTCAGTCTCTACTGCATGAGTGAGAACATGTAGCCATTTTCTGTTCTTGTGATAGTTTCTGTTGAGAATGATGGTTTCCAGCTGCATCCATGTCCCTACAAAGGACATAAACTCATCCTTTTTTATGGCTGCATAGTATTCCATGGTGTATATGTACATTTCTTAATCCAGTTTTGTCACTGATACATTTGCTGATTCCAAGTCTTTGCTATTGTGAATAGTGTCAGCAATAAACATAATGCATACGTGTCTTTATAGCAGAATGATTTATAATCCTGTATCCCTCAGTAATGGACATAATAAGTATGGTACTTCTAGTTCTAGATCCTTGAGGAATCGCCATACTGTTTTCCATAATGGTTGAACTAGTCAGCTCCCATCGGTGGCTATGAGGTCTGAGCTGCCCAACAGAGGAAGCCACATTGTCCCTTCCTCCTGTCCTGCCCTGAGGACCAGGGGACTCAGTGGAGGGCTGCTGCTGACAGGAGCCTGGTCTTTCTCCTTCTCTGAGCCCAGCCAGCTTTCTTGGCTCTACCTGCCTCAAAAGCCCATAGAGGCCGGGTGCATCGGCTCACGCCTGTAATCCCAGCACTTTGGGAGGCTGAGGTGGGCGGATCTTTTGAGGTCATGAGTTCGAGACCACCTAGGCCAACATGGCAAAACCCCGTCTCCACTAAAAATACAAAAATTGGCCAGGTGTGGTGGTGGGTGCCTATAATCCCAGCTACTCTGGAGGCTGAAGCAGGAGAATCACTTGAATCTGGGAGGTGGAGGTTGCAGTGAGTTGAGCTGGTACCACTGCACTCCGGCCTGGGGGAAAGAGCGAGACTCTATCTCTAAAAAAGAAGAAGAAAAAAAAAAGCCCGTTGAACTGGGTGGGTTCCCGGGAGCTCTGCCCTGGGGTTGGGATTCTGGCTGGGGTTCCCCAAGGAACACCCACAGCCCTTGTGAACTGTGACCCACAGCAGGCTCTGGGAAGCGCTGTGAGCCTGAGAGAGAAGGAGCCCATCCAGCCAGGCACTGGGGGTACCTGCGTACTTGCTCTTTCCATCTTCATTATTCTCTCCCCAGTGATGAGCTGAGTTTTGCTTTAGGACCTTAGTTTTCCCGTCTGTAACATGAGCACTGATGCACTGTACATTTCTGTGGATCCAGAATTAATGGGGCTGATGATCGTCAAGCTGGGTTAATTGGGTTGGATCCTTTCACTTTCCTGCGCCTCAGTGTCCCTATCTGTAAAATGGGATAACAGGGCACCCTCTTACAGGGCGTCGTGAGGCTGGAAAGTTCAGCGCTTTGGTCCACGCTGGCCCACAGGAGGCTCGCAGACGCCGGTGCTGCCTTGGCTCTCTTGTGCCCACAGCTCATCCTCCTCTCCCCGCTGGCTGCCGAGTCCGCTGAGCTCTGGGAGGAAGCTGGGCTGCGCTTGACGGGGCCAGGAGGGCTGGGCCTGCCTCACAGAGTGCTTCCCTTTTCTCTTTTCTCTTTTTTTTTTTGGGACGGAGTCTCACTGTCACTCAGACTGGAGTGCAATATCACGGTCTTAGCTCCCTGAAATCTCCACCTCCCAGGTTCAAAAGATTCTCTTGCCTCAGCCTCCCGAGGAGCTGGAATTACAGGAGCCCGCCGCCATGACCAGCTAATTTTTGTAGTTTTAGTAGAGACGGGGTTTCACCATGTTGGCCAGGCTGGTCTTGAACTCCTGATCTCAGGTGATCCACTCGCCTCGGCTTCCCGAAGTGCTGGGATTACAGGCGTGAGACACTGCGCCTGGCCGCTTCCCTTGTCTCTTGACTCACAGTCCCTCCCAGGGAGCCCACGGTCCCCTCGCTGTGCACCGCACATGGAAGAGGAACCACAGGGTCAGAGCAGGGGGGTCAGGAAGCTGCGCCGGACTGAAGCAGGGGCAGAATCGCCCTCGACGGTAGTGGTAGCAGCTCCCGTGACGGCACTGGAGCCCCGTGCTGAGTGTTTCTGTTCGCTGATAGCCTTGTGAAGGTGGTGGCAGCCGCCCCAAATTATAGAAGAGAAAACCAAGGCTGAGAGAGGTTAGGTAACTTGCCCGAGGTCACTGAGCCCCAAGAAAGGAGACGAAGGCCCTAGGAAGAGGCTGTCACACCCTGCAGGCCTCGTGACGTGCCATGAGCCATCTGGAGAAGTCCCTTCCCCATTTCCCGCCCTCAGTCTGGGGGCGCATGGGCCCCTGGATCCGCCTGGTTTCTCCAAGGTTCCTGGATCGCAGTGGCATCGAGGAAGTCCAGGCTGCTGTGAGTTCTGCACCCCGGTCTCCTTGGCCAGGTGTCTGAATCGTGAGTGTTGTTTGTGGCTGTTGGGGACACACCCCTGGGTGGGGGAAACCAGCCTCAGGGTGGCAGCAGCGGAGGCCTCGAAACGCGCCCCTTCCCTCGTCTCCAGGCTGCCGTTCAGATGTCTGGGCCTGGGCCGGAGTCTGTCCCAGCTCTGGGAACACTTGGTCCAGGTGTTCATACCTGGCTGTCTCCATAGACTGGGAGGCCCCAGATAAGAGCATCTGTCAGCGTTGTCTTCCCCTAGAATGCGCGCGGCAGGCAGCTTTCACATGTGGTTAGTGTGGGTGGTGGGGTGTGCCCAAGTGTGATGTTACTATCACCCCGCTTCTCTCTCATGCATTAAAGCACATCAACGTACACTCCAAAGATGGCCCTGTCATAACTCCCTCTAATTGATTTTTTTAAAAGGTAAGTAATTTGCAACAGGATTTTTTTTTTTTTTTTTTTTTAGGGGGTGTCTCCCTTTTTTTCCCCGGGCGGGTGTTCTGGGGTGATCTTGGCTCACTGCAACCTCCGCCTCCCGGGTTCACACCATTCTCCTGCCTCAGCCTCCCAAGTAGCTGGGATTATAGGCATGTGCCACGATGCCTGGCTAATTTTTGTACTTTTAGTAAAGACAGGGTTTCACCATGTTGGCCAGGCTGGTCTCGAACTCCTGACATCAGGTGATCCACCTGCCTCGGCTTCCCAAAGTGTTGGGGTTACAGGCGTGAGCCACTGCACCCGGCCGAAAGATTGAGTCTCAAGGGCATCATCTGAGCTCCAGGATCCAGGAGCTCGAGGAGTTTGAGACCAGCCTGGCCAACATGGTGAAACCCTGTCTCTACTAAAAATGCAAAAATTAGCCGGGCGTGGTAGTGGGTGCCTGTAAACCCAGATATGTGGGAGGCTGAGGCAGGGGAATCACCTGAACCAGGGAGGTAGAAGTTGCAGTGAGCCAAGATTGTGTCACTGCACTCCAGCCTGGGTGACAGAGCAAGACCCTTCTCAAAAAAAACAAAAAAACAAAAAAGACATTATCTTTCTCCTCTTTCCCTTTCTCTGTCAGTTCTCTTCTCTGCCTTCCTGTAAGTCGGTTTCATTTTCCCTGCAATCTCCACAGCCCCAGGCTTTCATCTCGTGCTTTAGCAGGGGAAGCCTCTTGGGATGGTGTCTTGTTGGGTTAACTTAGGTCTCCCGAACCAGTCCCCGTAGCCAGGAGCGAATACCTTGGCTGGCCAGGCCTGGTCAGGTGCCCACTCCTGACCCCGGAGGTGGATTGAGTGCAGAGGGTTCTTCTCAGAGGGAGACCGGATGGAGGCAGGGCAGGCAGGACCCAAGGTCTCCACGGTACCTGCTGAGCACTTCCTGGGTACAGGTGGGTGCCACTGGGGTGAGAGGCACTTGTGGCGCTCTGCAGTGGCCATCCAGTGGGAAGCCACCGCAGAGCATGAACCGCACAGTCCTAACTTTCCTGGGGCAGAGGTGAGGGTTGGGGGAAGCCTCCAGGCTCCTGCTGGGGACTAGCTGCCTTGGAAGTAGAGAGTCAGTCCCCAGCCCTGCACCGGCCCAGGACCCTGGAGCTGCTCCCCCAGTTCAACCAGGGCTTGAGGCCCCTGTGGTGTCCCCTGCTATGAAGGAGTCAAGAAAATAGAAATCCTCGTGCCGTTGGCGCACAGGCTGGGGTTGGCCCCTGGCACCTCAGCATGGAATCTAGGACCTTCAGAGTGGCAGCAGGTGCCAGAGAAGGAACTTCAGGGAGGGTTGGCCGGAGAGAGAGGCCAATGGCCCAGCTAGGGCTGTTTTTTCCCATTTCTTTTTCTTTCTTTCTTTCTTTCTTTTTTTTTTTTTTGAGATGATGTTTCACTCTTTGTTGCCCAGGCTGGAGTGCAGTGGCATGATCTTGGCTCACTGCAACCTCCGCCTCCTAGGTTCAAACGATTCTCCTATCTCAGCCTCCCGAGTAGCTGGGATTACAGGCACCCATCATTATGCCTGGCTAATTTTTGTATTTTTAGTAGAGATGGGGTTTCACCATATTAGCCAGGCTGGTCTCGAACTCCCAACCTCAGGTGATCCACCCACCTCGGCCTCCCAAAGTGCTGGGATTACAGGCATGAGCCACCACACCTGGCCTTTCTATTTTTGTTTTTTTTTTTTTGAGACTTTTTTTTGCCTTTCTCCACTGCTTCGGGGGTAGGGTGGGACCTGGGGCCCTATCTCTGTCCACTCACCCCAGTGTCTGTTGTAGTGTACATGCCACATCCCTTTGAGGGGCTGCCATTAGTAAGTGGCTGCTGGCCACTTACTATGTGTGTGTGTGGGAGAGGCCCCTGAGGGAGGTGGCCAGGCATGGTCAGCACCAGTGCATGCAGAGAGGAGCACTAGCCCTGTGGTGTGCAGACTGGCTCGCATGCAGGACACGCTAGCCCTGTGGCATGAGGACCAGCACCTGAGCATGCAGAGATGAGGACGAGCCCTACGATTCAGCTGGGAAGACAAGTCAACCCGCACGCGGTTCCGGCCCACCCACCCCACACTGCCAGCATGAAGCATGCCACTGCTCTGACCTCTGTCTAGACACTCGGGGTGGGGGGCGGCTGACAGGTACAGCTCTGTGCCCGTGTGTGTGTGCATGCGAATGCCCCTTGCAGTGTGATGTGGTCAAGTATGTGGGTGAGTCCCTGCGAAAGCGCCGTATGCATTTCCGTGTTCAGCATGTGTCCAGTGGCCTGTCAGCATATGAGAAGTGTGGCGAGGTAACTTGTTGATGCCTGTGTGAAGTGGCGTGAGGCGATTTGCGCATCAGACATTGCGCAGCCGCCAGGTTCAGGTGCGTGCAGGTGGCTCCACGATATGTATGTCCCACAAGGCATATGTGGCACCTGGTATCCTGAGTGTGTGTACAGGCGCCCCAACATACGGCGTCCGCGCATGGTATATATGCGTACCTGGGTATCCTGAGGTGCTGCGGCAGGCATTCAATGATATGTATGTCTGGCGCATGGTATATGTGTGTACCCAGACCTGAGTGTGCGTGCAGGTGTCTAATGATATGTATGTCATGCATGCTGTATATGTGTAAAAATTCTGGCATCCTGGAGTGTGCGTACAGGTGTCTAATGATATGTATGTCTGCGTGCGTGTATATGTGTGTACCTGGGTATCCTGAGTGTGTGTGTGTCCATGTGTGCATCCCATGTGCCCCTGTGCCCACGCGTGTGCATGTATACCTACATTCACGTGTGCTAGTGGAATGATATGTGTGGCTGTTTCCTCTGGCATGTGCCAAGCCATGGTGGGGCAGGCAGGTGAAGGTCCCTGTCTCAGGCAGCCCTCGGGAGTGGGTGTGAAGGGCCTCAGTGCTCAGGCGCCCCTGAGGCTTCCTGCTGAATCTTTCTGTCCCTCCTAGGCGTGGCTGTGGGAATCCCTGGGGTGCCTTTGGGTTCCAGGAAGCTGGGGCTGTGTGGGCCGGGCTGCTAACTGGGGCTGTGGAGCAATCTGCCAGCCGAGCCCCTTCCGGAGCTGTGGGTTCCTCTGGGTGTGGGGAAGCTGCCCTCCACAACCTCCTCGGCCTATCTTGGTGCCTCCTGGAGTGCAGGACACACCTCCCAGCTCTGCAGCCTCACCCACAGGAAGCTCGGGTTGGGGGCAGGCGAAGAGGGAGGTGCCACACTGGGCTCCCCGCCCTGCGCCGGCACTGACCCCGCTGTACCACGGCCCTCTTGCGGACAGCCCCGGGGACATCGCTGGGACATCGTTGGGAACCCGGGGTCTGCAGCCACAGCCATGTTTGGCCGGAAGCGCAGTGTCTCCTTTGGGGGCTTCGGATGGTGGGTGACAGGTGGGAGGGTGGTTGAACGATGGGAGAGAACTTAGAAGTGAAGTCTTGTTAAGTGCAGTGGGGGCCGTGGGAGCAGAGGGGCTCGGGCTGTGCCTGAGAGCTGGGTCTGCTGACGCCCTGGCAGGTCGAGATGCAGGATCCTGGTGGGGACATCAGAGACCGTAAGCCTTCCGCACTGTCCCTGGGCACAGTCTACTGGCGAATCCTGGAGGTCTGCGCCAGCTGCCCGTGGGGAGGTGGATAGCATGAGTGTGTGTGACTGCAGTTGAATGTGTGCGTTTGTGTGTCCGCAGGTTCCCGTGTGTGTGTGTGTGTATGTCTGGGATTATGTGTAAGTGTGTGTGTGTGCATTTGAGCCTGTGTGTGCAGGCGTGTGTGTGTGGCTGTGACTGCCAGTCCGTGTGACGGTGTGTGAGGTGTGTGCCTGTGCGTGTGAGCAGCTGCCTGTCTGCACCTCTGGCCTTCTGTATCTGTGTGTCTGTGTGTGTGACGTTCCTGTCTGTGCTGTCAGTGTGGCCTTGTGGCGGGGGGATCTGTGACCTGCTGGGCCTCTGGGCTGCCTGCTCTCTTGGGGGTGGGTTGTGAGAGGAGGTCTCTCACCTGCACTCCAGGCAGCCCACTCTAGCTGTGTCCTAGCCTGAGCAGCTGTGTCTGTCCCCAGCCTTCTGCCTGGCCCTCTGGTCACTCTTGCCTCTAAGCTTCTGTCTGGGATGAGGGATGTGCTCTCTCCTCCCCGGGGGGCAGAAGGTAGGCACACGAAGGCCAAAGGCTTGTCTCTCGTTCCCAGTGCTGGCAGCTTCCCCGCAGCTGGGGAACAGAGTCTGGTGGTTTTCACGATCGGTTTCCTTTCAGTGCCTGGGCTGGGGGTGTTGTCAGACTGGGAGAGGCCCCTGAGAGAGGTGGCCAGGGGGTGTCCCCGTGTGGAAAATGGTGGACTAATAGGGGTGGCACGAAGGGCGAGGGGGAGAGGGGCTGTGTTCCTCGGTAATTTTTCGCTTCCGTGTGTGGCTTATTTCCCTCTTCCTCCTCTTCAAAAGCACTTTGCCATCCATCCTCTGGCAGGGAGGGACTGTGGGCGCTCCACGTTTGGCAGATGCGATGGTGCAGACGAGCAGATGGCACGGCATCGCCTGTGTCTGCTCTCGGGCCCTCCCTGACGCCTGGGTCAGGAGCTGCCGCCCTGAGGGTAGGTGCCAGTGTCTGGGAGGCAGCAGAGGACTTGGCTTATGGTTGGGAGGGGTGTGTGTGTCTTGGCTGTGAGCCTTGCAGGGCAGGGCCCAGCAATGAGATTGTGCCCTCCAAGGCCCGCCTTTGTCTGGGAGGTGTGGGGCAGATGGGAGGCTGGTCGTCAGAAAGCTCCCTGTGCACAGGTCCCGGTCTCAGCCTAGCTTCGTTCCATAGGACGCCCTCTGTGTTGACACCCACAGCTTCAGAGCACAAGGCAAAGCCGGGCCTGAGGCTTGAATCTGGGCAGGTGAGGGGGAAGACAGGAGCATGGCTGCCCAGGGCTGCCTTCGAGGCAGAGCCAAAGGTGGAGAAAGGGCCCTAGGATGTCCCAGAGGCCCCCGTGTGCTGACTCAGTGTCCGCTGGGCTGTGGGTTCCAGGAGGGCAGGCCCTGCCCCATTGCGTTCACGCGGAGGCCTGGCACGTCACACAGGCTCAGTGGATGCTTGTGGGCTCATTGAGGTCTTTCACACACAGCAGGTGTCTGCTTGGGGCCCTTTGAGGTTGAGGGGATGGCGGGGCCTTCCGGGCTTGGAAGGTTAGGGCAGCAAGAAAGGGGACGAGACTGGGGTTTGGGCCTCCTCATCTGGATGGCTGTCAGCTGGGAGGGGATGTCACAGATTCCTGGAGCTCTGGTCCCTCCAGACAGTGAACAGAATCTCTGGGGCTGGTGTTTTCCAAGCTCCACTGGATGCAGGTTGGATAACCTCCGGCACCAGGGGCAGACAAGGTGATGAGGGAGGGTGGGATGGGATGGGAGAGGGAGGAGCGCCCAGGAGCTTTGGCTTCCTGAAAGGGAAAGGCCCAGCCTCGCAGTCGCTCTTCATCTCCCATCTCAGCCTCTCCAAAACCACATCCCCGCCCTGCTGAGGGCACACCCTGGTGTGGGAACCCCGGTGGGCTGGCCGCTGTGTAGGCGTGGTTCGAATCGGGGCTCCTGTGACCATGGTGCCTGTAGGCGTGCGGTGGGCAGGGCTGACCCCACAGCGGTCAGAGGTGCACGCACCAGGAGCCCCGGTTCCAGCACTGACTCCGCCTCGACCACTGAAGAACTCGAATGGGACACTTCCTCTCTCTGGGTCTCAGTTTCCCCATGTGTCAGTGGGGGATTTCTGCCTTACCCACAGCACAGGTGCTGTTGTAAGAATTAAGAGATTCCAGCCGGGCGCGGTGGCTCAAGCCTGTAATCCCAGCACTTCGGGAGGCCGAGACGGGCGGATCACGAGGTCAGGAGATCGAGACCATCCCGGCTAACATGGTGAAACCCTGTCTCTACTAAAAAAAATAAAAATAAAAAATAAAAAGAATTAAGAGATTCCTTGAGAAAACGTACAACCTGAGTCCCTCCTGTGAGGGGCCATCGGGAGACTCTGGGTTGCACGCGTTACAGCGGAGTGTGGGGCTCTGAGTCCCGCTGAGATCTGAGGGCCTGTGCATCGAATGGGGGAAGAGGAGGGTCTGCATCCCCGAGCAGGTGGGGATTCCAGGGTGAGACCCTCAGGGACCAGTAGTGGAAGCCCTAAGGAAGGGACTCAGGAGGACGTGTGGGGAAGAAACTGGGAGAGATGTGGGCCAGGCCCCTCGGGGTGCTGCTTGCTTTGCCGTTGGAGCTGAGGTCAGAAGGCGCTGGGAGTTTACTCAGAGTGAAAGGAACCCGCCCCTAGCTCCAGGCCTCAGGGTGACTTGTGAGCTGACCCAGCTCCGTGTCCTCTCCTGTTCCCTGGAGCTGTGAGTGTGGGAAGCCTGAGGCAGAGCTGAGCGGGCCAGACAAGGATGCTGGAAAGAGCCTCCAGGGTTTCCAGCATCCTGGAGCCAGTGGCAATGTTAGTGAAGCTGATAGTGATGGCAACACTGATGAGAGCGTTGGTGACACGTGGCGACACGGACAGTGATGGTGACACGAGTCGTGATGTGACAGGCAGCATTGGTGCTGGTGGCGGTGCTGGTGGCAGCGGAGGTCATGACCCTCCCACAAGAGGAGATACTGACAGTGGGAACACTGCCCACCTTTCTGCCTCTGGAGAGGGAGGAGGGGCCTCTCCTTGCCAGCCATAAGGGCTGGCATATGCAGGGGGTAAAAATAGAAACTCGGTGTCGCTGCCTCCCCTTCCAGCGAGGGCGGGCACAGGCTGGGGGTGGAGGAGCTGGCTGTGAGGGCAGTCTGTAGCAAATGTGATCTTCCCCGCTCTGAACCACTGTGCCCGATGCAACCCACCAGGGTCTGCCCCAGGCGCGCGGTCTGCCTCCCTGGATGGACTGGTAGCTCCTGGGGCGGGAGGATCCCTGGTGCTGGGCATGCTTGCATCTTCCCAGAGCAGACGCCTGGGAAATATGGATGTCCACCCGACGTCCGTGTTGACATCCGTGCTGACCCACGAAGCTGGGTTGCCAGGTCCTCCTGTGAGGGTAGCCGTCATAAAGGGAGAGGCTGCACACAAAGTGCTTGTGATCCCTGGGCCTGATGTGAGATACCTGAATTCAGACTGGGCCAGTGATTTTACCTTTCTGAGACTCGGTTTCCTCATCTCTGAACTGGGGAGAATAATAATACGTTATAGGGTGGTGTATGGCCCCAGCCCTCCCAGCACTCCTCTGCTAGCGGAGAATGGGCCCCTTTAGCCAGTGCCCGACAGAGCCCTGCTGTCTGGTGGTTTGGGCTGCCCCGGGGACTCCTCCCGAGCAGATGCTCTGTGGGAGTCATCAGCCTCAGCACTGACTGGAGCCCTTGCTTTTCTCTTGGCAGGATCGACAAGACCATGCTGGCAAGTCTGAAGGTCAAGTAAGTAGCAATTTCCTGTTCTGTAAAGGTCAGAGATGACGCGGATCGAAGCGCCGTTGGGCCCTCATTCCCCCAGGTTGTGGGAGACCAAGAGGGGCTGTTGTGTTTGTCGGAGTCCAGTCCGGAGTCCTGCGTGGTACCCGGGATTGGGAGGAGGCTGGACAAACTCTTATTCTGGGGGTGTTCAGGGAGAGGTCGAGGTGGGAATGGAATCACCAGGGGCCAGAATGGTGGGAGTGTGTGTAGCAGGTGTAGCATTCGGGCCCATTATCTTGTTTCTTTTTTTTCTTTTTTTTTTTTTTGAGATGGAGTCTCACTCTGTCGCCCAGGCTGGAGGCAGGACCGGGTCTCAGCTCACTGCAGCCTGGTTCACGCATTCTCCGCCTCAGCCTCCCTGAGTAGCTGGGACTACAGGGCGCCTCGCCACCTCGGCCTGCTAGTTTTTTTGTATGTCTAATAGAGACGGGTTTCACCGTGAAAGTTAGCCAGGATGGTCTCTGACCTCCTGACCTCGTGGATCCGCCTGCCTCGGGCTCCCAAAGTGCTGGGATTACAGGTTTGAGCCACCGCTGGGCCCCGCCTTTTTCTCTTTTTGACGAAGTTCACAGTTTCAGTCTGGCTGAGTGTGATATTCTCACACTGTAACCTTCAAGCCTTCAATTCAGTGATTTCCTTCCCAGCTCAGTTCTCTTTAAGTAGTTGGACAGGCAGCTATTTAATACCCACAGTTTTATTTTTAGTAGAGATAGCCATGCTGGCCAGGCTGGTTCATCTCTTGACCTGGTCCCCCACCCAGCCTCCCAAAGTGCTGGGATTATATGGAGCCACTGCCCACCTCCAGGCCCATTATCTTCCTATCACTTTAATTTTTAGAAAGATAATTTTATTGGGCTGGGCATGGTGGCTTGGGAGGCCTAGGTGGGTGGATCACCTGAGGTCAGGAGTTTCAGACCAGCCTGGCCAACATGGTGAAACCCCATCTCTACTAAAAATACAAAAATTAGCTGGGCGCGGTGGCATGCACCTGTAGTCCCAGCTACTTGGGAGGCTGAGGCAGGAGAATCACTTGAACCCGGGAGGCGGAGGTTGCAGTGAGCTGAGATCGCGCCACTGTACTCCAACCTGGGTGACAGAGCAAGACTCTGTCTCAAAAAAAAAAAAAGATAATTATGTTTTTTGTCACTTTAATTTTTATGTGAAGTCCCAATCCTGTCAGTGACTTTCTGACATTCCCCACCTACTAGGACCTGACTATGTGTGTGTGTGTGTGTGTGTGTGATGTCAGCTGCTCATCAAGTCATTTGTTGCCAGGTATGTCAGCCTGGGCAGCCTGGCCCTGGGGCTTTCTGAGGCTTCCAGGCCAGATTCAGGGTCTGGGAATTGCCTGCCTCGATTTACTGTGTGTCTCTTGGTTCGTCTGCTGAGATCCTAAGCAGGCAAAGCCCTCTCCTAGAACCTCTGACCTCTCCTCCCTCACCACATTCATTCCTTTTTCCTCTGTGTTTCTGGCCAGACCATTTTGTCTGCATCCTGATCCCCTTTTTCCTTTGAGACTTAACCAAAGCGTAGCCTGCTTCCAGCTGCACCCCTCCCGTGGGGCAGTGAGTCCTGACTCACCATCTGCTCCAGCGGAGTGAATTGAAAAGGAGGGAAATTCTAGGAGGGTAAAAGCATTGGGCTCTAGCTCAAAATATTCTCCCGGCACATGGGAATTCGCTGTTGCATGGAAAATTCCTCCAATAAGTTGCCCTCCTTCCGAGGCAGCTCCTCTGGGTTGTCACTCCCCCGTCTTGACGGAAGGTTTTTCCTGCCCGGTCTCCCTCTGTCATGCCATTCAGTTGCCGGCACTGGTTGTCCATCCCCTGGATGCAGGTCCCTGGGCAAAGTATGGCCAGTCTTGAGGGTTGGCATAGAAGAGGGTCAAAATAAGAGGATTCCCACTTTGTTTGGTTTTGCTCAGAAAGATGAGGCTGGGCAGTGAGCAAAGCTGGGATGGAGGACAGACTGTTCCTGCCCTTCAGGGGCTTTCGCTTTCTGTGTTGAGCTGATGCCAGGAAGGTCAGACACGGTGGTTCACGCCTGTAATCTCAGCACTTTGGGAGGCTGAAGCGGGAGGATCACCTGGGGTCAGGAGTTCGGGACCAGCCTGGCCAACATGGTGAAACCCTATCTCTACTAAAAATAGAAAAAATTAGCTGGGTGTGGTGGCGGGCACCTGTAATCCCAGCTACTCGGGAGACTGAGGCAGGAGAATCGCTTGAACGCGGGAGGTAGAGGTTGTAGTGAGCCGAGATCATGCCACAGCCTGGGAGACAAGCATGGAACGCCGTCTCAAAAAAAAAAAAAAAGGTCTAGAGCAGATGCCAGGAGTGTCGTCATGGAGTAGTCCTGAAAGACTGCCTGGAGGAGGTGGCCTCTAAAGTAGCTCTTAGAGATGAGGCAGGATAGTGGGATCCCCATGCCTGTGCTGGCTTGGCATGGTGTGTGCATCAGTGCAGATACCATTCAGTCTGGAGCTGTCAGGGCGAGTCACCCAGGGCAAGATGCTTCCCTTCTCTGGGCTTTAGTTTCCATATCTTTTGTCCAGTGGGCACAGTAATGTCCGGTTTTCCTAGAGTTTTCTAGAGCACATTTGTTTACTAAGTGAGATGCCAGGCATGAAGCAGAGCTACTAAGGGGTGTAGAATGGTAAGAGTGTTCTTTTGGTGCTGTTTTGGGACATCTAGTTTAATTTCACAATCATTTATCGACGGAGGGCCTGTTTGTAAATATAATATTTGTAACCTGGAAGTGCACCAGTCACAGGGTACAGTGAAAAGCTGGGGGCGTGGGCCAGGGTTGAGATTGGGACTCCAGTGGGGTCTCTGAGTGATTATCTGGGAAGGTGATATTGGGATGATGGCTTGGGACAGTGCGTGGCACTGTGTTGCGAGTTTTATTGGTTAAGATTCCTTTGATTGCAAGAAACAAAAACCCAGGGTCATCTGGTTAAGCAAAAGATGGAATTTATGGGAAAGAAACCAGGGTGCCCCAGGGAACTGAAGGGGAGGAAGCAAAGCCAGAGCTCCGGAGTGGTCGAACCAGGAACTGGAAACCCATTGCCATGAAAATCCCAGCGAGCTTCTTTGCAGACACTGATAAGCTGATCCTGAGATTCACATCGACGTTCAACGATAATCTTGAAAAAGAAGAAGAAAGTTGGTGGACTCATTCTTCCTGATTTCAAAACATATTGCGGCCGAGCGCGGTGCCCCACACCTGTAATCCCAGCACTTTTGGAGGCCAAGGCGGACGGATCATTTGAGGTCAGGAGTTTCCAACCAGCCTGACCAACATGGTGAAATCCCGTCTTACTGAATATGCAAAAATTAGCCAGGCATAGTGGTGGGCGCCTGTAGTCCCAGCTACTTGGGAGGCTGAGGCAGGAGAATCACTTGAACCCAGGAGGTGGAGGTTGCCGTGAGCTGAGATCACACTATTACACTGCAGCCTGGGTGACAGAGCGAGACTCTGTCTCAAAACAAAACAAAACAAAACAAAACAAAAAACAAAAGTATTGCAAAGCTATGGTTATTAAGACAGTGTGGTATGGACATAAAGATGGACAGACAGATGGATCCAGTAGAATTCAGAGTTCAGAAATAAGCCCTTGCATTTATGGCCAATTGGTGAGGCAGCCAAATGCCCACCGTTGGGGTTCCTGAGTCACCAAGATGCCTCCTCTGTCTGCCTCTGCTGGGTGAGGCATCTCTCCTTCTAAAGCAGCTCACTGCATTCCCCGCCATGTAGCAGATACTCCTGGGCTGCAGCCCATGCTTCCTGGTTGCCTTGGCTCCCTCTCCAAGGACCTGGTGTCCTTGATACCTCCCCAGGCGTCCCTGAGGCATGCAGCTCTGACGACGGGGGTCTGGCTTCACCATTATGAAGCACTGACTGTGTGCTAAGGCTTCATTGCACTGTTTTCCTGAGGCTTTGCACCCACCTCATGAAGCAGGTACCATTCCTATCTGCATTTTACAGAGGAGAAAGTGGAGACCCAGAGAGTTTAGGAAACTCGTTCAAGGTCTTCAGGGAGGAAGTCACGGAGTTGGGATTTGAATCTGGGTCTGTGCTTTGTGGGCGGAGCTGAGTGGTTCTCACACCTGCCTCCCGCCCTACTTTCCCATTTTCTTTCCCTGATGTTCTCGAGAGCTGTGTATATAAAATCCGCGGCCGCACAATGCACCTCCGCCTCCACAACACCGTGGGTGAGAAGGCCTCTGGTTTGCTGGGGCCCATCCCCTTGCTGGAGGCCTGGATTGAATGGGGTCTGTGGTGCCTGGGTGAGTTGGACACTCAGAAGCAAAGATTTACTTTGTACCTGCAGTGCAGGGGTACAGGGGCTATGGAGCCACGCTGGAACACTGGAGGGGAGGTGGCAACAGTACCGTGCAGGAGAAGGAGGCTTGTGTGTGGGATATCACCCCCGGCTAACACATGGGCAAATCGTTAGCCTCTCTGGGTCAGTGTCCCCGTCTGTAAAATGGGAGGGGTGGATTAGCGTCCAGCCTGCTCTCTTCCAGCCTTGACATTCTAGGAGTCTACATTCATGCCTTGGGTCCTTTCGCATTTTTCTCAGGACCTTGGTGATGGTGGGGGCTCGCTGTTGAGTGAGTGAATGCATGGCTGTGTGAATGGAAGTCTGAGAGCAGGGGCTCTGCGCATTTCATCTCTGACTCCTTAGGGCCTACACGGTGCCTGGCACAAAGCAGGTTTTCAGTCTGTATTTGCTGAATGAATCAACGATGGGTCATCGTGGTTGGCCCATCACTTGCAGGTGGAAGGATGGAGAGAAAGAGACAGGCTGAGCGTGGGGGGATCCCTCTTGTCCAGTCTGCTCTGGGGGCCAGCGGGGCGTGAGGTCCCTGTTGGCCAGGTGCCTGGGGTTTTCTTGTGGAGCTCCTTGAAGGAGCAGCCAGAGGGGGAGGATCTGAGCCGGGAGCCTCCGAGACCCTCCTCTTGTCCTTTATTTCTTTTTTGAGATGACGTCTTGGTCTGTTGCTCAGGCTGGAGTTCAGTGGCGCAATGTCGGCTCACTGCAACTTCCGTCTCCCGCGTTCAAGCGATTCTCCCACCTCAGCTTCCCGAGTAGCTAGGATTACAGGCATGCACCACCATGTCCAGATATTTTTTTTGTTTGTTTGTTTGTTTGTATTTTTAGTAGAGATGGGGTTTCACCATGTTGGCCAGGCTGGTCTTGAAATCCCAACCTCAGGTGATCCACCCACCTCAGCCTCCCAAAGTGCTGGGATTACAGGCATGAGCCACCGTACTTGGCCGAAGCCTCTGCTCCTTTTTGCTGTCCCTTGCACTCCCTCCAGAGAGACCCCTGCATCTTTGCTAAAGAAAGAGATGCGTGTAAGTGTGTGTGTGTGTGTGTCTGTCTGTCTGTCTGCTGCATGGGCTCCAGCTACCTGAGGTGACCATCACACACAGGGGCTGGCTGCGGTGGCCTGGAGTGAGCATGTGGATGGTTCAGGGTAACCCCTCTCCACTGCTGGGGCACACTCTCATGCATACTCCTGAGGGATGGGGAAGTCTAAAATCCATTGCCATGTAGGAAAAAATCCAGCTTTTAAGTGGGTGGCTCCGGCCCTTGCTCCCTAGAAGTGGCATCTCTGGAAAGCGACAAAGCCTGTGATGGGACCTGGGTGCGGCTGTGCTCTCTGATTTCTTCCCTAGGAAAAGTATGCGGAGGGCCCGGAGGAGCTCCTGCCTGGCTGGGCCAGCATGTCAGTTCTACCGTGGTTTGACCAGAAGGTATCACGCAGCCACCACTATTCTAAGTTTCAGATTTAACCAGCTAAGAATGGAAAATCCTACTAGAAAGGAAGGGGCCGTGAAGGGCAGGAGCTCAGTGTGTCCCTGGGCAGCTGTCTTCGGTCCCTGGAGACTCCAGTGTCAGAGACTCCAGTGTCAGCTGCTGGAGACGTTGTCCATGAGAGCAGGGGCTTGCCACAGCCAGGAAGCTTGATTTCTTCTCTGCCGCAACCCTTTTATTATTATTATTATTAAGAGGGAGTCTCGCTCTGTCGCCCAGGCTGCAACCTCCATCTCCTGGGTTCAAGCGATTCTCCTGCGTCAGCCTCCCAAGTAGCTGGGATTACAGGCACGTGCCACCATGCCCGGCTAATTTTTGTATTTTTCTTAGTAGAGACAGGGTTTTGCCATGTTGCCCAGGCTGGTCTCAAACTCGTGACCTCAGATGATCCACTTGCCTCGGCCTCCCAAAGTGCTGGGATTACAGGTGTGAGCCACCGTGTCTGGTCTATTATTATTATTATTATTATTTTTGAGATAGAGTCTCACTCTCTCTCAGGCTGGAGTGCAGTGGCATGATCTTGGCTCACCGTGACACCTCTTCCTCCTGGGTTCAAGCGATCCTCCTGCTTCAGTCTTCTGAGTAGCTGGGACTACAGGTGTGCACCACCACACCTAGCTAATTTTTTCGTATTGTTAGTAGAGATGGGGTTTTGCCATGTTGGTCAGGCTGGTCTCAAACTCCAAGCCTCAAGTGATCCACCTGCCTCAGCCTCCCAAGGTGCTGGGATTACAGGCTTGAGCCACCGCGCCTGGTCTGCCACAACCCTTTTAAACTCAGGCTTCCCTCCCCATTCTGTGAGAATTACGCACGAGGCGGGGCACAGTGGCTCATGCCTGTAATCCTAGCACTTTCAGAGGCCAAGGCAGGAGGATTGCTTGAGCCCAGGAGTTTGAGACCAGCCTGGGCAACATGGCGAAACCCCGTTTCTACTAAAAATACGTGCACCACCACGCCTGGCTAATTTTTGTATTTTTCGTAGAGACGGGGTTTCACCATGTTGGCCAGGCTGGTCTCAAACTCCTGACCTCAGGTGATCCACATGCCTCGGCCCCTCAAAGCACTGGGATTACAGGCTTGAGCCACTGCCTCTGACCGTTGATTCTGATTTAATGACTCTTTTCATTCACCAGTTGAGGCCACAACTACTAATTCATTTCCCCACCTTTGGCCACCAAGTCAAGAATCCTTGAGGCACCACGACGATGTTCTAGAACCTTCTGGGGCCAACTCATCTTAGTCTGCTCTTCTCCTATGCACCTAGGGCATCTGCTGAGAGTTTGCTGGGGTTGTCAAGGACAGGGGGAGCTTGAGGTTTTTGGGGGTAGACAGCTGAGTCAGTTCAGCCTACATTTACTGGGCACCTACCCTCTGCAGGGAGACAGACAGTTGCCATGGCACGGGACAAGGGCTGCAATGCCCGCAGAAAGGATGGAGGGGGGCCTCCTGGAGACGTGGTGATGCCTGAGCTGTCTCCAGGGGTGTGTAAGGTCAGCAGGGAGGAGAGAATGCACTCCAGGCAGCCCGACGCTCACGAAGGCAGTGGGGTGTGAAGCAGCTCCAGCAGGCAGGACCTGGGAGCAGTTACTATTACCAGACAGAAGCGAGGGTGGGAGTGCAGGGGCCTGGGGAAAGGCGGGCCACGTCTAGGAGGGTGGGTGAGCTGTGCTGGAAGCTGGGCTGGATCAAAGGCCTTTGGGCCAGGGGAGTGCTATGGTGAGCTCAAGTCTGAGGGCCCCTTTGGCTGACTGGAGGGTTAGAGAGGAGGCAGGGAGGCTAGGAGGGGATATTGAGACAGCCACGTAAAGAGGTCCCCGGAGGTTCTCCGCTGACCTGCGCCCTGGGGTGGAGCCTCGGGAAGTTTGTGCCGTTTGTGGTGGGGAGGATCCTGGCCGTTCCCTTTCGGAGGTGGTAACCTGGGGATCCAGTCTGTGAGATGGGGGCCTGTTAACAGGAACCTCTCTTGCTTTGCTGAGTTTTTTTCCTTTTGCCCAAAAAATCCCATTGTTCTCACCCTTCTGTTGTGTCCAAGAGCCTGATCTTTCCTGGTGGTGTGACAAGGACCCTGTTTTGAGCTGAACTCAGGAGACAGTCCTACAATAGTATGGGGCTGGAGGGAGTGGCCTTCCCTGCCTGGAGCTGGTTTGGAAGGTGTGGGTGAAGGTGAGAGAAGAGTCAGGTGAGGACGCTCAGAAGGCTTCCTGTGAGCGCTGGGCGGATGCTGGTCCCATTCGTGAAGACAGAGAACTAGGGAGTTTGGGCGGTTTGGGTCCAAACTGGGAGGAGGGAGTAAGGCTCTGAATGTAAAATCTTCCCTCCACTTTCCACTCTCCTGTTCAGTCTGTCTGAGACCCACCTTATACCTCCTGCCCCGCGGAAGGGGGCAGAGGAGAGAGCAGCATCCCGAGGGCCGTGGGGCTGGTCTGCGGCCGGGAAAGCAGCTGCACGGCGTCCCCTCGCTGGCCCGGCTCGGCTCCTGAGTGCCTTTGGCAGGTGAGTTCCGGGTGAGCACCGGCTGGTGTGGCCGCCCTTGTGACTGACAGCCGGTCACACCACAGAACCCACTGTTAGATACGCTCCAGGTGGATCGAGGAGAACGTGCCCATTTCTGTCTTGAGTGGCAGACTCTGTTTCGTTGATTTCTTCAGGATGGGCCCTGTGCCTGAGGACAGTGTTGGCGTGTGTGGGTGTGTGTGGGTGTGTGCAGAAACGTGTAGGCGTGTGTGCACGCTCGCCCGTGCAGGTGGGCATGAGCGTTGAGGGCCCATGTGGGTGCCTCTGTGGTGCCTTTTTTGGCTGTAGCGAGTTCCTATGGTAACCATGAACATGCCTGTTTTGGGATCTGGAGTCTCGGGGCGTGAGTGGCTGCAGAGAGAAGCAAGGAAGGCGAGCACTTAGCCGGCGGTTGGCTGTGGCTTGATTTCATTGCCAAGCACTGGGGCTGCTCCTGGACGTACCATTTGCCAGGCAGCAAGGTCTGCAGACTCCAGGACCCATGTGCTCCTGGCCCTCCTCCTGGCCAGTCCCTGCCATGCCCAGGAAGCCCTGGTGAGTCCCTGTTCTGGTTTCTCATTGGACAAACAGCTCTCCGGACTTGGCCAGGTGTTGTGGGGATCTGCTGCTGGGCAGGCAGGGAGCTGCCTGGCAGCCCTGGCCAGTAGGTACTAGGAATGGGGTGTCTTCTGAGATGGGTGTGGGGCAGTGGGCAGGAGGGGCTTTGCTTGTTCATGGAGCCCTTGAGGGTGTTTTCCATGTGGCTGGTGGAGTTGCAGGGTCCTTGTGGATCCCATGGACAGGGCTAACCGTGTTAGTGCGAGGGTAAGGGCAAGGATGCCAGAGAGGAAAATGTGGATGGGTGGCCTGTGGCCTGCCAGCCGAGACCCAACCATCCTCAGAGGGCCCCCCTCACCCCATTCAGCTCCCTGGGTCCTCATGAACCCCTAGAGGCCTCTGGCCATGCGCTTGGCTTCCTCACTGGTCTCCCCAGGCCCAGAGGCTTGCTGGCCTGGCCTGGATGGGAAGGCTCACAGTCCTGTGGAGGAGGCCAGAGGGCTCTGCCTGGCTCGCTGGGAGCTGGATTTGGCCAAGGCCGGGGAAGAATTGCTCCCACTGGGAAAGACTCGTGCCTTCCCAGATTGTGCACCCCTGGTGCTTCTTGTCTACACACTGCAGACCCCTGGGTGTGTCAGGACACCCCTCTCCAGCCACCATGGGAGAGGCTCCTGATGGACAGGGGCCCAAGCAGCACTCAGGGGCCATAGAGAGGCAACGCTGGTGTTGTGGCACCTGCTATCTCCTCCCGCTGACTTCTCTGGGGCAGGTAGCAGGGAGTTGGGGATGCGAGTGTCAATAGGGGCTGTCAGTGGCCCCTCTGGCTTGTGCTGGGACCCCCCTCTCTGCCCCAAGAGTTCCTTCCTCTGCCTCTGAGAAGGTTCTGGGTAAGACTGTGTTGGGAGCGGGCGCCGTGTGTACAGCAGGAGTTGCTGGAGCTGGACAGGGGGCTGAGACCCTGGTGAAGGGCGAGGGGAGCACGTGTGGACCTTGTGAGCTTTGTCTGGACCACCCGGGCCTTCCCTCCCTGGGAGGCAGAGTCCAGAACCTAATCCCTGATGGCCTTCCCTGGGGGCGTTGGGAGAGGGAGAGGAGAGCCTTCAGGAGAGACCCCCAGATCTCTGGTCCTTGAATCTTAGGGCTTAAGATTAAAAAAGTCAAATTAGGGCCAGGCACGGTGGCTCACGCCTGTAATTCCAGCACTTTGGGAGGCCGAGGCGGGCGGATCACAGGGTCAGGAGATCAAGACCATCTGGCTAACATGGTGAAACCCCGTCTCTACTAAAAATACAAAAAACTAGCCAGGCGCAGTGGCGGGCGCCTGTAGTCCCAGCTACTCAGGAGGCTGAGGCAGGAGAATGGCGTGAACCTGGGAGGCGGAGCTTGCAGTGAGCCGAGATTGCGCCAGTGCAGTCCAGCCTGGGCGACAGAGCAAGACGCCATCTCAAAAAAAAAAAAAAAAAGAAAAGTCAAATTAGTCTTTATGCAAATCTCTTGTGCCCCTAAAACTAGTCACCCAGGCTGAGCTTGGTTACCTCTGGGGACAGTGAGCTCATTACTTTGTATGGATGCCTATTTTATTGCAGTACAACTTCGCTTGCTCAAAGCTGACCGCTGTTTTCATCTGGAATCTCTGTAACTGCATTGCTTGGTCCAGTCTTGACCCTTGGCCCGCACGTCCCCACCTACCCCCATTCAACAAGGTTCACCCCTTTTTCCCCTAAGAGCCCTGCACACACTGGAAGGCTGCCTTTTCACCCTGAGTCTACTCTTCCCTCCCCTTGGCTGGTCACCCCGGCATCTTCGGCTACATTTGGGATTCCTCGCCTGCCTGGGCTGATCTTTGTCGGAAGGGCTCAGGTTTTGCAGGCAGCCTGCAGGAGCCCCATGGACACGAGGATGGACAGCTGGAGGTGATGAGCCTCACCCTTCTGATTTGCAGACCAGTAAGCTGAGACCCTGGGCAGGGGTGTGCCCGCTGGCGATAGGACAACACAGAGGTGGTCAGGGCAGGGCTGGGACGTGAGGAGCAGCTCTCGGTGCCTGTGACGTGCTGGCCCCTGGTTCTTTTCCTGCTTCTCCAGCAGCTCCATCTTTGCTGCTTTCTGACTTGGGCCCTCAGCTCTTGGGCACTGCAAGAATGCTGGCCCATCTCAGCGGACCTTCCATTTTATAACAGCAGCTGGAAATCTTTTTTGTTTGTTTGTTTGTTTTTGTTTTTTTGAGACAGAGTCTCGCTCTGTCACCCAGGCTGGAGTGCAGTGGCATGATCTCGGCTCATTGCAACCTCTGCCTCCTGGGTTCAAGCGATTCTCCTGCCTCAGACTCCCGAGTAGCTGGGATTACAGGCACGCACCACCACGCCAGGCTAACTTTTTGTATTTTTTTTTTTTTTTTTGAGACGGAGTCTCACTCTGTCGCCAGGCTGGAGTGTGTGCAGTGGCCGGGATCTCAGCTCTCACTGCAGGGGCCCGCCTCCCAGGTTTACATTCTTCCCAGCCTCAGCCTCCTGAGTAGCTGGGACTACAGGCCCACCTCGCCGCTAGTTTTTGTATTTTTTAGTAGAGACGGGTTTCACCGTGTTAGCCAGGATGGTCTCGATCTCCTGACCTCATGATCCGCCCGTCTCGGCTTCCCAAAGTGCTGGGATTACAGGCTTGAGCCACCGGGCCCAGCCAACTTTTTGTGTTTTTAGTAGAGACGGGGTTTCGCCATGTTGAGCAGGCTGGTCCCGAACTCCTGACCTCAGGTGATCCGCCCACCTCGGCCTCCTAAAGTGCCGGGATTACAGGCGTGAGCCACTGCACCTGGCCTAATTTTTGTATTTTTACTAGAGACGAGGTTTCGCCATGTTGGCCAGGCTGGTCTCAAACTCCCAATCTCAGGTGATCCACCCGGCTCAGCCTCCCAAAGTGCTGGGATTACAGGCGTCTGGCCAAAAATCTGGAGTTTTAGACAAAATCTTGACAACTAACTGCAGACTTTAAAGAACAGAGCTGGCTGTGGCCTACCCTGCAGACCAGAGTCACCCGGACCCTCTGCTCTGATCACCTCCTC
Source organism: Papio anubis (assembly GCF_008728515.1). Classification (NCBI taxonomy): domain Eukaryota; kingdom Metazoa; phylum Chordata; class Mammalia; order Primates; family Cercopithecidae; genus Papio; species Papio anubis. Next base: position 2,549,123 of record NC_044992.1, read on the forward strand.
AGGTCTCAGCTCTTGTTTCTTTGTGGCTGACTCCCAAATCCCTCTCCCCAGGTTACCCCTAAGAACGGTGCTCTTGCCCGGACCTCAGTGGCTGGCCGGTCATTTCGGCTCTGTTCCCAGACTGGACTGACTCTCAATTAACCTTTTCTCTCTTTCAGATCCAGTTCTTTCTGTCACTGGGTTGAGAAGCCTCTGAGTCATGGAGGGTGGTTCCTCCTGTCTCCCGGTTCAGGCCCATTATCTGCTGCCCAGACAGTGACAAAGGCTTTCGAATTAACGTCCTCCTCCGGTCTCTGCCAGCCGTGACTAACTCATCATCCCTCAAGCTGGCTTGAGCTCTGCCTTCCCTGTTCCTAGGCCCTGGCCCGAAGGCAGACCTTGGTAGTGCTGACTCTGAGGGGCTTCTTCTGCCAGGATGCTGGTGTAGGGACCCCCAGCCCCCAGCTGGTGGGGGACTGTCTTTGGGTCACAGCAAATAGTTTGTTCCTTCCTTCCCTCCCCCAGGACAGTGGTTCTCAAACTTTTCTGCACTTTGGTCTCACCTGGAGGTGCTTTTAAAAATTCTGATGCTGGCTGGGCACGGTGGCTCACACCTGTAATCCCAGCATTTTGAGAGGCCGAGATGGGAGGATCACCTGAGGTCAGGAGTTCGAGACCAGCCTGGCCAATATAATGAAACCCCGCCTCTACTAAAAATACAATAACTAGCCAGGCGTGGTGGTGGCTCCCTGTAATCCCAGCTACTCAGGAGGCTGAGGCAGAAGAATCGCTTGAACCCAGGAGGTGGAGGTTGCAGTGAGCTGAGATCGCGCCATCGCACTCCAGCCTGGGCAACAAGAGTGAAACTCCATCCCCCCCAAAAAAAAATTCTGATGCCCAGGTTGTACCCAGTTCCAATTAAATCTGAATGTTGTGGGGTGGGAGCCAGCATCAGTTCTTTTTTTTTTTTTTTTTGAGATGAAGTCTCGCTCAGTCGCCCAGCCTAGAGTGCAGTGGCGTGATCTTAGCTTACTGCAACCTCCGCCTCTTGGGTTCAAGCGATTCTCCTCCCTTAGCCTCCTGAGTAGCTGGGATTACAGGTGCCTGCTGCCATGCCCAGCAAAGTTTTTGTATCTTTAGTAGAGACGGGGTTTCACCATGTTGGCCAGGCTGGTCTCGAACTCCTGACCTTGTGCGCCCAGCTGTACTTTTAAAAGATCCCCCGTTCATTCCAGTAGGCAGCCAAACCTGGGAAGCACTTCCCCAAGGGATACACAAGTGTGACCATCAGCGGTTGGGCAATGACTCAGGTCAGGCTGCGTGTTCAAAGGGCTTCTGGTGGGCGTGAGCCCCTCTGGGCCAAGGCTTTTGGTAACACTTGAGGCTGGATGACTCTTTGTTTTGCGGTGCCATCCTGTGTGTGGTAGGGTATTGAGCAGCCTCTCTAGCCTCTATCCATAAGATGCCCGTGACCCACCCCTCGCTGTGATAATGAAAATGTCTGCAGGCCAGGTACGGTGGCTCACACCTGTAATCCTAGTACTTTGGCAGGTGGATCACCTGAGGTCAGGAGTTCGTCGAGACCAGCCTGGCCAGCGTGGTGAAACTCTGTCTCTACTGAAAAAGTACAAAAATTTAGCTGGGCATGGTGGCACGTCCTTGTAATCCTAGTTACTCGAGATGCTGAGGCAGGAGAATCACTTAAACCCGGGAGGCGGAGGTTGCAGTGAGCCAAGATCACACCATTGCACTTTAGCCTGGGCAACAGAGCGACACTCCATCTCAAAAAAAAAAAAAAAAAAAAAAAAAGGTCTCCAGACGTTGCTTTATTTCTGGGGCAGTGGTATAAAATCTCCCCGACTCCAGTGAAAACCACTGCTCTAGGCCTAATAGGTTCACCTTGACAGCATTCTCAAATATTCACAGAAGATAAGGGGAGAAGGACACCAAATGGGGACCCCACCTTACTGGTTCATTTGTGGGCTTTGCAGTCAGGCAGCCTCGTTTAAATCCTGACTCTACCAGCTGGGTGACCTTGAGCAAGTTACTTAACCTCTCTGTGCCTCTGTCGGTTCTGGTTTTGTTTTCTCACAATGGTGCCTCCTCTTGACCTTCGGCTCCAGCCGGAGGATGGAACTTGCCGTGTGTAGCCGGGCACTTTCGCCTGTGCCTGTGCTGCTCTGCCCCCAGGGAACATGCCTTTACTGCCCCTTTCCTGTCAGCATCAGGGTCCACATCCTGCCCGTCCTTCCAGGACCAGCTTCAATGCAGCTTCCTCCATGCACAGCCCCTTCCTCATCGGCACGGAAGGCTCTCTTCCTTGTGCCCCTGGAGCAGCCAGAAGCTCAGGTCACATGTGGCTCCTCCTGTGCCGTAGAGGTCTGGTGGTTTTTGTCCGAGTCCCTCTCCACCTGGGGTCTGAGACAATGGGAGCCTCTAGGGTGCCCAGCTAGGGCTCTCTCACTGTTTGTTACCCAGGTGAGGTGGCCGTCCCCTCCCTACCTCGGGTTGAGCTGTGAACCAGCAGGTTACCACAGTGTGGTACCGCCCCCCCCAACCCCAACACCCAGCTCATTCTGAGAGGGTGGAGTGGGCGGAAATCCGTGCCTGGCAGACCACAAAGCCACATAACTGACTTTTGGAGCCCTGCCCTGGGGCGTCGGGGGGAGGGTTGACGGCAACCATTGCCCCTTTCTTCGGTGTTTTGCCGCCAGTGGATGCCCCGTGGAATTGAGGAACTTTGTTCTACGAGCTCGAGCTCGGGAACAGGACTCGGGAGGGACAGCCCCTGTCCCACCCTGCCCTGCCCTGTTCAACCCTGTCAGGTAGCTGAATGTAGGCTGGACCCATGGCTGCCCACCCGGGCTGCAGTGCAGACTCACCTAGGGGACCGCGTTAAAATGCAGCTTCCGGGGCCGCACCCTGGGGCCTGGGGATTCTGCCTCATCAGGCCTGGGTGGGGCCCAGGAAGCCTGTATGCTGCCAGCACTGAGGTGGTGGTGATGAGGCAGCTGACTTTGCAGCTGCGTGGGAACCAGTGCCATTTAAAGCACGTTCCCTGCCATAGTGCAGCTCCAGCGGTTAGGTTCATGTGCTCCGGGTGACCTGGGGCAAGCCGCGCAACCTCTCTGTGCCCCAGTTTCTGTGTCTGAGGACAATCATCGTACCTGCACATGGATGCGCTTGTTGTGAGGCTTAAATGAGATTATCCAGGTGAAACGGGAACAGAGTGCCTGGTACACGGTGCTCAACACATGTTACCTGCCCTCACATCTCTGATATTATTACTTTTTTATTTTTTTGAGACAGTCTTGCTCTGTCACCTAGGCTGGATTGCAGTGGCATAATCTCAGTTCACTGCAACCTCCGCCTACCGGGTTCAAGAGATTCTCCTGTCTTAGCCTCTTGCGTAGCTGGGATTACAGGCGCGTGCCACCACGCCCGGCTAATTTTTGTATTTTCAGTAGAGACGCGGTTTCAACACGTTGGCCAGGCTGGTCTCGAACTCCTGACCTCAGGGAATCTCTGCCCGCGACCTCAGGGAATCTCTGCCCGCCTCAGCCTGCCAAAGTGCTGGGATTACAGGTGTGAGCCGCCGCGCCCAGCCCCATTTCTGATATTAACAACCGTCCTGGGCTGTGCGGTCACACACATGTAACCGTGTGATATGCCCCCATGCCTGCAGGCGTAGCTACGCAGGCAAACTGAGCACTGTGCACCAGGACCCAGGCCTGCCTGCTGAGGACAGATACGTGCACGGGGAGCATCCCTGTGGGTACATGCGTTGGCACAGTCACTGGCTGGACACGGTCAGAAGGGCAGACGTGTGTGTACACAAGGCCCAGACGAATGGGCTTTTATTTGATTCACACTCTGACCTTATTCTTCGAGTCAGCAGCACCTGGGCTGAGCTCTGGGAACCCAAGGTGCCCCTTGTTTCCATAGCAACCATAATGTGGTAAAAATAGGCAGGGGAGGGAAGAGACAGAAGAGGCCTGAGCTGGCTCCAGGGGCATCCTGCCTGCTGGGGACCTTGTTTCCACATCTCTGACCATATGGAGGTGCTGGGTTTTTTTTTTTTTTTTTCCTTAGGATAATGACATGGCAAACCTCTGAGTACTCATGACCCAGAATTCCAGAATTGACACTTGTTAACATTTTGTCTCATTTTCATCCAACTCTTTTATTTATTTATTTATTTAATTTTGAGCCAGAGTCTCACTCTGTCGCCCAGGCTGAAGTGCAGTGGCGTGATCTCGGCTCACTGCAACCTCCGCCTCCCGGGTTCGAGTGATTCTCCCGCCTCAGCCTCCTGAATAGCTGGGATTACAGGCACCTGCCACCATACCTACTTTTATATTTTAGCAGACAGGATTCACCATGTGCTGATCAGCTGGTTGAATCCTCCTCACCAGTGACTCTGCCTCCCAAAGTGCTGGGGATTACATCAAAGCCTTTTTAAAAAATTGTGTATGACCGGCTGCGGTGGCTCATGCCTGTAATCTCAGCACTTTGGGAGGCCGAGGTGGGTGGATCACTTGAGGTTGGGAGTTCAAGACCAGCCTGACCAACATGGAGACACCTCTTCTCTACTAAAAATACAAAATTAGTCAGGTGTGGTGGCACATGCCTGTAATCACAGCCTCTAGGGAGGCTGAGGCGGGAGAATCGCTTGAATCTAGGAGGTGGAGGTTGCAGTGAGCCGAGATCGCGCCATTGCACTCCAGCCTGGGCAACAAGAGGAAACTCCATCTCAAAAAAAAAAAAAAAAAAAAAATATATATATATATATATATATAAAGTATACATATTATAAAACTTACCATTTAAACCTTTTTAAGTGGACCATTCTGTGACATTAAGTACATTTACAATGCTGTGGGGCGATCACCATTATCTAGAAGTTTTTCATCATCCCAAACTGAAACTTTGTATACATCAAATAATAACTCCCTATTCCCCCATCTCCCCGGCCCCGGCAGCCACCATTCTGCTTTCTGTTTCTATGAATTTGACGGCTCTGTGAACTGTGTACAGGTGACCTCATACAATATTTATCCTTCTGTGTCCGGCTTATTTCACTTCCCATAATGTCTTCAAGGTCCATCCATGTTGTAGTGTGTATCAGAATTTCCTTTTTTTTTTTTTGAGATGGGATCTTGCTCTGTTACCCAGGCTGGAGTGCAGTGGTGTGACCTTGGCTCACTGCAGCCTCCATTTCCCAGGCTCAAGCGATTCTCGTGCCTCAGTCTCCTATGTAGCTGGAATTACAGGTGTGCACCACCACACATGGCTAATTTCTGTATTTTTAGTAGAGATAGTGATGGGGTTAAGCCATGTTGGCCAGGCTGGTCTCAAACTCCTGGCCTCAAGTGATCCACCTGCCTTGGCCTCCCAAAGTTTTGGGATTACAGGTGTGAACCACTATGTCCGACCTCAGCCCACATTTTTTTTGTTTGTTTGTTTTTGTTTTTGAGACGGAGTCTCGCTCTGTCGCCCAGGCTGGAGTGCAGTAGTCGGATCTCGGCTCATTGCAAGCTCCGCCTCCCGGGTTCACGTCATTCTCCTGCCTCAGCCTCCCGAGTAGCTGGGACTATAGGCGCCCGCCACCTCACCTGGCTAATTTTTTGTATTTTTTAGTAGAGACGGGGTTCCACCGTGTTAGCCAGGATGGTCTTGATCTCCTGACATCCTGATCCGCCCGTCTCGGCCTCCCAAAGTGCTGGGATTCTCAGCCCACATTTTTAATGCTTTCACATTCATACGCAGGTATCTAGAAACACTTACAGTTTTTTGCGTGCATTAAAAATGGACATACCTGACGTCCTTTTGAATTTGCGTGAGGTGGTGTTCTGGGGCTAGATTACCTGGGTTCAGATCTTGGCTCTGACACGTAGCAGCTGTGAGACCTCGGGCAGTTCCCTTCATCTCTCCATGCCTCCCTTTTCTAATGTTTAAAATTGGACTAATAGCAAAGCCTGAAACCTACTACAAGGGTTATTTTGGAGATTAAGTAAGTTTATATATGTCTAGTGCTTAGAACAGAGAGGGGATGCAGTGGGCATAGGATGTATTACCATTATCATTTCATATGTGTGTCCGTCCACATGGTTGTGGAGTCCATTTTTTTTTTTTTTTTTTTTGAGACTGAGCCTCGCTCTGCCGGAGTGCAGTGGCAGGATCTTGGCTCACTGCAACCTCTGCCTCCTGAGTACAAGCGATTCTCTTGCATCAGCCTTCCAAGTAGCTGGGATCACAGGAGCATACCACCATGGCTTTTTTTTTTTTTTTTGAGACGGGGTCTTGCTCTGTCACCTAGGCTGGAGTGCAGTGGTGCAATCTCGGCTCATTGCAGCCTCTGCCTCCGGGGTTCCAGCTACTCTCCTGCCTCAGCATCCTGGGTAGCTGGGATTACAGGCATGTACCACCATGCCTGGCTAATTTTTGTTTTTAGTAGAGACAGGGTTTCACCATGTTGACCAGGTTGGTCTTGAACTCATGACCTCAGATGATCCACTCCTGCCTTGGCCTCCCGAAGTGCTGGGATTACAGGCATGAGCCTCAGTGCCTGGCAATAGACCTAGATTCTTCTCTCTTTCTCCTCCGCCCTTTTTTTTTCTTTTTCTTTTTTTTTTGAGACAGGATCTCACTCTGTTGCCCAAGGTGGCGTGATCCTGGCTGACTGTAGCCTCAACACCCCCAGGGCTCAAGTGATTCTCCAACCTCAGCCTCCCAAGTGGTTGGAACTACAAGCACGCACCACCATGCCTGGTTAAGTTTTTAAGAAATTTTTGTAGAGATGAGGTTTCACCATCTTGCTGGTCTCAAACTTCTGGGCTCAAGTGATTCTCCCACCTTTGCCTCCCAAAGTGTGCTGGGATTACAGGTGGGAGCCATCACTTCTGACCTAGTTTCTTCTTTTTGTTGCCTTGCATATTAATTGGTACACGTAGATCATATTTTTTGTATGCCCCATTGATCCCCTCTTGCTGGACACCGAGGTCGTGTCCATTTTCTGATATTGCAAGCAATGCTGTGGGCAGCGGCTTTCCCCTCGCCTGGCCCTCTGTGCGTTCGTGTGAGATCGTGAGGGGTATGTAGAGGTGGGGCTGCCAGATTGCCCTCGAGAGGATTTAGGCCGGGTGTGGTGGCTCACGCCTATAATCCCTGGCAAGACGGGTAGATCACTTGAGGTCAGGAGTTTGAGACCAGCCTGGCCAGCATGGCGAAACCCTGTCTCTACCAAAAATACAAAAATTAGCTGAGCGTGGTGGCGGGCACCTGTCATCAGCTACTAGGGAGGCTGAGGATCGCTTGAAGACGGGAGGCAGAGGCTGCAGTGAGCTGAGATCGCATCACTGCACTCCAGCCTGGGCAGCAATGAGAGACACCGTCTTAAAAAAAAAAAAAAAGAGGACTTAGTATTTTCACTCCTGCCAATTCTATGAGAGTCCCACTCCCCATGTCCTCACTGATATTTAATTTTCATGTTGATTTAAGTGACGGGAGCATATTTTATTTTATTTTATTTTGAGATGGAGTCTCACTCTGTCACCCAGGGTGGAGTGCAGTGGCACCATCTCGGCTCACTAAAATCTCCGCCTCCTGGGTTCAAGCAATTCTCCTGCCTCAGCCTCCCAAGTAGCTGGGACTACAGGTGCCCGCCACCATGCCTGGCTAATCTTTTTATTTTTTTTAAAATTATTTTTAGTAGAGATAGGTTTCACTATGTTGGCCAGGCTGGTCTTGAACTCCTGACCTCGTGATCTGCCTGCCTCGGCCTCCCGAAGTGCTGGGATTACAGGCGTGAGCCACCACGCTGCGTGAGGCCTATTATTTTATTCTTTATTATACACACATGAACGGATCTCTGAATAAGTGCGTGGAAACCCTCATGGCCCCACCATGAGATCGTTGTGTCTGAGCCTCCCTTGAGTCTCTCTCTGCAGGCCCAGGGATGTGCTTCTCCTCACCCTTTTTCTGCATTGTATCACAAGCATTTCCACATATTGCTACATTCTTTTTTCCCCTCTTTAAAAATAGCACTTTTCCTGATTATAAAAATAGTACATGTTCACTGTAGAACAGTTAGAGAGTATGTACAAATATTGAGATTAAAAAATAAAAATATGACCCATCACCCAAAATGTTATCATTCTGATGTATTTCTTTACACCTTTATTTATTTATTTATTTATTTATTTATTTTTTGAGATGGAGAGTCTCGCTCTGTCACCCAGGCTGGAGTGCAGTGGCGCACTCACAGTTCACTGCAACCTCCACCTCCTAGGCTCCAGCGATCCTCCCACCTCAGCCTCCAGAGTAGCTGGGACTACACGCATCTGCCACCATGCCTGGCTAATTTTTGTATATATATATATATTTTTTGTAGAGATGGGGTTTTGCCATGTTGCCCAGGCTGGTTTTGAACTCCCGGTCTCAAGTGATCCATCCACCTTGGCCTCCCAAAGTGCTGAGATTACAAGTGTGAGCCCCGCCCCGCCAAGTGTGGCGTTTTAAATTTAAATGAATTAAGTACAATTAAAAATGCACCTCCTCGGTTGCAGTAGCTACATTTCAAGGGCTCCGAAGCCACACGTGGCTGGTGGCTACCATAGGGAACAACGCAGATACAGAACATTACAGAACATTTCCATCATCCCAGGAAGTTCTACTGGACAGCGCTGGTTGAGAATGAGGTCCAGACTCCCCTGGAAGACTTCCAAGGGCTGGACAAGCCGAGAGATTCTATGCTGTCTATGATGGATTACGCAAACGTCCCTGGACCCCCAGGCCAGAAGGCATCTGAACCGCGTAAAGCCAGTGCCACCAGGTGGCGCTGAGGAGGAGGCGGCGGCAAGCTGGCGTCTCGGGCGGTGAGGATCTCAGATGCAGCTCCTGCCTCCTTGGGCAGACAGAGCCGAGAGAGCTGTCACCTCCGGGGTTGCCCAGTCCCATGGTCAACACCCAGTTCAAGCCCTGGTGTCTCTTGCATTCATGCACACACACACAGAGGTACATGCATTGAGACGTGACCTCGCAGGATCACCCAGGTTCACACCTACAGCCTCATTCACGCTCAGAAACAGTCCCCCAAAAGGCACAAACACAGTCTTTGCCAATCGCCATTATAACAGCAACAAAAATAGCTGTTAGGCCGGGCGTGGTGGTTCACGCCTGTAATCGTAGCACTTTGGGAGGCTGAGGCTAGAGGATCACTGGAGCCCAGGAGTTTAACACCAGCCTGGGCAACATGGTGAAACCTCGTTTCCAAAGAAAATTAAAAAAAAATTAACCGGGTATTGTGGTACGTGCCTGTAGTCCCAGCTACTTGAGAGTCAGGTGGGAGGATTGCTTGAGCCCAGGAGTGGGAAGCTGCAGTGAGCTATGATCACACCAACGTACTCCAGCCTGGAGCACAGTAAGACCCTGTCTTAAAAAAAAAACAATGGCCAGGCATGGTGGCTCATGCCTGTAAGCCCAAGCGCTTTGAAAGGCCGAGGCAGCTGGATCACTTCAGGTCAGGAGTTCTAGACCAGCCTCGCCAACATGGTAAAACCCTGTCTCTACTAAAAATACAAAAAGTAGCCGGGTGTGGTGGTGCACATCTGTAATTTCAGCTACTCAGGGAGTGCTGCTTCCTTGGGGTGAGGCACAGCCCAGCCTACCAGTCTCTTGGTAAAGTGAAAAATGCTGTAAATGGGTGGCTGAGATGGGTGCAGAGGATTGGGGTGTCATGGGGATGGACGGTGGCGTGGGGCTGGCTTCCGGATACCTGAACCCTGACATTTTCTCTGTTGACATTGGCACCCAGGATGTCCAGATACTGTTTTTGAAACCCTATTGGCGAGGGAGTCGATGGGCGCCCCCTTTGACTGGGAGGGCTGTGTCCTGGTGTCCTGTGGGGTTTTGGTCTCCCACCCCGGGGCCCGAGGGCCTCAGAATGAACTGGAACCCAGCCTTTGTCAGGGGAGCCCCAGCAACGTCTGCACGACATACGCCCCCAGACAGCGTGGGTTCAGGGATTTGTAAGTGTTTGAGAAAGAAAAACTGTTAGGATTCTAATTTTGTTGAAAAGCCATTTTGCCTTTATCTTTCTCTGGGCGCCTGACCACCCATTCTTAGCCCACCCTGAGTATTGAGCATACACTGTCATCTCTGCAGTGGAGGTGGTCCTGGATGCATGGCGTAACGTGGGCCCTCTGGGCCCTCTCGAGAAGCATGCCACTCGCTGCTCTCCGTGTGGGCCGTCAGGACCCACAGCTCACACGTGCATCCAGTCAAGGTCAGAAGAGGTGGCTGCATTCCTGAGTCAAGGTCAAAAGAGGCAACCACATAACCAGTGAGTGGCCCTGAGTGGCCAATAACCAATGAGGCAGCTGGAAACGGTGCAGAGCAGTTGTGGAGCAATTACTAAGCAGGCAGAATGGGAAGCAACAGGACTAAATAATCAATAGCACATGGGGCCAGGCGTGAGGGCTCACGCCTGTAATCCCAGCACTTGGGAAGGCCGAAGCAGATGGATCACTTGAGGTCAGGCGTTCGAGACCAGCCTGGCCAACATGGTGAAACCCCTTCTCTACTAAAAATACAAAAATTAGCTGGGTATGGTGGCAGGTGTCTGTAATCCCAGCTACTTGGGAGGTTGAGGCAGGAGAATCGCTTGAACCTGGGAGGCAGAGGTTGTAGTGAGCTGAGATTGCACCATTGCATTCCAGCCTGGGTGACAGAGCTAGACTCCGTCTCAAAAAAAAAAAAAAAAAAAAAGAAGAAAAAAAAAAGAAATAGCATATGGGTCACAAATTCTGTTGACTGAGTAGAAGCAGAGGCTTGGCCAGAGAGGGGGAGGAGGCGGTGGCTGGAGATGCCTGTGGTGGTTCCAAAGGAAACACCTGGTGTCTTTGAGGGATGCCTCTGTACAATGTCCAATTTTACCCTAAAACTTATGCTGCCTCCCCCCACCACTTCCTCTTTTAGGAGACAAGGTGTTGCTCTATCCCCCAGGCTGGAGTGCAGTGGTATTGGGGCTCACTGCAGCCTTAAACTCATGGCACAAGCAATCTTTCTGCCGTAGCTGGGATGACAGGCGTGTGCCACCACACCTGGCTAATTTTTAAAACGTTTCTTATAGAGATGGGGTCTTGCTATGTTGCCCAGGCTGGTCTTGAACTCCTGTCCTCAAGTGATCCTCCCACCTTGGCCTCCTAAATTGCTGGCATTACAGGTGTGAGCCGCCACACCCAGTCCCATCTTCCCTTTCAAACACAGGCTTAGCAGCGGCAGGGTTGTTTTTGGCTCATGATTTGGGCAAGAGGAGGGAGAAGGGAAGAGGAGAAGCTTTGCTGTGGGAACTGGGTCAGAACTGGAATAGAGGAAGCAAGAATGCGAGTGTTCACGCCTTTACTGAGCTGTTGACAGCACCGAGGCCAGAGGCAGGAGAAATGAAGCTGTTTGTTTATCTCATGAATCTTCATCGAGCTCCTATTTGAAGCCAGCCGCCTCTGTTTTGGGAGCCGGGGATCCCTTTGTTGAATCCTGGCTCTGCCACTCACTGCTGGGGTTACCTTGGGCAAGCGTCTGAACCTCTCTGAGCTTGTTTTCCCATCCAGAAAGTGAAGATGATGAGCGTCCCTGCCTCACAGGGATGTTTGAGGATTAAATGAGCGAACACAGGAAAAGCACTCAGCGTGGTGCTTGGCGCAGAGTTAGTGCTCCTGACTGCAGCTGTTACCGAAGACAGAGCGTTTAGGTGTGAAGAGGGTCTGGTGCCCGCATCCAGGGAACTCACAGTCTCCGGAGGAGACAGACATTTAACAGTCATCTGCAAAGCATGAGGCAGTGCCAATAGAGATATGGGAAGAAGTGTGAATTCTTCCGGGTGGAATGAGGGAGGGCTTCTCGAAGGAGTCAGTGCTGGAAGGTTGAAAAGGAATCCCTAGGAAGAGAGGGTTGCAGGGGGCGTTTTGTTTTTTGTTTTTTGTTTTTTTTTTGAGATGGAGTCTCACTCTGTCACCCAGGATAGAGAGCAGTGGTGCCATCTCGGCTGTCTGCAACCTCCCCTTCCCAGGTTCAAACCATTCTGCTGCCTCAGCCTCCCGAGTAGCTGGGACTACGGGAGCCCACCACCACACCTGGCATTTTTTTTTTTTTGTATTTTTAGTAGAGATGGGGTTTCACCATGTCAGCCAGGGTGGTCTTGATCTCCTGACTTTGTGATCCACCCGCCTTGGCCTCCCCAAGTGCTGGAATTGCAGGCGTGAGCCACTGCATCCGACCTGCAGGGGCATTTCACACTGAGGAAACAGTAAGGGCAAAGGCAGGGCGTGGGTGGGGAAGTGTGTAGAGCTGTTTGAGAAGCAGTGAGCCAGGCTCTCGAAATGGATAGAGGGACGTGGCAGGAAACAGCCAGAGGCGAGGGTGGGGTCCGCTCAGGGAGGCTCTGAGTGTGGTGCCGGCGAGATGAGGGGCGCCCTGGAAGAGCGGGATGGGGAACCGCCTATCTCCTTGGTGACTTGGGAAGGCAGCCTTGGGAGCCTTGGGGATGGACTGGGGAGGGGAGGAAGCACTTGCTTTGCTCCTGAGGAGGGTGGGGCCTGAACGTCCTCGTGGCTGCGGTTGGACGGGGAGGACCAGGCTCGGGTCCTGAGAAGGTGAATCCGGAGCCCGGAGCCCGGGCGTCTAGCCCACGTGCAGCGTGAAAGGAGGATTCCCCGCCGGGCGCAGTGGCTCACGCCTGGAATCCCAACACTTTGGGAGGCTGAGACGGGCGGATCACGAGGTCACAAGATCAAGACCATCCTGGCTAACATGGTGAAACCCCGTCTCTACTAAAAAAAAAAAAATACAAAAAACTAGCCGGGCGAGGTGGCGGGCGCCTGTAGTCCCAGCTACTCGGGAGGCTGAGGCAGGAGAATGGCGTGAACCCGGGAGGCGGAGCTTGCAGTGAGCTGAGATCTGGCCACTGCACTCCAGCCTGGGCGGCAGAGCGAGATTCCGTCTCAAAAAACAAACAAACAAACAAAAAACAAAACAAAAAACAAAACAAAACAAAACAAAAAAGAGATCGAGACCATCCTGGCCAACATGGCAAAACCCCGTCTCTGCTAAAAATATAAAAATTAGCCGGGTGAGGTGGCGGGTGCCTGTAGTCCCAGCTACTCTTGAGGCTGAGGCAGGAGAATTGCTTGAACCTGGGAGGGGGAGGTTGCAGTGAGCCGAGATGACACCACTGCACTCCAGCGTGGGTGACAGAGACTCCGTTTCAGAAAGAAAGGAAGGAAGGAAGGAAGAAAAAAGGAGGAGTCCCGTGGAAATGGGGGTTTCACATCTGGGGGATTTGCAAAGTAGTCATGTGAGTGAGGCAGGAGGGAAGCCCAATGGCAGAGAAGATGCTGCCTTCGGCCTGGAGCGTGGTGGGTTTGAGGAGCTTGTGGATCGTCCCAGGGCTGTTTGTGGTTGGGCTTTTGAGCTCAGGAGAGCTCAGGTGAGTGGACACCGACTTGCACATCCAACAGCTCTCATTCCCAAAGCCTGTTCTGCATGTGAGTCCTATAAAAGCAGACAATTCAGACCCTGTTGGGTTTTGTGGCACTTTCTAGTCAGGGAGGCAGACGAGAACAGAATGAAGAACCCAGATGGTTTCAGACAGTGCCCCATCCTGTGAAGGAAATAGAACATGAGGCGATGAGGGTGGGGCTCGGGGCTGGGGGACAGGGGCTACCCTGGGTGGGTGGTCAGGAACAGCCTCTCCATAGAAGGGACATTTGAGGCTGGGCGCGGTGGCCCATGCCCGTAATCCCAGCACTTTGGGAGGCCGAGGCGGGCGGATCACGAGGTCAAGAGATCAAGACCATCCTGGCCAACACGGTGAAACCCCATCTCTACTAAATATACAAAAATTAGCCGGGTGTGGAGGCGCGTGCACCTGTAATCCCAGCTACTTGGGAGGTTGAGGCGGGAGAATCGCTTGAACCTGGGAGGCAGAGGTTGCAGTGAGCTGCGATCGTGCCACTGCACTCCAGCCTGTGCGACAGAGTGAGACTTTGTCTCAAAACAAATGGAATACTACGATTTCCTAGCAATGCCCAGTGACTTACCCTAAATTCAGTGAAACTTGGAAAAAAAAAAAAAAAGAAGTGACATATGAAAGGAGACCCGAAGGAAGAAAAGGAGCCAGTGTGAAGCTGTCTGGGGAAGAACATTCCAGGCGGTGGGAACAGGCTTGGTAGATGTGAAGATGAGGAAGGAGGTCCCTGAGGAGCAGGCGGGAAGAGCGGGTGGATGGGAACACAGACAGTTTCCCCGTCCGCCAGCAGGTGGCACTGTTTACCCAGGACTGCCCGGGCACGGCTGGGAGAGCAGGTGGAGTCGCAGGTGCTTTGACCTCGGATTTGTGATTCTGGCTGTGGGCTCATCACAGGCTCTGCCTCCACTCTCTGGGATAAGTCCTGGTCAGGCACAGAAGAGCAGTTGTAATGGTTTCCTGGCTGTTCTGCTTCCCCGCCGAGTCTTGCTTTCAGTGTTTTTTTGCTCGCTCCCTCTCAAGAGGTGATTTCCCTCCCTGTTTCTGGATATCTGTGTCTTTGCTCTCTCCTTTTGCTTTTCTTTCTGCTCCCTCGGTCTCTGCTCCTCCCTCTCTCATTGCTCGCTGGTGGGGCTGGTTCTTGTCTCAAAGATTAATTACTTGCTTTTTTTTTTTTTTTTGGAGGTGGGGAACCTCGCTCTGTCACCCAGGCTGGAGTACAGTGGCACGATCTGGGCTCACTGCAATCTCCGCCTCCCGGGTTCAAGCGGATTCTCCTGCCTCAGCCTTCTGAGTAGCTGGGACTACAGGCACCCGCCACCATGTCCGGCTAATTTTTGTATTTTTAGTAGAGACAGGGTTTCGCCACGTTGGCCAGGCTGGTCTCAAACTCCTGACCTCACGTGATCCAACCCGCCTTAGCCTTCCAAAGTGCTGGGATTACAGGCCTGAGCTACTATGCCCAGCCAATTACTTGCTTTCCTGCTGTAGCTCAGATGGAGCGGGTGGTGAGTTAGGATCAGGAAGGTGCTGTTTCTCATCCCAGTGCCTACCCTTCCTTCCCGTGGCTTCAGATCTCCATAAAAGGCTGGGACTGGGGTCATGACCCCATCGGCAGAAAATGTTCCCAGTGACCCTTCTCTCCGGGAGCCCTTGGACCCGTCTCCCAGTGCCACGCCCTGCTCACCTCCAGCACCTCTGGCAAAGCAGCCCTGTCTTCATGTCATCTCTGACATTTGCAGTCAGGAATTGAACTGAGAAAGGAGAACCGGATAGCAAAGCAGATGGCATAGAACAGCCACACAAGTGCTCAGTGCAGGACTTGTTATGAAAGAGTCATTTTTGTCAACAGAAGTAAGCTTCTGCCGTGTTCTCCGTGCTCTGTGAGTTAGTCCTCAGGGGAGACTAAGCTGGCCAGAGCCTGGTGTTGGCCTCCCGGCTGTCAGATGTCAGACTCAGCGCTGCAGGTTGAGGAGTTTTTGGCTTTGGTCTGTGAGTACCACGGTGGTTAAGAGCTTGGTCTCTCTCTCTCAATTTTTTTTTTTTTTTTTTAAAGAGATGAAATCTTGCTATGTTGCCCAGGCTAGTCTCTAGTCTCGAATTCCTGGCCTCAAGAGATCTTTCTTCCTCAGCCTCCCGAGAGGCTGGGATTACAGTTGTGAGCCACTGTGCCTGGCAATCTCTTTATTTTACTTTATGTTTTTCCTGTAAACTTAAACTTTACGGTATTTTATTTTATTGTGGTGAGAACACATAACATGAACTCTACCCACTGAACAGATTTTTAAGTGTGCAATACATTATTGTTGAGTGTAATTAAGAGTTTACTCTCTTAGAGCCTCCCGCTGGGTGGGAAGTCTAGCACCTTACAATGGGACCCTGTAATCCCAGCACTTTGGGAGGCCGAGGCAGGCGGATCACTTGAGGTCAGGAGTTCAAGACCAGCCTGGCCAACATGGAGAAACCCCGTCTCTACTAAAAATACAAAAAAATTAGCTGGGTGTGGTGGCACACGCCTGTAATTCCAGCTACTCGGGAGGCTAAGGAAGGAGAATCACTTGAACCCAGGAGGTGGAGGTTGTGATGAGCCGAGATCATGCCACTGCACTCAGGGGCCTGCTGCATAGAGCAAAACTCTGTCTCAAAAATTAAAAAGATGGTCACGCCAGCTCACGCACCATAATCCCAGCACTTTGGGAGGTCGAGGTGGGCAGATCACAAGGTCAAGAGATCGAGACCATCCTGGACAACATGGTGAAACCCCTTGCCTCTACTAAAAATACAAAAATTAGCTGGGCGTGGTGCTGCATGCCTGTAGTCCCAATACATTTGTGGATGGTTGAGGTGGAGAATCTGTTGACCTGGGTGGAGGTTGTAGTGGAGCTAGGATCATGCCACTGTGACCTCCAGCTCTGACGATAGATAAGACTCCGTCTCAAAAATGTCACTGATTTGATTAGTAATGAGATTGTATTGGTTATTCTAAAATCAAATGATATAAAAATATATATTTAGAAAGATTTATTTATCTATCCACCCTTGTCCCACATTCTGAATTCACTTGAGGTTTTTCCAGTGCTTTCTTATTCATATACATAAGACGAAATATTATACATTCTTTTCTTTATCTCTTTTTCTTTTAGGTTTTTCTTTTTATTTTCCCCTTTCTTGTCCTTTTCCTTCCTTCCTTCCCTTTTCCTCCTTCTTTTCCTTCCTTCCTTTCCTTCCTTCCTTCTTCCTTCTTCCTTCCTTCCTTCCTCCTCCTCCTTCCTTCCTTCCCCCTTCCCTTCTTTTTCTTTTCTTTCTTTTCTTTTTCTTTCTTTTCAACAGTCTTGCTCTGTTGCTCAGGGCTGAGTGCAGTGGCACGGTCCTGGCTCACTGTAACCTCCGCCTCCTGGGTTCAAGCGATTCTCCTGCCTCAGCCTCCTGAGTAGCTGGGATTAAAGGCACCCGCCACCATGCCTGGCTGATTTTTGTATTTTTAGTAGAGATGGGGTTTCACCACATTGGCCAGGCTGGTCTTGAACTCCGGACCTCAGGTGATCTGCCTGCCTTGGCCTCCCAAAATGCTGAGATTATAGGCGTGAGCCACCGCGCCCGGCCTCTTATTTCTTTTTCTTAAATAAAAGGTAACATCCTACAAAACACTGTTTTTACATGTTGCCTTTTCCTCTAGAGAATTCCTATCTGACCGCTGAGAGCTGCTGCTGCTACCTCTGCTGCACTTCTTTTAAAAATAACTGTGTAGTATTTAACTGTGTGGATTTAATTTTAGAGACTGATGATTCCTTTAAGAAATTTAATTTTGTATAACATAAGTAATATAAGAATATATTTTCAGCTGTGCATGGTGGCTCATGCCTATAATCCCAGGACCATAGGAGGCCCACGTGTGTGGATTGCTTGAGCCTAGGAGTTTGAGACCAGCCTGGGCAACATGACAAAACTTCATCTCTACTAAAAATAAAAAAAAAATTAGGGGTGGTGGTGCACACCTGTAATCCCAGCTATTGGGGAGGCTGAGGTGGGAGGATCCCTTGAGCCCAGGAGGTTGAGGCTGTCGTGAGCTGTGATCACACCACTGCACTCCAGGGTGGGTGACAGAGTGAGACCCTGTCTCAAAAAACAACAACAAAAACAGGCTGGGCGCGGTGGCTCACGCTTGTAATCCCAGCACTTTGGGAGGCCGAGGTGGGCAGATCATGAGGTCAGGAGTTCGAGACCAGGCTGCCCAACGTGACGAAACCCTGTCTCTACTAAAAATAGAAAAATTAGATGGGCTTGGTGGTGGGTGCCTGTAATCCCAGATACTTGGGAGGCCGAGGCAGGAGAATCGCTTGAACCCAGGAGGCAGAGGTTGCAATGAGCTGAGATCTTGCCATTGTACTCCAGCCTGGGTGACAGAGTGAGACTCTGTCTCAAAAAAAAGAAAACCCCCAAAAACCCAAATCGTTTTCCTTAAAACAATCAGAACATTAAAGATAAAGTCTCCTATGGCCAGCAGTGACATTCCCTTTCTCTTCTTCCCTGAGTAGCCACTGTTCAGAGCTTGTTACATATTTTTCTAGATATTTAAACAGGGCTGGGTGCAGTGGCTGGCCAGGTGCATTGACTCACTCCTGTAATCCCAGCACTTTGGGAGCCCGAGGCGGGCGGATGGCTTGAGGTCAGGAATTCGAGTCCAGCCTGGCCAACATGGTGAAACCCTGTCTCTACTAAAAACACAAAAAGTAGCCAGGCATGGTGGCACGTACCTGTAATCCCAGCTACTCTGGAGGCTGAGGCAGGAGAATTGCTGGAACCCGGGAGGGGGAGGTTGCAATGAGCTGAGATCGCACCACTGCACTCCAGCCTGGGTCACAAAGCAAGACTGTGTCTCAAAAAAAAAAAAAAAAAAAAAAACCGAAAACAAAAACAAACCAATATTTTTACATGCACCTTAAGTAACCATCGATGTCGATACATACAGAGTTAGCTCATTCCTTCTAATCACAATTTAGGGTCCAGCTTACAAATATACCACACCCTGCTTATCTGTTTCTCCTGTAAATGGTTGTTCTTGACTTTTTTTTTTTTTTTTGAGATGGAGTCTTGCTCTGTCTCCCAGGCTGGAGTGCAGTGGTGCAATCTCAGTTCACTGCAACCTCTGCCTCCTGGCTTCAAGCGATTCTCCTGCCTCAGCCTCCTGAGTAGCTGGGATTACAGGCAGACACCACCATACCTGGCTAATTTTTGTATTTTTTGTAGAGACGGGGTTTCACCATGTTGGCCAGGCTGGTCTTGAACTCCTGACCTCAGGTGATCCACCCACCTTGGCCTCCCAAAGTGTTGGGGTTACAGGCCTGAGCCACCGCGCCTGGCCTGTTCTTGACGTTTTCACTCTTATGAAAAGTGCCACAGTGGACATCGTCATACTTGACTGTCTACACATGAAAGCATTTCTCTAGACTTGAGTAAATCCTAGAGGTGAGATTGCTGGGTGACAGGGTAGGTGACTTTTTATTTCATCATACTGCAAATTGCCTGCCAGTTTCTATGCCCACCGCTAGTAGGAGCGTACATGTTGCTTGTCTGTTGGGGGAAGATCCTGTCTCCTTGCTGTGGTTGCATTCCCTGATTTCCAGCCCTCTGAGCTGCTCCGGCTGTGTCCTGCGTGCTGCGCCCTCCGCCCAGAGAAGCACTGTCCTCTGTAAGTCAGGTGGACTCTCGGCCTCTGAAGTTCCTGCACCTGCCTGGGGTCTTTGCAGGATGGTGTTTTGCTGAGAATAACCTCCATCTTCTCCTTTTCAAAAGCCCCAGGGATCCAGAGGGCTTTACTGACCAGAGAAGTGGCTAGAGAGTTGGCTGTGGGATTGGCCACACGGACCCACCAAGGCGCATCTTAAGAGCCTGGCTTTAGATTTTCATCCTATCCCAGTTCTTAAGATGCAGGTTCTGGCCGGGCGCGGTGGCTCACGCCTGTAATCCCAGCACTTTGGGAGGCCGAGGTGGGCAGATCACAAGGTCAGGAGATCGAGACCATTCTGGCTAACACTGTGAAACCCCGTCTTTACTAAAAAACACAAAAAATTAGCTGGGTGCGGTGGCGGGTGCCTGTAATCCCAGCTGCTCGGGAGGCTGAGGCAGGAGAATGGTGTGAACCCGGGAAGCGGAGCTTGCAGCGAGCCGAGATCATGCCACTGCACTCCAGCCTGGGAGACAGAGCGAGACTCTGTCTCAAAAAAAAAAAAAAAAGAAAAAAAAAGATGCAGGTTCTGCCCTGAGGGCCTCTGGGGGAAGCCACAGCTTAAAACCCAAATGCATTTCCCTTGCTGATGGAGCTGAGCCAGCCAGTTCTCCTTGGGCTAGTTCAAGGGTTTTGTCTGCCAATCTCAAACCCAGGATCAAGTTCTAAGAACTGGGTCTCTTGAGAGGCTGAGAATCTGGCATTTGGGTGGGAAGAGGATTGACCTTGGAGACAGTTTCTGTCACCTACACCCACCTCCTGAGAAGTGACTTTAAGAGAGAAAGGACCATCTTGGTCAAGGTGGTGGCTCACACCTGTAATCCCAGCACTTTGGGAAGCTGGTGAGACAGATGGCTTGAGCCCAGGAGTTTAAGACCAGCTTGGGCAACCTGGCAAAACCCCATCTCTACAAAAAATACAAAAATTAGCTGGGCATGGTGGCAGGTGCTTGTAGTCTCAGCTACTCAGGAGGCTGAAGTGGGAGGGTTGCTTGAGCCCAGGAGGTTGAGGCTGTAGGGAGCTGTGTGATCTCGTCACTGTACTCCAGCCTGGGTGACAGAGCGAGACCCTGTCTCAAAAAAGAGAAAGGACCATCTCATCTGGGCCTCTGCCTCAGTTCCTACCCCATTCACTATACCACTGAATCCTTCGCCATCCATCTGACCTTTATTTAAATTAAAATAAATAAATAAATTATTTTTTTATTTTTATTTTTTTTGAGACAGAGTCTCGCTCTGTTGCCCAGGCTGGAGTGCAGTGGCGCGATCTGGGCTCACTGCAAGCTCCGCCTCCCGGGTTCACACCATTCTCCTGCCTCAGCCTCCCAAGTGGCTGGGACCGCAGGTGCCCGCCACCATGCCCAGCTAAGTTTTTTCGTATTTTTAGTAAAAGTTTCACCATGTTAGCCAGAATAGTCTCGATCTCCTGACTTTGTGATCTGCCTGCCTCAGCCTCCCAAAGTGCTAGAATTACAGGCGTGAGCCACTGCACTTGGCCATTAATTAATTTTTTTGAGATGGAGTCTCACTCTGTCACCCAGGCTGGAGTGCATTGATGCAATCTTGGCTCACTGCAAACTCCACCTCACAGGTTCAAGTGATTCTTCTGCCTCAGCCTCCTGAGTAGCTGGGACTACAGGCGTGCGCCACCACACCCTGCTAATTATTTATATTTTTAGTAGAGATGGGGTTTCACCATGTTGGCTAGGATGGTCTTGAACTCCTGACTCAGGTGATCCACCCGACTTGGACTCCAAATGTGCTGGGATTACAGGCGTAGGCCACTGCGCCCGGCCCCTGCTGATGTTTAAACTGATAGTCATGTTTGAGCTCCCACCGTGCGGCTGAGGAGACAGACTAGGAAAGGGACGTACCAATGGTGAAAAGACAGATCTGGGCTGGAAGCTGCTTTTGCTGCCTTCTGTCCCGGCGCCCTTTGCACACCTGTCTGCCGTGCCCCGCAGTGCATGTGTGCCTGTGTATACCTGCATCATCATTGCATGTGTGTACATATATGTACAGATTTGAGGGTAGGCAACGACAAGAGTGTGGTGCTTTTTTTTTCTTTTCCAAGTTTTTATTTTGAAAATAACCAACCTGGGCCAGGTGCGGTGGCTCACTCCTGTAATCCCGGCACTTTGGGAGGCCGAGGTGGGCGGATCACCTGAGGTCAGGAGTTTGACACCAGCCTGGGCAACATGGTGAAACCCCGTCTCTACGAAAAATACAAAAATTCTAACTGGGCGTGGTGGTGGGTGCCTATAAGCGCAGATACTCTGGAGGCTGAGGCAGGAGAATTGCTTGAACCCGGGAGGTGGAGGTTGCAGTGAGCCGAGATCGCGTCACTCTACTCCAGACTGGGCGACAAGAGCGAAACTCTATCTCAAAAAAAAAAAAAAAAAGAAAGAAAGAAAAATGAGGAAATGATCAACCTGCACAAAAATAGAAGACATTGAACACCAGTAGTCATCGAGAGTCACCGCTTTTCACATTTGCCCCAAGTATTCTCTCTCTCTCCCTCTCTCTCTCTCTCTCTTTCCCTCCATAACAACAGTAAAGTGGAGAAGGTAAACTGTAGATGCCGTGACGCTTCACACCTAAATCCTTCAGCAGTGTTGACCCCAAATAATGTCATTCTCTGACATAACTGCAAGATTATTTCGTGTAAGAACATTTAAATTAATTTAATAATATAATCTATTATATGGTCCATATCTAAATGTCTCCAGTTGTCCCTTAATTGGAGTATGGACTGTATATTAGATCACATTATTAACTTGTTATTATTTTTTCTTTTTTGAGACGGAGTTTTGCTCTATGGCCCAGGCTGGAGTGCAATGGTGTCATCTTGGCTCACTGCAACCTCCGCCTGCCAGGTTCCAGCGATTCTCCTGCCTCAGCCTCCCAAGTAGCAGGGATTACAGGCGCCTGTCACCATGCCTGGCTAATTTTTTTGTATTTTTAGTAGAGATAGGATTTCACCATCTTGGCCAGGCTGGTCTTGAACTCCTGACCTCAGGTGATTTGCCTGCCTCAGCTTTCCACAGTGATGGGATTACAGGCGTGAGCCACCACGAAATTACTGGTGATGGTCACTCATTATACGTGGTGGTCACATCTCTTTTGTCTCTTTAAATACAGAACAGAGCTGGGTGTGGTGACCTGTACTTCCAGCTATTCAGGAGGCTGAGCCCAGGAGTTTGTGGCTGCAGTGAGCTATGATCGCACCACAACACTCCAGCCTGGGTGACAGAGTGTGACCCTGTCTCTGAATAAATATAGAATAGGAGACTTGGCAAAGTTGTTTGGTAGACTGTCCCACATTTTGGATTCGTCTGAAAGCTTCCTTTTTTTTTTTTCCAACATTTTCCTGGAATAGTCCTTGATTTTACGGAAGAAAGATGAAAGGAGTAGCTTGTGTGCTGACAGTGAAGAGGATGGGAAACATTCCTGTTTTATCGGGGAGGGGGCGGATTTGTGCCAGCCCTGCCTTCTCCTTGGGTGTGGTCGAGAGGGCTGTGCGCAGACCGCCCCCAGCCGGCCACTGGCGGGGTGTGTTGGTGCATCTGGGTGTGTTTGGTGTTAGGAGGTAGGTCCAGGGGCTTCTCCCGGGAAGGTGTCCCCATGTCCCCTTTGGGGGGTGCTCCCTGTGGGAGAATGAGTGGTGTCTTCCTTGCCTGAAGCTGTTATTTTGTTCCCTCCTGTGTTTCCTTGCCCGTTGGGTAGAGGTCTACTGTGTTCACTAACTAGGTTACTAGGGACAGAAACCTCACTCAAACTGGCTTAAGAAAAAAGAAAAAAAAGGAAACCAAAAGGAAAAACAAAGTCCATTAAAACTTTTGTAATTGGTAAGTTTAAGAACGCTGGCTTTGGCTGGGCACAGTGGCTCACACCTGTAATCCCAGGACTCGGGGAGGCCGAGGCAGGCGGATCACCTGAGGTCAGGAGTTCGAGAACATCCTGGCTAACATGGTGAAACCCTATCTCTCCTAAAAACACAAAAATTAGCTGGGCATGATGGCAGGCACCTGCAATCCCAGTTCCTCAAGAGGCTGAGGTATGAGAATTGCTTGAACCTGGGGAAGAGAGGTTTCAGTGACGAGATCATGTCACCGCACTCCAGCCTGGGTGACAGAGTGAGACTCAGTCTCAAAAAAACAAAAACAAAACACTGGCTTCAGGACCAGCTAGATCCAGGCAGGTGAGACAGCATCATCAGGCCATCTATTTGTCCCTATATCTTGGGTCTACTTTCTGCATTCATTTCATTCACAGGCACCTCTCCCCACATGTTATAAGGCAGCCACGGCAGCTCTAGTCTGAGCTTTGGAAACCTCAGTGGTATGATTCAGCTGCTTCCTTCTATACTACTTGTAAAAATTTGGTGTTCACTCTGTTTGGACCGACCAGGTGTATGCCCATTCCTGAAGCAATCGTAGTAGGTTGGCGAATAGAATACATGAATTGAGGCCAGTAACGGTGGCTCACATCTGTCATCCCAGCACTTTGGGAGGGCGAGGCGGGCGCATCATGAGGTCAGGAGATCGAGACCATCCTGGTTAACACGGTGAAACCCCGTCTCTACTAAAAATACAAAAAATTAGCCGGGCGAGTTGGCGGGCGCCTGTAGTCCCAGCTACTCGGGAGGCTGAGGCAGGAGAATGGCGTGAACCCGGGAGGCGGCGCTTGCAGTGAGCCGAGATCGCGCCACTGTACTACGTGGATTGAGGCCAGTAACGGTGGCTTACACCTGTCATCACAGCACTTTGGGAGGCCAAGACAGGAGGATCACTTGAGGCCAAGACCAGTGTGGGCAACAAAGTGAGACCCTGTCACTACAAAAAAATTAAAAACTTAACTGAGTGTGGTGGTGCACACCTGTAGTCCTAGCCACCCAGGAGGCTGGGGCTGGAGGATCGCTTACGCCCAGGAGGTTGAGGCTGCGGTAAGCTATGATTGCACCACTGCACTCCAGCCTGGGCGACAGAGCAAGACTCTGTCTCTGGGGAAAAAAAAAAAAAGCACGAAGTTAAATTTGAATTGGCCAAGCCTGCGTCATGTGTGTCCCTAACCCAAAGCTTAGGCTGGGTAGGCTGAGAAAGGGACAGCCCCATATAAACCACAAAAGCCAACAGTGGTGTCAGAGTGCTCTCCAGGGGAGAACATCAAGGTACTGTCAGCCAGAGGAAGGCGCCTGGGCACGGAGCGGACAGAAAGGCAGGTTCCGCTTCGTCTGGTGACGGGCGTCGGGAGTCTCTGGCCGAGTCAGCTCCTCGTTTCCTGGGGCTGCATTCCTCTTCATTTTGGATTTTGTGGAAGTCGGTGTCCACAGGACCATCTGTGTCTGGGTCTCAACCCTGCTTCTTTTTTTTTTTTTTTTTTTTTGAGACGGAGTCTCGCTCTGTCGCCCAGACTGGAGTGCAGTGGCGCCATCTCAGCTCAGTGCAATCTCCACCTCCCGGGTTCACGCCATTCTCCTGCCTCAGCCTCCCGAGTAGCTGGGACTACAGGTGCCCGCCACCATGCCCGGCTATTTTTTTGTATTTTTAGCAGAGACGGGGTTTCATCGTGTTAACCAGGATGGTCTCGATCTCCTGACCTTGTGATCTGCCCGCCTCGGCCTCCCAAAGTGCTGGGATTACAGGGGTGAGCCGCCGTGGCTGGTCTTAGTCCTGCTTCTTAGTAGCTATGTGATCCTGGACAGAAGAATTAGCCTTTCTAGGTCTCAGTTTACTCACCTGGAAGGAGGATGATGTTTGCGTTTTTTCTTTTTTCTTTTTTTTGAGACAGAATCTCACCTTGTCACCCAGGTTGGAGTGCAGTGGCACGATCTCGGCTCACTGCAACCTCCGCCTCCCGGGTTCAAGCAATTCTCCTGCCTCAGCCTCTTGAGTAACTGGGATTACAGGTGCCCACCACCACGTCCGGCTAATTTTTTTGTATTTTTAGTAGAGGTGGGGTTTCACCATGTTGACCAGGCTGGTCTTGAACTCCTGACCTTGTGATCCGCCTGCCCTGGCCTCCCAAGGTGCTGGGATTATAGGCGTGAGCCACGGTGCCAGCCTCGTGTTCCTTCTTGATGGGGCTGAGAGGATCCAGTGGAGTAGTAAGTGTGGAAGTGCATGCAGCTGTGACATGCTGAACCCAGGGGGTGCTGTGTGCTGCCCTGCAAGGTGATTCTTCTGCTCCAGGGTGAGCAGGGCCTGTCCTTGGACTTGTGCTTTGGACAGTTGGGATGGTGACCTGTACTGGGTTGTTGACCCCTCGGGATGTGTGGGGTCATTCTTCCACAGATGCACATAGCATGGGGCAGAACACTGTCCCACAGAGGGACTGCGGGAGCCCTCTGCGCATTCTCCGAGCTCCAGATGAGGAAGGGAGGAGGGTAGAAGTGGATGAACTGGCACAGTGATTCCCAAAGTGTAACCGGGGGAGATGACATTAGGTGGTAAGAGGATGGGACACGGCATTCCCTCACACTGATCCCCAGAGAGAAAGCTGTTTATTCCCTTTGCAGCTCTCTCTTTCCATGCAGCTCACCCCCTCATGGAGAATGTCTCAGTTAGGGGCTAATATGTCTTTAACACCTTTCTAACGTTTGCTAACCTTTCTTATTAACAAAGAGAGTGGGTCTCAAGCCTCAGGCCTTGGACAGGCAACAGTGTTTAGCCAGACTGTGATAACATTATTCAATTTTCATTATATTTACTTTTTTCTGGTAGACTTTATTTTTTAAGGTTTAAAAATTATAGAAAAGGTCAGGTGTGGTGGCTCAGGCCTGTCATCCCAGCACTTTGGGAGGCCAAGGCAGGTGGATCACTTGAGGTCAGAAGTTTGAGACCAGCCTAGCCAACATGGTGAAATCCCATCTCTACTAAAAATACAAAAATTAGCGGGGTGTGGTGGCACATGCCTGTAATCCCAGCTGCTCGGGAGGCTGAGGCAGAATCAACTGAACCCAGGAGGCAGAGTTGAGTGAACCAGTGAGCCAAGATCATGCCACTGCACTCCAGCCTGGGCAACAGAGTGAGACTCTGTCTTAATAATAATAATACTCAAAAAGGTCAAGGGTGGCTCAAGCCTGTAATCCCAGCACTTTGGGAGGCCGAGACGGGCGGATCACGAGGTCAGAGATCGAGACATCCTGGCTAACACGTGGTGAAACCCGCCTTCCTACTAAAAATACAAGAAGGCCAGGGCTGGGTGGCTCACGCCTGTAATCCCAGCATCTTTGGGAGGCCGAGGCGGGCTGGATCACAAGGTCAGAGATCGGAGACCACGTGTGAAACCCCGCCTCTACTAAAAATACAAAAATTAGCCGCTGCCGGGTTGTGGGCGCCAGCCAGGCCCAGCTACTCGAAGGCTGAGTGCAGGAGAATACGTGGAACTCGGGAGGTATGAGCTTGCAGTGCGAGCCGAGATCGCTGCCCACTGCACTCCAGCCTGGCGGCTAGAGCCAGACTCTGTCTCAAAAATACAAGAAAATTAGCCGGGCGAGGTGGTGGGTTTCTGTAGTCCCAGCTACTTGGGAGGCTGAGGCAGGAGAATGGCGTGAACTCCTCGGGGGCGGAGCTTGCAGTGAGCCGAGATCGCTACACTGCACTCCAGCCTGGGGTACAGAGCAAGACTCAGTCTAAAAATTAAAAATAAAAATAAATAAAATTACAGAAAATTTAGAGTGCAGAGAGTCCCCATATGTTCTGTAATCCAGTTCCCTATAACGTACATTAGTATGATCCATTTGCTATAATTAACATTAGTATGGTCCATTTGCTAAAATTAATGAACCTAGACTGATGTATTATCATTAATAACTGAAATGCATGGTTTATTCAGATTTTAGAGTTTTTCCCTAATGTCCTTTTCTGTTCCAGGAACCACATTACATTTAGTTTTCACAGCTCCTTAGACTGTGACTGTCTCTCAGACTTCACTTGTTTTTGGCAGCCTCGACAGCTTTGAGGCATGCTTGTCACTCAATTTAGATTTGTCTGATATTTTTCTCATTAGACTGCGTATAGGTTTTTGAGAGGACGACTACCCAGGTATAGAACCATTTTTCTTTCTTTCTTTTTTTTTTGAGATGGAGTTTTGCTCTTGTTGCCCAAGCTGGAATGCAATAGCGTGATCTTGGCTCAGTGCAACCTCTGCCTCCCGGGTTCAAGCGATTCTCCTGCCTCAGCCTCTGGAATAGCTGGGATTACAGGCATGCGCCACTACACCTAGCTATTTTTGTATTTTTAGTAGAAACAGGGTTTCACCATGTTGGTCAAGCTGGTCTCGAACTCCCAACCTCAGGTGATGCGGCCACCTTGGCCTCCCAAAGTGCTGGGATGACAGGCGTGAGCCATAGCACCAGGCAGAGCCATTTTCATCACATCCTAACAACATGACTGACCACTGTTGATGTTGGTCTTGGTCACCTGGCTGAAATAGTGTTTTTCATCAGATTTCTCCATTGTAAAGTTATTCTTCATTTTTAAATTTTGATTGATTGATTGATTGAGATGGAGTCTCACTCTATTGCCCAGGCTGGAGTGCAGTGGCGTGATCTCAGTTCACTGCAGCCCCCACCTCCTGGGTTCAAGTGATTCTCCTGCCTCAGCCTCCCAAGTAGCTGGGATTACAGGTGCCCACCATAACACCCAGCTAAGTTTTGTATTTTTAGTAGAGATGGGGTTTCACCACATTGGCCAGGCTGGTCTCGAACTCCTGACCTCAAGTGATTCGCCCACCTCGGCCTCCCAAAGCATTTGGGATTACAGGTGTGAGCCACAGTGCCTGGCTGTAATTCTTTATTTTCTTCCATCCATACTATTCTGTTCACATCTAAGGAGTAGGGTATTATATTTTCTTTCTTTGTTTTTTCTTTTTTTCTTTTTTTTTATGAGACAGAGTCTTGCTGTGTTTCCCAGGCTGGGCTCAAACTCCTGGGCTCGAGTGATCCTCCTGCCTTAGCCTCCTGAGTAACTGGGACTACAGGCATGAGCCATCATGTCTGGCTTATATTTACTTTACCTTCTCTTTATGAGAAATGATTATATCCATTTATGATGTGAACATAAACTCTTGGCTGGGCACCGTGGCTCACGCCTGTAATCCCAGCACTTTGGGAGGCGGAAGTGAGTGGATTGCTTGAGGCCAGGAGTTAGAAACCAGCCTGGCCAATATGGTGAAACCCTGGCTCTACAAAAAATACAAAAATTAGCTGGGTACGGTGGCCAGGGCCTGTAGTCCCAGCTACTCAGGAGGCTGAGGTAGGAGGATTGCTTGAGCCTGGGAGGTGGAGGCTGCAGCGAGCCGTGATCATGCTGCTGCACTCTAGCCTGGGTGACAGGGTGAGACCCTGTTAAAAAAATGAAAAAGACTGGGTGTGGTGGCTCACACTTGTAATCCCAGCTGCTTGGGAAACTGAGGCAGGAGAATCGCTTGAACCTGGGAATTGGAGGTTGCAGTGGGCTGAGATCGCACCTTTGCACGCTAGCCTGGGCAAGAAGAGCTAAACTCTGTCTCAAGAAAGCAAACAAACAAACAAAAACAATAACATGAAGTCTTTATAACATTTAATTTAAAAAACATGAAGTCTTTGCAATATTTAATTTAAAAATTAAGTCCATTTAAAGAAAAATATTAAGTAGAGAGAGAAAAGTTACAGGAGATATAGGGACTTTTTTTTCTTTTGTTTTTTTGAGACGGAGTCTGGCTCTGTCACCCAGGCGAGAGTGCGGTGGTGCGATCTCGGCTCACTGCAAGCTCCGCCTCCCAGGTTCTCGCCATTCTCCTGTCTCAGCCTCCCAAGTAGCCGGGACTACAGGCGCCCGCCACCTCGCCTGGCTAATTTTTTTTTGTATTTTTAGTAGAGACAGGGTTTCACGGTGTTAGCTAGGATGGTCTTGATCGTCTGACCTCTTGATCTGCCCGCCTCGGCCTGGCAAAGTGTTGGGATTACAGGCTTGAGCCACTGTGCCCGGCCGATATGGGGACATTTTAAAAAGCAGGAAAGTCACCTTGGAATGGTAGATATCAGAGAAATGCTAAAGGCAGGAAGATGTTGAGAATATGGGCTGGGAACATGGCTGGGGCTCAGTGTCACTTCCTGGCCTGTTCCCCCAAATCCCCTTAAGGCCAGGAACAGGAAGTGACTGATGTGGCCTCTGAGAAGTCTCAGGTACAGCCAGGAAGGGCCATGGCTACCCCAGGGATGGGTGTGATGACTCCCTGGGGCCACGGCTTTTCCTCTTTCCCTTCTCTCCGGCTCCTCCTGACCCCACAGCATTCCCGGCAGTTTCTGGCAGGCAGGTGAGGAGGCCTGGGTCAGGGAGGCTGTGGCAGCTGCCTGTGCAGCCAGCCCTGTGTAGTGCAAGTCTCAACCCTCTCTAGAGCTCAGGGTCTGGAAGGCGGTGCTGGGTGTCGGGTCCTTCTGCCCACGTTATCTAGTTTCCTCCACAACCTGGGGGAGTATTGGGATCCTTCTCGTTCTCATCACTCAGGGGAAGAGACCTGTCCAGGTCACCAGCTGCTCAGGGCCCAGGCTTGGGTAATAGGTGAAGAGTTGACCTCCCACCCTTGGATGTGAAACAAGTTACATTCCTTTATTTTTCTAAAAAGCCTTTTAAAAATATAGGCTAGCCAGGTGTGTGGTGGCTCATGCCTATAATCTCAGCACTGTGAGAGGTCGAGGCAGGCAGATCACCTGAGGTCAGGAGTTCGAGACCAGCCTGGTCAACACGGTGAAACCCCATCTCTACTAAACATACAAAAATTAGCTGGGCGTGGTGGCAGGCGCCTGTAATCCCAGCTACTTGGGAGGCTGAGGCAGGAGAATCCCTTGAACCTGGCAGGCAGAGGTTGCAGTGAGCCAAGATTGCACCATTGCACTCCAGCCTGGGCAACAAGAGTGAAATTCCATCTCAAAAATAAATAAATAAATAAATAAATAAATAAATTGATTGATTAATTAAACGCAGTGGCTCACACCTGTAATTCTAGTGCTTCGGGAGGCTGAGAAGGATCGCTTGAGGCCAGGAGTTCAAGACCAATCTGGGTAATAAAGTGAGATCCTCTCTCTCCAAAGGAAAAAAAAAAAACAAAACTTAGCTGGGTGTGATGGTACGTGCCTCTGGTCCCAGCTATTCCAGAGGCTTAAAGCAGCAGGATTGCTTGAGCCCAGGAGGTCGAGGCTGCAGTGAGCTGTGATCGTGCCACTGCACTCCAGCCCGGGTGACAGAGTGAGACCATATCTCAATATAAATAAATAAAAATACGACTTTGTCCACTTTCTAGGGTTGGCATGAAATACAGTATTTTTAGAGCCCTCCCCAGAGTTATCTAAAAGCCAGGGGTGCTCTAAGAGAGACCTTCGAGTTGAGCCGCTGCTTTGGCATCTTTCCTTGGCTGGTGGCGTGAGGCTCTGGATGTGAGCACCCTTTAGACGCCCATCTGAGCTTATCCCTCCAATGTCAGGGCCGAGGGTGGGTCTCCATCCCTGGGACCTCGCTGCCCTCCCCTCCCCTCCCCTCCAGCCAATCCAATTCTATCAAGATTAAGCCTGGAAGTTTTCTGGGGCAGAAGAGGCTGAGACTCCGACGTAGAATCCTCCTTCTTTCTCTTGGGTTCCCCTTCTTTTTCTTTCCATGGTATTTGTGCGGGCTGGTGTAGAGCAGGTCTGAGTGTGGGGTGGGAGGCTGATGACTAAGGGTATGCATAGTGTCACCTCCATGGAGTATCACGTTCCACCGAGGGCGGAGGGCAGACAGAGAAAAACAAGCACAAACCAGCAACATAGAAACCCAAAACACGACGGTGGCGGTGGCTCAAGCCTGTAATCCCAGCACTTTGGGAGGCGAGGCCCAGGCCGAGATCACAGGTCAGGGAGAGATCAAAGACCATCCTGGCTAACATAGGTGAAACCCGTCTCTACTAAAAATACAAAAACAGCGGAGGCGTGGTGGCTGACATAATCCCTTCCTTTCGGGAGGCTGAGGCAGGAGAATGGCGTGAACCTGGGGTAGACTGCAGTGAGCGAGGTCAGCACTGCACTCCAGCCTGGGCGACAGAGGCTGAGACTCCGTCTCAAAAAAAAAAAAAAAAGAAAACCCAAAACCTCAACCTGGAGACCATCTAGAAATAAGCCAGCGGCTAGGTCTTGAGTCACTGAGGGCGTGCCCCGCAGGTGAGAGGTCAAGGAAGTCCTCTCTGGAAGGCCACATTCTTTTGGGACAGGTCTACGGTGGAGAAACAACTCAGTTAATTCCCCCCCGCCCCACTATTTTTTTTTTTTTGAATCGGAGTCTCGCTCTGTCACCAGGCTGGAGTGCAGTGGCGCGATCTCGGCTCACTGCAACCGCCACCTCCCGGGTTCAAGCGATTCTCCTGCCTCAGCCTCTTGAGTAGCTGGGATTACAGGTGCGTGCCACCATGACTGGCTACTTTTTTGTATTTTTAGTAGAGACAGGGTTTCACCATGTTATCCAGGCTGGTCTCGAACTCCTGACCTCGAGCAATCCGCCCACCTCGGCCTCCCAAAGTGCTGGGATTACAGGCGTGAGCCACCGTGCCCGGCCCAATTTTCCCATTTGATGGTTCAGTTACGGTGCATCATTAATAAAGTCTCTTGCCTCCTGCTATCTTGCAGGGTGGGGCGGGGTGGGGCTGAGATGGTTTCCGTCCAGGTTCTCCAAGAAAGGCAAGAGCTTCGCCTTCCCAGAGTCATGCTGAGTGTACTTCTTATTGCTGACATGGGGCCACATGAAGGTCACTACTGGCCTTGCCTGGGGACGGTGTTGGAACATCTTTCCCCCTGTGTCCCTTGCAATATAAGGTGAGATGGATGGTGTTCATAGCACAGATGCTCTCAGCCCAACTCACTAGAACCTTGAAACTGATCCAGTGTATTCAAAAGGAGGACATGATTGGCACACTTCAATCCTCTTGTTATCAGCTGTGGTCCATCGTTGGGGATTCATCATTTGTGACCCGCATAGCCCCTGATTCTGCCTTGTGGATACAGTGAGCAAGGGGTTGGGGTTGGGGTTGGGGGTGGAGGAAACGGACAGAAGCAAAGTTTGGAGCCTTGGGTAAAAGGAAGATGGCCAGCGCAGTTTCTAAAGCTGCTTTGGGACTTGCAGGGTTCAGATAGCGGGAACTGAATTTTTTTCCCTTAAGAGTAGACAGGAAATTGCTTAATGAAAGAGCTTTGATTACAACAGGAGTGATGGAGGCTAGACAGCGGGAAGGATTTTCCTTATGGACATGGGGTGGAAAAGCCCCAAAAAGCAGGCCTGGTGGAAAGCTTGCATGTTGCAGACCTGCAGTTCCTCAGCAGGAGGTTTGCTGCTCAGCTCCCGGCTGGGTGAAGCTCGGGTAGTCTGTGAGTTTGTGTCAACACCGAAGGAAGATGAGCTTTGTGTTTACCTTTTAGGCTAAAAGGACTTAATGTCGGGGTGGGAAGGATCATTAACACATCAGTGAGTCAGAGTCCAGAAGGAAACTGTTGTCCTTCCTTCTGTCACGAAGGAAGCCGTTGTCCACTAAGCCAAGCCGGAAAGGCTTTGATTACACCCACCAAGAGGGGCATTTCCCCCTGGAAAGGAACAGCCAACCCAGAGTTCTCTTCAGGGACTGACAGAGGAGAGAGATGAATTCAGACAACAGGGAAATAAATTAGAATTTATTAGGAATCGGGTAAAAGGGTTCCCAACCTGTGAATTTTCTTTTTTTTTTATTTTTATTTTTTTGAGACGGAGTCTCGCTCTGGCTGGAGTGCAGTGGCGGGATCTCAGCTCACTGCAAGCTCCATGCGGGTTTCGCCCATTCTCCTGCCTCCAGCCTCCGTAGCTGGGACTGACCGTCACCTGCAGCCGGCTAATTTTTGTATTTTTGGCTAGAGCGTGGTTTCACCACAGCCAGGATGGTCTTGCTCTCTGACACCGTGAATCCGGCCATCTCGGCCCCAAAGTGCTGGGATTACAGGCGTGAGCCACCGCGCCTGGCCCCAACCTGTGAATTTTCTAGTTAGCTAGGCATGAGCTGGTAACCAACCCCTGGCAGTTTCCGCAGTCCACAGGGTGGTCCACAGGAGGTTGAATGAAAGCAGAAGTCAGTGTCCCTGCCTCGTCTGGTCCCGGCCTGCACACTGTGCCTGGTACCCCCATCTCTGCACATGTACGGCACTGGCTATGTAAGTCCTAGCCCAGAGGCACCCAGCAATGCCTCAGTCTTTTTTTTTTTTTTTTTTTTTTTTGAGACGGAGTCTCACTTTGTCACCCAGGCTGTAGTGCAGCGGCATGATCTCGAAGCTGACTGCAACCTCCGCCTCCCGGGTTCAAGCGATTCTCCTGCCTCAGTCTCCTGAGTAGCTGGGATTACAGGTGCCTGCCACCATGCCCAGCTAATTTTTGTATTTTTAGTAGAGATGGGGTTTCACCATGTTGGCCAGTCTGGTCTCGAACTCCTGACCTCAAGCAATCTGCCCGCCTTGGCCTCCCAAAGTGCTGGGATTCCAGGCATGAGCCACTACACCCGGCCTAGTCTTTCTAAAAAGTCTTGCAAACAGCAAATAGACACAAGTCAGGAGGAAACATGGAGAGACAGAGAGAGGTTCTACAGATGGGATGGAAAAGCCTCAGGTGCTCGTTCTTATTTTTGTCAGGCTGGGTTATCTGGCGTCCCAGTGAGCTGCAGGACACCGACTCCCACAGCACAGTGAACAAAGCCACTTACAGATGACTTTCACGGTGCTTCCACATTTACTTGTCTTTTCATTTTATTTACAAAATTAATACATAGTTCTTTATTTACAAACTTAATACATAGTCCTCTTTTTTTTTTTTTTTTGAGATGGAGTCTCGCCCAGGCTGGATTGCAGTGGCACAATCTTAGCTGACTGCAACCTCTGCCTCCAGGTTCAAGCGATTCTCCTACTTCAGCCTCCCGAGTAGCTGGGATTACAGGCATGCACCACCAAGCCCGGCTAACTTTTGTATTTTTAGTAGAGACAGGGTTTCACCATGTTGGCCAGGCTGGTCTCAAACTCCTGATCTCCAGTTATCTGCCTGCCTCGGCCTCCCAAAGTGTTGGAATTACAGGCGTGAGCCACTGTGCCTGGCCAATACATAGTCCTTATGTAAAATTTATAAATAGAAGAAAAGTATAAAGATAATACAATCACAATTCTAGAGATAGTCACTATTAACATTTTCCCCCACTGTGAACATTTTCTTTAATTTTTTTTATTATGGAAATTGTCCTGCAAACAAAGTGAATAGAATAGTGTAATGAACTTCTCTTCCCTCAGCTTCAACAGTTATCAACACCTGCCATCCTGATTTCATCTAATTCCACTCTCCACTTTATTATTATTAGTTTCAGCTCTTTTTTTAGGTAAAATTTACATTCATCAAAATGCATAATTTTTTTTTTTTTTTGAGATGGAGTCTTGCTCCGTCGCCCAGGCTGGAGTGCAGTGGCGTGATCTTGGCTCACTGCAAGCTCCGCCTCCCAAGTTCAAGCGATTCTCCTGCTTCAACCTCCTAAGTAGCTGGGATTACAGGCTCCCACCCCCAAGCCCAGCTAATTTTTGTATTTTTACTAGAGACGGGGTTTGACCATATTGGCCAGACTGGTCTCGAACTCCTGACCTCAAGTGATCCACCTGCCTTGGCCTCCCAAAATGCTGGGATTACAGGCATGAGCCCCCGCTTCTAGCCGAAATGCACAAATCTTCATTATACATTTTGGACAAATGGATCCTTCTTCCATCCTGATATAGAACATTTCAGAAAAATCTCCCACATCCAGAGGCAGCCATTGTTCTAATGCTTTTGTATCTTAGATTGTTTTAAAACTTCTTATCAGCCGGGTGCCGTGGCTTACGCCTATAATCCCAGCACTTTGGGAGGCTGAGGCAGGCAGATCTCTACTCAAAATACAAAAATTAGCTGGCCGTGGTGGTGGGTGCCTGTAATCCCAGCTACTCTGGAGGCTGAGGCGGGAGAATCACTTGAACCCCAGAAGTGGAGGTTTTGGTGAGCCAAGATCGCACCACTGCACTCTAGCCTGGGTGACAGAGTGAAAAAAAAAAATAAAATAAAAATAAAAATAAAATTAAAAAAAAAAAAAAAAATAAAATAAATAAATAAATAAAATAAAATTCCTTATCAGCCGGTGTGGTGACTCACGCCTGTAATTCCAGCACTTTGGGAGGCTGAGGTAGGTGAATTCCGAGGTCAGGAATTCGAGACCAGCTGGACCAACATGGTGAAACTGAGTCTCTACTAAAAATACAAAAAATTGGCTGAGTGCGGTGGCTCACGCCCGTAATCCCA
Source organism: Papio anubis (assembly GCF_008728515.1). Classification (NCBI taxonomy): domain Eukaryota; kingdom Metazoa; phylum Chordata; class Mammalia; order Primates; family Cercopithecidae; genus Papio; species Papio anubis. The sequence continues at coordinate 2,584,673 of NC_044992.1, forward strand.
GCACTTTGGGAGGCCGAGACGGGCAGATCACGAGGTCAGGAGATCAAGACCATCCTGGCTAACATGGTGAAACCCCGTCTCTACTGAAAATACAAAAAAAAAAAAAAATCAGCCGGGCGAGGTGGCGGGCGCCTGTAGTCCCAGCTACTCAGGAGGCTGAGGCAGGAGAATGGTGTGAACCCAGGAGGCGGAGCTTGCAGTGAGCCGAGATGGCACCACTGCATTCCAGCCTGGGTGACTGAGTGAGACTCCATCTCAAAATAAATAAATAAAAATAAAATAAAAACACAAAAAATTAGCCAGGCGTGGTAGCGGTAGCCTGTAATCCCAGCTACTCAGGAGGCTGAGACTAGAGAATTGCTTGAACCCGGGAGGCAGACATTGTAGTGAGCCGAGATTGTGCCACTGCACTCCAGCCTGGGCAACAGTGCGAGATTCCATCTCAATTAAAAAAAAAAAGTTATCATCAATGGAATCACATTGTAAGCGTCTTAAGCATGTTTTGGTATCTGGCTTCTTTCACTTAGATCTTGTTTTTGAGGTGCTTCCATGTTGTCACGTGTCCATATTTTGTTCGTCTTTATTGTTGAGTGGTATTCCGCCACGTGGATGTACCACGGCTTGTTGATGGACACTTGGGCTGCTTTCAGACTTTGGTTATTTGTTTTGTTTTGTTTTTTTGAGATGGAGTCTCACTCTGTCATTGAGGCTGGAGTGCAGTGGTTCAATCTCGACTCACTGCAACCTCCGCCTCCCAGATTCAAGTGATTCTCCTGCCTCAGCCTCCCGAGTAGCTGGGACTACAGGCGTGAGCCGCCACGTCCGGCCAACTTTGGCTATTTTGAATAAAATGGTGATGAACATTTTCATGCAAGTCTTTGTGTAGAGCGCGCATGCTCACTGAATCCTTGCAGTAGCTGATAGGATGGCACTATTGTTATTCCCATTTTACAGATGAAGACACTGAGGCACAGAGGGGGTGCATTCCTAGTCCAAGGCTGCATACATAGTAAAAACTGGGGGTAGCTTTGTCTGACTGCAACGTGTTTTCTTTCTTTCTTTCTTTTTTTTTTTTTTTAATTTTGAGACGGAGTCTGGCTCTGTGGCCCAGGCTGGAGTGCAGTGGCGTGATCTCCGCTCACTGCAAGCTGTGCCTCCTGGGTTCACACCATTCTCCTGCCTCAGCCTCCCGAGTAGCTGGGACTACAGGCACCGCCACCACGCCCGGCTAATTTTTTGTATTTTTAGTAGAGACGGGGTTTCACCGTGTTAGCCAGGATGGTCTCGATCTCCTGACCTCGTGATCTGCCCGCCTTGGCCTCCCAAAGTGCTGGGATTACAGACATGAGCCACTGCGCCTGGCCCCCATGTGTGTTTTTATTCCCTCACTGTAGTGTCTTTGCACCACAGCTGTTTGGGGCCATTAAGCCTAGGGACAAATGGACGTCTCCCCTCAATGGCCTGTCAGTTCCTAACTGCATTTGAGCTCATGATAGTAGTTGGTATTGATAATAACGGATTTGAGTCACCACAAAGAGGTTCCATCAAACCTGCCTTTATTTTTATCTATTTATTTTTGAGATGGAGTCTCGCTCTGTTGCTTACACTGGAGTGCAGTGGTGCGATCTTGGCTCACAGCAACTTCCGCCATCCCGGTTCAAGCAATTCTCCTGCCTCAGCCTCCCGAGTAGCTGGGATTACAGGCGCCCGCCACTTTGCCCGGCTAATTTTTGTATTTTGAGTAGAGACGGGGTTTCACCATGTTGGCCAGATTGGTCTTGAACTCCTGACCTCGTGATCCACCCGCCTCAGCCTCCCAAAGTGCTGGGATTACAGACGTGGGCGACCGCGCCCGGTGTCAAACCTGTCTTTAAAGGACAACAGCATGTTGAGGTGTTTGAGGGAAATCTCTAGCTAGGGTCATTACAGTCATAGCAAGCTAGCCAGCAAGGAAGCAAACAAAAAGTTTTGCTACCCAAAGCCCTTGTCGCCTGGAAATCTCACATAGTTGTAATTCGTCATCTCTCGGAGAAGCCAGGTACAGAAGGCATTACTGGATATATAAAATAGCATATAAATAATACATGTATAAGCAACCACTCTGTTCTCTGGAGAGCCAAACAGAATAGGGTTTTGGAGAGTCTGCTGGTTCTCTCTTTGAAAGACGTTGCTAAGCAATGTTGCTAATATTATGGAAAGACAGCTTCGCTACCGGCTTTTCCACTCAGCCCCAGAAACCCTAGAGTTGGAAGTGGCTTCGGGAGTAGCAGCAGCTGAGGAGGTTTGGTAATCAGTGAGGCTGGGGGACGTTGGGTTGGAGAGGGACTGTGCTGTAGGCCTCCCAGCGCTCGGCCTCATCAGCTCCCGATTCTCTGGACTGACTCCTGGGCAGCCTCTATTGCAAAATAACACCTCTTCCTGTTCATCAGAAATTTCACACACAGAAGGATCCTTTTGAATGTTTTCACTGTGGGAAAAATTATTATAGTCATGCAGCTTAGCAGAAATTCAAAAATCCATAAATGAACTTCAAAAAAGGAAGTATTTTAAATAACTTCAGTAACCCAAGCGATATATGAAGAACTTCTTTCTTCCTCCCTCTACCCACTCTCCGTAATCCCTGAACAGGAAGTCGGCGGGGTTCTGATCGACATCAGGCACTGCAGGCTCCACCTTCGTGGCTCTGGGTACCCAAGCGCAGGGTGCCTGCCACTGAGTGGGATCTGTGGGTTTCCTCAGCCTGGTTTCCTTTCCTTGGAGCTTGGAAATGCCACACAAGTCACGGAGATCCGTTTCCAAAACCTGAGCCAGTTTAGATCCTCTGCTTCATATGACGTCTGTGGCCGCAGGAAAGCTGGGCTGAGCTGAGGTTTCCCAGGCTTGTCTTTGAGGCCTAGGACCCTATTGTGGTGGGATGGACCTCTTGGGGGCTGGTCATGGGCTCTGGGACGGGATTTTAGAAGCTGGGAGGAGAGTCAGTATGTTGGCAAAGAGTTTTCCTGCATCTCTCTTTTCCTTCCTCTTCTTCTTCTTTTTAATTGGTTATTTATTTATTTACGAGACAGCGTCTTGCTGTGTCGCCCAGGCTGGAGTGCAGTGGCTGGATCTCAGCTCACTGCAACCTCCGCCTCCTGGGCTCAAGCAATTCTCCTGCCTCAGCCTCCCAAGTAACTGGTATTCCAAGCGCCCGCCGCCATGCCTGGCTGATTTTTGTATTTTTAGTAGAGACAGGGTTTCACCATGTTGGCCAGGCTGGTCTCGAACTTCTGACCTCAAGTGATTCGCCTGCCACGGCCTCCCAAAGTGCTGGGATTACAGGCGTGAGCCACCGCACTCGGCCCATCTCTCTCTTTTCAAAAATAGAAACTGCTTCCCGACCTCAGATGACTGCAATCCTTCCTTTCCCCACGCCTTCCTGCCTCCCTCTTCCCCCTCCTGTCTTCCTCCAAAGGGGGCATCCCAGAGACGCAATTGTGCTGTGGCCCAGCAGGGGGCGCTGATGTACCTGCCAAGAATGGAGGGTTCTTAGCACAGGTGTGAGCGTTCAGCTGTGTGCGAGGGGGCCTCCGAGTGATATCCCAGAGCAGGTGTGTGATGTGTATACCCTGAAAGGCAGAAGAGAGTGGGGGTGCTGGCCCGTCCTGTCCAAAGCTCTGTTTATAACCCTTGTGTTGTTCCAAAGGTTGTGTGGTCAATGGAATGGCTGGGACCCTGTCCGTGGAGGGGAGGGGCAAGGCGTTTGAAGACACCTGGTTTTCATCAAAGGCGCCACCCTCCTTGCTCCATTGCCCCCATTGCCCCCACCCACCCCCAATCCCAGCCCAGAATGGCGGCAGTCATTCTGCCCAGCAGTGGGGCACTGGGAGTTGGAGGCTGGGCAGAGCGAGGAGGTGGCATCTGCTGCAGGCTGACTCTGACCAGGGGCACGGGGATCGGTGCTGATTCCCGCTTTCTCATGGATATGTCTCCTGGAGCCCGTCCCCAGGCACAGAAGGCCCTTTTCTTCAGGGCCAGGCATGCGTGTCTGTCTGCCTCAACCCACTGGCCCCTTAGGAACGGGCTGTGCAGCTGTCTGCGGTCTGTTCATGATTAACTTCGCTGTCTTCCGCCCCAGGCCTGATTCCCACCCAGGCCTCCTCAGCCTTTGGAGTTCCCTTGGACTGGAAGAGAGACCTGGGCTGGCAGCTGCCTGGCACTTTGTTCTCTGGGACTGTGAGCTTTGGAGGCTGGAACAGGCCGTGGAGGTCCTGGGAGCTGGGATGCCGTGGGGCATAATTTGGGTGAGGTAGGACCTAGAGGAAGACCCCTTCTCTGCCGTCAGAGACTTCTGCCGTCCTCATTTCCTGTGGTCTGCATGTATCCAGCTTTCTCAGCCCATCCCAACGTGCCTCATGAATGTGGCCTTAGAGCATAGTAATGTCAAAATTCTTTCCTGTTCGTTCTCTTTCGAACTCTGATTTCTTCAAGGATGGTGCCTGGGTTTGGCGCAGGTGTGTCACTAACACCTACACCACCTGCTTTTTTTTTTTTTTTTTTTTGGAGACTGAGTCTCGCTCTGTAGCCCAGGCTAGAGTGCAGTGGTGCCATCTTGGCTCACTGCAAGCTCCGCCTCCCGGGTTCACATCTTTCTCCTGCCTCAGCCTCCCAAGTAGCTGGAACTACAGGCTCCTGCCACCATGCCCGGCTAAGTTTTTGTAATTTTTAGTAGAGACGGGGTTTCACCGTGTTCGCCAGGATGGTCTTGCTCTCCTGACCTTGTGATCCGCCCGCCTCGGCCTCCCAAAGTGCTGGGATTACAGGCTTGAGCCACCGCGCCCGGCCCACCTGCTTTTTTAAGGAAGGTGCTTCAAGCTTAGAGCCTTTGTCAGGCAACAGTATTGAGGTAGAACTTAATAAATTTATATTTGTTTTCATGGTAGGAAGGGCAAGTGATAATGGATTTTCATTTAGGGTTGCAAGAACGTTTTCTTTTAAAATTAAGTAAAGGCCGGGCACGGTGGCTCACACCTGTAATCCCAACACTTGGGAGGCCAAGGCGGATGGATCACCTGAGGTCAGGAGTTCGAGATCAGGCTGGCCAACATGGTGAAACCCAGTCTCTCCTAAAAATACAAAATGAGCCCAGCGTGGTGGCGCATGCCTGTAATCCCAGCTACTCCGGAGGCTGAGGCAGGAGAATCGCTTGAACCCAGGAGGTGGAGGTTGCAGTGAGCCGAGACTGTGCTATTGCACTCCAGCCTGGGTGACAAGAGCAATACAACGTCTCAAAAAAAAAAAAAATTAAGTAAAAAAGTAAGTTGATGTAATTAAAGCAAAATAATAAACAGCAGAGCAGCGTGACATTAAGACAAAGAATTGTGAAGGAGGTGGCGTGTGGCCCAATTGTAGGAAGCTTTGGCTGGGCTAACTGCACACACTGGCTGGAAATGGTCTTGTTTGGTGTGTGTTAACCCTGTTTGTTTCGGGCAGGGATGGTCTTCCATTTTTCTTTCTTGCCCTAGTCTCTTGCATAAAGCTGGACATACTGCACATGTTTAATAAACGCTGGTGGAATGGGTAAGCCTAGCATTGATAGTTGTTCCAGTCTCTGCTATTGATGGGTTTTCTTGTGCTTTGGGGTTCCCTCTATGGGGTGTGGGTGTGATGGGCTGTGGGGGCTGGAGTCGGAGTTAAGGAGGGGAATTGGTGTCTATGCACCAAAGGTGGCGAGCTTGTAGGGCAGGGACAGAAGGATGGAACCTCTTACTGCCTGGAAATTCTACCTTTTAGAGACTCAAGAGTCAGGGCCTGAGAGGCTATGGTTTTTTGGGGGGACAGCCTTGTGTTTGCAGCCACACTGGGGTTGTGGAAGAGCTGGGAACCCCAGAATGAGAGAATGAATAATGGAACCTGCTTGGTGGATTTTGTGCCTTCATCATCCCAATTCCCTGTTGTAGTTGTTTGGAGAGATGGGGTCTCACTATGTTGCCCAGGCTGGTCTAGAACTCCTGGTCTCAACTCAAGGGATCCACCTGCCTCGGCCTTCCAAAGTGCTGGGATTACAGGTGTGAGCCACCCTGTTACCCACGGTGCACTTGACCTGAAGGAACTCCCACACTCTCACCTGCTGGGAAGGAGGGTCAGGCCTTCTGTTGAGGTGCAGCCTTCTGTGTATGGATAAAATACACCCCACGCTAAGATAGACCTAAGCCAGCGCCCTCATCACCTTCCCTGCCATCTCGCTGAAGCAGTCCATCAGCTAACCTGTGGGTGCTCCTGTGCTGTGTGCTACAGCGCGGCGGGAGAGGGGGGAAGAGAAAGCTCTGGGCTGCATGCCGCTGGGAGCTCTTCCCTCTTCTCTACCAAGGACATTCATTTTATTCTTTTTCCAGACCAATTCTTAAGTCACTACTGGCATGGTACTTGCAGCCCGCCTAACCGCCAATCCCAGGAGTGCGGCCCGGGTCATTCAAATCTCTAGCTATAAAAAGAAGTCTATGGTTATCTATATCTCTGATCCCCCACAACCCCGGCAGTGAGGGGGTCGGGGGAGGGGGGCAAGGCCAGTGGTAACGGCCGCTTCATAAATAGACCATTTTACAACCACCCTGCGGCTCCCTCCCCTCCACCCCAACTCCAGTGCCAGCAGGAAGCTGTGGGCATTCGAGAGGCCGGGCTGAAGCCTCAGGTCCTCAAATTCGTTTGCAGTCCCTCTCCCCTCTCCACCCAGCAGGGTCCCCTCCCTGCCTGGATTTTCTGTGTCTGCTTGAACACCAGAGTATAAAACAAACAAACAAACAAGGCAAATTGCCTCAGGGGGGGACCTCTTTGGCTCCAAAGATGGACTAATTGGCTTGCTTTAATTCCCTCCAGCCCCCTGCCCGCTTCCTTTTCCCTAGGGGGGCAAAGCGGTGAGTGATGCTGCGGGGCGGGAGGGGGCTGGGACGCTGGACAGCACGTGGACAGCCCTTTCCCCAGCAGCGGGCGCGACCTTCCGCCCTTCCTTTCCGAAGGAGAGGAGGCTGGCGCGCGGCTGGCAGGGGCGGGAGGGACCACGTGGGGAGTGCGCAGCGCCCAGGCCGGGTGGGCGCGGGGAGCGCGGAGTGGGATGCGCCCGGCCCGCCAGGAGGAAGCGGGGTCGCGGTGAAGTCGGTTATTGACCCGGTGTGGAGTGAAACTCCCAGGGCCGGGAGAGCCAGGGTTCGTGGGGAGCCGACCCAGCCCACCCTGCACCCCCGCTCGGCGATCCTTGCGCCGACTCTGGGGGGAGGCGGGGGCAGAATTCCGCCTCATTCCGCGCCCCATCCATACGCTCCCACCCGGGGACCCGGGCCCGCGAGCTGCGAGCCGGGGCGGGCGCCGGGCTCAGGTGCCCCCTGTAAGCGCGGGGCGGCCGGGAGGGGACGGGGACCGAGCGCGGGCAGTTTCGTTTGGACCGAGGAGGACGCGCGTTTCCTCTCGGTGCCTGTTTTCTCGCCCTCTGTTTTAAAGGCAGTGACAGCATCGGGGAAGTATCCGGGGCCGGGCCGGGGAGGGCGGCAGCCGCCTCTGCCTGGGGAGGGAGCTCCGGGCCGCCGGCGGGAGTGCGGGCGGGGACCAGAAGGAGCGGGCGAGGGGAGGCAGGGCCGGGGCCGGGGCCGGGGAGGGCGCCTGGGAGCCGGGCAGGGGGGTCCCGGGAGCGCTGTCCGCCTCCTCCTGCGCTTCGCCCGCTCCCTGTGCCCCGCGTCCTCCACCATCCGGGCGGCCGAGGCCGGGGCGCGGGAGGCGGGGCCGGGGCGGGTCCCGGCGCGGGCGGCGCGTCTGAGCGGGAGCCGGGAGCCGCCGGCCCGGGCCGCGCCCGGAGCGAGCCTCGGAAATGCCCGCGCCGGGGGAGCGGACGGCGGCTGCCCCGCGGGCCCCGAGGAGACGCTGAAGGTCGCCGGGAGGGAGGGGGGAGCGCGTGGTCACCTGACCCCCGGGGCGCACCTAGGCGGGGCGGGGCCCATGCGAGGCGGAGGCCGGGGGCCGGGGCGCGGGCTCTGGGGCCGGGTGCGGAGCGCGCGGAGCCGGGGCTGCGGGGACGCGGGCGGGCGAGGTCGGGCACCGCGGGAGGCCTCGCCATGTCCCAGCCCGCGGGGAGGAGGCATTGCCGGAAGGCGGGGATCCGCGCCGCCGTGGTGCTCATCGGACTCCTGCACAAATCCCGGAGGCAGAATAAAGAGAAAAGGTAAACCCCGGCGGCGCCGCCGGCCCCTTCCCTCCGCTCTCCTGCTACAGTCCGGTTTTCTTTGGGGTGGACTTTTCGGATGGGTGTTCGGCTCCGTGTTGGTTTGCAAAAAGCCTCCTCTCCAGGTACCGTCGCGGGGAGCGAGTTCGGAGCTTCGCCCCAGACCCTGGCTGGTGCGAGGAGCCTGGGCAGGACCTTGCCGGAATCGGAGGACGGCTGGGAGGGCGCATCGGGGTGGATCCCTGACGGAGGGACCCCAAGTCCGTCGCCCCCAGACCCTGCCTTTGCACACCGCGGCCCCCTTCCCCAAGCCTGCAGCCGCGGATGCCATTGATCCAGCCCGGGCGGCTCCATGCGCCGGTGTTGCCATTTGCTTCTCTGCAACTTGGCTGAGCCCGCGAGGTGCCTGCCTGGCCGAGATCCGCTTGCTCTGCGCTCGGTGCCGGCAGGAGAGGAGCAAGTTTGGAGGTGGCTCACTCCTCACCCACCCCCTCGCCCCACCGCCGTGGGGTGACTTTGCCTCTTCGCCTTTCTGGTGTTTATTCTTTCGTTTACTCCTGGATGTCGAAAATAGTTTTCTTTAGCTATTTCAGAGACATTTTGGACGACCTATGTGGTGAAAGGTGTGGGGCTTGGGGTGGGCAAAGGAGGTTCTGGGGAAGCGTTCTGGGCTGCAACCCCAGCTGCAGGTCTGACATCCACCAGACCCCACGGAGCTACCAGGCAGGTCGTTGGCACAAAGCCTCCCTGTTCTGCTAGGGTGCATGGCAGAGCCTCCAGCAATGGGGGGAGGGGAGTGTGAAAGCTGACTGCCCACAGAAATGTTGCTGGGATTTCGTGCAGCTTCCAGTGACCCTGCTGGATCCTAGTTACCGAATGAGTTTTGGAGTGGTTAATACCGCACCCTATAAGACACGGGCAGTGGAGCCAGGGACACCTGGGGGTGACCAGCAGCCCCTGGACATGCCCACAGGCTGAACGTACTTGGGGTGGTGGTAGGCAGGGAATAGGGGGGACTTTGAGAAGCTGGCATGGATTGGCCTTGTGGTGGGTTGTGTCCCATTCCTCTCGTCCCCCCTTCCTATAATGTAGTGTAACAAGATGTTGCCCACTGCACAGAATGAATTTCCCGTGAAATGACATAAGGTGGTTCAGCATGAAATAACATTGAGTCAGCTAGTGAGAAAGTTCTTCCTTTTTCAGTTCTCTGCGAATCCTGTGATTTCTCTGAGGGGAAGTTTCAGGTGGGTGCTAGTCTGCCTGTAACACCTTTTAAACACTTGCTAATCTTCCTTCTGTAACTAAGAGAGAGCAGACCTCCGGCTCAGGTCCTCTGAGTGGGGAACAGTTGCCTGGCTAGAACTTAGGTTGTTTTTCTTTTTGTTTCATTTATTTTTAGGATTCTCTCCTGGTTAATCGCCAGTGGTACTGATTTTTTTCCATTTGTGGTAGTGATATAAAGCATCACTTTAAATTAAACATATGAAGTCACAGGAATGAATCTATTTAATTAATTAATTAATTAATTTTTGAGGAGGCATCTCACTCTGTTAGCCCAAGCTAGATTGCAGTGGCACCACCTTGGCTCACTGTAACCTCCGCCTCTGGGGCTCAAGCAATTCTCGGGCCTCAGCCTCCCGAGTAGCTGGGACTACAGGCGCCCACCACCATGCCCAGCTAATTTTTTGTATTTTAGTAGAGATAGGGGTTTCACCATGTTGCCCAGGGTGGTCTCAAACTCCTGAGCTCAGGCGATCCACCTGCCTCAGCCTCCAAAGTGCTGGGATTACAGGTGTGAGCCACTGTGCCCAGCTGAAATGAATCTATTTAATAGAAATCATAGTAATAATAGTACAAGTGTTATCAAATATAGTGGAAATCCTGCAAGTGGTCTAGGAATGGCTGATGCCAGGGACGTGTGTGTCTACCAGAGGAAGCTGCCATGGGAACTCTGGAGTGCAATGTTCCAGGGCCTGAGTCCCTCTTCCCCTGGACTTGAATTCCCTTCTGTGCTCTGTCCTTCAGCATTTTATCTGTAGAGTGGTGGTGAGCAGGTCAACTCTCTAAAGCCAGCAGAATGTATGGGATGGCTGGTCTGAGACAGCCTGGGCCTGCTTCGAGGGCTGGAATGGAAAATGGGCTCGATAGAAAGGCAGACGCATGGGACCAGTTCCTGATTCTGAGTAGAGAATGGGTGGTGGTCCGGAGGGTGGAGAGGAAAAGCCCCCTGCACAGATAGCGAGAAATTCTCTTCCTGGCTCATCTGTTGACTATGGTGTGATGGTAGATTTCATCCCTGTGAGCCTCAGTTTCTGCCTCCCCACAAAGGACTGTGAGACTCAAGTCAGATCGTGTGAGTGGAGATAGGACAGAAAGGTATGAATTGCTACGTGAGGGTAAATGGGGTTTGATCACAACTGTTCCCCCTCTTCTCTCCTTGAGCCTATGCTCCTGCTGACCAAGGTCAGAGGTCTGGTGGTGACAGCCACACCAGTAGCAGTCAAGACCAGCCATGTGTGGGCCAAGGGGGCAGCCTGGTGGGTATGAGCGTGGGCAGAACGAGTCTGTGAGTGGTGGGGGGTGCAGTGAGGCCCAGGGAAGGACCTTGATAGGGACAGGGAGGGATTGGCTGGGGCCCGTGGAGTCCTTTCTTTTTTCCTGAGTGCACCGTGCTCTTGCCTGCAATGCAGGCAGACATCGGTGGCCTTCCCAGCCCCTGGCTTCATCCCATTCTTCTGTCGCTCCAACCATCCTGATGGCTTTGGCCATGGACTTAACCTACCCAAGGAGAAAGAGTGATTGGTTTCATCATGACACTAAGTGACCTCTGTTTCCTTTGCTGTATCTGGAGTTTCTTTGTCTTTAAGCATCTGAAATCAGTGCAGCGAACACTATTGACCCTTGCTCTGTGGGCGCTGGTGGCCATGGGAGGCCTGGAGCAGGCTGCAGCTGCCGGCTTCTCTTAAGCACTCCCCAAACTCCATGCTGGGCATTAAATTTGATGAGTTCTTTCTTCCACCCCCTCTCATCACAGGATGGGGTCAGGCTCAGGCCCCTTCTCCCAGAAGCTTTGATCCATCCATCGATCTTCCCAGCACCTTTAATTGACAGGCTTGTGAAGATAACACTCTTGGCTCTTAGCTTTAAGGGTCGAAATGGTTGTGTGTGGCTTGCAGGGACCACCCAGTGGTCTTTGTCATCCTCCTGCTCTCTCCAGGCCAGTTGGAAATATTGCGTATTAGGGGACAGGACAGGGAGGTGTACCAGGCAGGGTGGTAATGAGACAGGTGTCCCATCTAGTCCTAGAACTAGGAGACTCCCAGGCAGTCTTGGTAGTTCCCAAGAACTGTGCTCCAAGTTCCAACTTCAATTTCCCTTTTCGAGAAGTGGGCGTGGTGCTCATCATCTTGGAGCTGACCGTGCTGTACGGGAGCTCTAGGGCAGCCTGGAGGTGATGGCTCTTTCTGCCCATCTTTCAGGGTTTCTAGCACATGGGATCCTGTTAAAACAGCGGCGTGTCTGAGAGGGGATTGCATTTGAGCATGGCTCCTAGGAGACACCTGGATGAAGCCTTCCTCAGAGACTGCGGTTTGGAAACCGCTTTGATTTTCAGAACCTGCTTCTTATGGATGTGGCGTAGTGGGGAGCTTGGCTTCCTGAGGGGGACAACAGGCACGTTTGCTGGGAAGGACAGAGGCAGAGAAACATAATCAAAATATGTACGTTCTTGGCCGGGCGTGCTGGCTCACGCCTGTAATCCCAGCACTTTGGGAGGTCGAGGCGGGTGGATCACCTGAGGTCAGGAGTTTGAAACCACCCTGGCCAACATGGCAAAAACCCATCTCTACTCTAAAAATGCAAAAAATAGCTGGACATGGTGGCAGGTGCCTGTAATCTCAGCTATTCAGGAGGCTGAGGCAGGAGAACTGCTTGAACCCGGGAGGCTGAGGTTGCAGTGAGCTGAGATTGTGCCACTGCACTCCAGCCTGGGCAACAGAGCGAGACTCTGTCTCAAAAAAAAAAAAAAAAGTACGTTCTGAAAGATGTGGATAAAGTCAGTGTGGCCTTGGGTATGACTTTCTGAACCGGAGACAGGTCATTTAGCATAAATGAAAACAAATCCACTTCTTACAGTGGTTAGTTCTTTTAGGACAGCTCCCATCATGGAGTTTATGAAGAGGAAGATACGGATTCTCTCATCATTCAGCAAATTCTGGCAGGTTCTCAGGGGACAGCCTCGAATCTAATGAATGTGATCCCTTTCCTGTGGAGTATCATACCTGGTGGGTTATTCTTGGGTAGAAAAATCCTATCACAATTTTTTTTTTCAACATTTTGTTGTGAAAATTCTCAAGCATACACAAAAGTAGAGAGAATAGGGTAACATAATGCCTAGTTCCAGCCATTATCAACTGATGGCCCCAATCTTGTTTCATTTATTTACCAATGCACTCCTCCACCAGATTATTTTGAAGTACATCTCAGACATTAGATTTCATTCTTAAATATTTCAATTTATATCTTAAAGATAAGAATTCTTGGCCAGGCACGGTGGCTCACACCTGTAATCTCAGCACTTTGGGAGGTCAAGGTCGGAGGATCACCATTGGAGCCCAGGAATTTGAGATCAGCCTGGGCAATATAGTGAGACTCATCTCTATTAAAAAAAAAAAAAAAAAAAATAGCCAAGCCAATAGGTGCCATGTGCCTTTGGTCTCAGCTACTCAGGAGGCTGAGGCATGGGAGTTGCTTGAACCCGGGAGGCAGAGGTTGCAGTGAGCCAAGATAGAGCCACTGCACTCCAGCCTGGGCAACAGAGAAATAAAAAAAAGTTTAGAGTTCTTTAAAAAACCCGTAACACTACCATTGTTATACCCCTCTAAATTAACAGTGATGTCTTAATACCATATTTAGTCAGTATTTCAATTTCCCCAGTTGTCTCGTAAAAGTTTTCAAAAGTTTTTTTGAAGAAGAATTCAAACAGTACTATGTGATAGGTGATGTGTCTCTTAATCTGTGTTTTCCTCCAACTCTTTTTTTTTTGAGACAAGGTCTTGCTCTCTCGCCGAGGCTGGAGTGCAGTGGCACAATCTCAGCTCACTGCAACCTCTGCCTCCCGGTTTTAAGTCATTCTCAGGCCTCAACCTCTCAGGTAGCTGGGATTACAGGTGCCTGTCACTACACCTGGCTAATTTTTGTATTTTTAGTAGAGATGGGGTTTCACTACGTTGGCCAGGCTGGTCTCGAACTCCTGGCCTCAAGTGTTCCACCCACCTTGGCCTCCCAAAGTGCTGGAATTATGGGAGACACGAGCCACCCTGCTCGGCCCCTCCGACTCTTTTAAAAAATGTTAATTTAATTTAATTTTTTTGGAGATGTGGTCTCACTTTGCTACCCAGGCTAAAGTGCAGTGGTATGATCTCGACTCACTGCAACTTCCTCTTTCTGGGTTCGAGTGATTCTCCCACGTCAGCCTCCCGAGTAGCTAGGACTACAGGTGCCTGTCACCACGCCCAGCTAATTTTTGTACGTTTTGTAGAGATGGTGTTTTGTCATATTGCCCAGGCTGGTCTTGAACTCCTGGACTCAAGTGATCTGCCCACCTTAGCCTTCCAATGTGCTGGGATTATAGGTGTGAGCCGCTGTGCCTGGCCCACCCAATGCTTTTTTTTTTTGGGGTGGGGGTGGAGTCTTGCTGTGTCGCCCAGGCTGGAGCACAGTGGCCCAATCTCGGCTCACTGCAAGCTCCGCCTCCCGGGTTTGTGCCATTCTTCTGCCTCAACCTCCCGAGTAGCTGGGACCACAGGTTCCCGCCACCATACCTGGCTAATTTTTTGTATTTTTAGTAGAGATGGGGTTTCACTGTGTTAGCCAGGATGATCTCAATCTCCTGACCTCGTGATCCACCCGCCTCGGCCTCCCAAAGTGCTGGGATTACAGGCGTGAGCTACTGCGCCCGGCCCCAACTCTTTTTTTCTTACAATTTATTTATTGAAGAAACTGGACTGTTTGTCTTGTGGAGTTTCCCACAGTCAGGATTTTGTGGATGGCATCTGCTGGTGTTATTTAACATGTTCTGCTGTCCCCTGTGATACCTGTATGTTGGTATTTAGTTCTAGAGGCACTATCAGATTTGTTTTTTGTTGTTTTTTGGTAAGATCGTGCCATTACTAGTTGTGTAGTTGTCTGTTTTTGGGATGTTAGCCATTGTTGATTGATTTGTTTCTAGGGTGTGAACCTGGTGTCGAGAGGATACTTGTGTCCTGCCATTGCAGGCAGCCCCATGAGCTGACTGGACAGGAGGACTGTGCCTGTGGGTTGTCCAGAGTTCTGGCCTTGCAGTCCCAGAGTCCCAGAGCTGGAAGGGGCACGAGACAGGAGCCGATCTACTCCCTGGTCCCAGAACAGATGGCTGCTTGTTCTCTCCTTAAGAGGCAGCTGGGTCCTGCCCTTTCTGGAAGGGCCTGTCTCCTCTTCTGTCTGATGTTTGAATGACACCCGGTGGGCTGTTGTTGCTTTAAAGAACAAACATCTCCCTTTAGCCGGCTTCCCGCTATTCACTTCACCAAAGGTCTGAGGCCTTAGACGGTTCAAGTTGAAGGGACAGAATGTGAGGCGCAAATGAGTTTAATTCCTCCTGAGCCACTATTTTAATCTCCTGCTTGGTCTCCTGGCTTCTAGTCTCCCTTATCCACTCTCCTTATGGTGACTTGAGTGGAGTTTAAAACATTCAAATAGAACCAGGTCTCTCTCCTGTGGAAAGCTCTCCGTAGACTTTCTGTTATATTTATTTATTTGAGACAGCATCTCGCTCTGTCACCCAGTCTGGAGTGCAGTGGCGCGATCTTGGCTCACTGCAGCCTCCGCCTCCTGGGTTCAAGCGATTCTCCTGCCTCAGTCTCCCAAGTAGCTGGAATTACAGCCGCCCACCACCAGGTCTGGCTAAATTTTTTTGTATTTTCATTAGAGATGGGATTTCACCATGTTGGCCAGGCTGGTCTCGAACTCCTGGCCTCAACTGATTCTCCTGTCTCAGTCTCCCGAAGTGTTGGAATTACAGGCATGAGCCACCGTGCCTGGCTGACTTTCCATTATACTTTAAATGACATCCCAGTTCCATAGTCTGGCCCACACCCCCTGCCTGCTTCTCTGACCTCGCCTCCCACCTTGTCATCCCTTCCTCCCTGTGATCACCGTGCTTCTGCTGTGGAGGCCTCCTTTCCACACCTGGAACATGGCAGGCCTGCTCCTGCCTCAGGCCCTTCGCACCTGCTGTTCACAGTGAGCTCATTGGCTGGTGCTTCCTCATCACCAGACTCTTCACTCATATGGCATCTCCTCCAAAAGGGCTCCCCTGACGATCCAATCTAAGCGGCTCCCTCCAGTCATGACTGGTTTACCCTGCTTTGTTTCCTCCATGGTACTTCTCGTTTACTGATCATATCTAGTGTGTGCAATAAATAGTTGATTGGCTGTTCCCTCCCCTAGAATGGGAACTATTTCAGAGCGGTAACTTTGCCTTCTTTACCTCTGGGTCTCTATTGCCTAGAATAGGAGATGCTCAGTAAATATTTGCTGAGTGAATGGATGGAAGCCCAAGAGGCCTCCTGGCTCCCCCAGGTAGAACGTACCCGTTGCTTATTTCTCTGGGGTCTTTTTCTTTCTTTCTTTTTTTTTTTTTTGAGACAGAGTCTCGCCCAGGCTGGAGTGCAATAGCATGATCTGGGCTCACTGCAACCTCTGCCTCCCAGGTTCAAGCGATTCTCCTACCTCAGCCTCCCAAGTAGCTGGGATTGCTGGTGCCCACCACCATGCCCAGCTACTTTTTGTCTTTTTTTTTTTTTTCCGAGACGGAGTCTTGCTCTGTCGCCCAGGCTGGAGTGCAGTGGCGCCATCTCTGCTCACTGCAAGCTCCGCCTCCCGGGTTCACGCCATTCTCCTACCTCAGCCTCCCGAGTAGCTGGGACTACAGGCGCCCGCCACCACGCCTGGCTAATTTTTTGTATTTTTAGTAGAGATGGGGTTTCACCGTGTTAGCCAGGATGGTCTCGATCTCCTGACCTCATGATCCACCCACCTTGGCCTCCCAAATTGCTGGGATTACAGGTGTGAGCCACTGCTCCCGGCCAGTTTTTTGTATTTTTAGTAGAGACGGGCTTTCACCATGTTGGTCAGGCTGCTCTCGAACTCCTGACCTCAGGTGATCCGCCCGCCTTGGCTTCCTAAAGTGCTGGGATTACAGACGTGAGCCACCGCGCCCGGCTCCCTGGGGCCCTTTTAATACTCAGTGCCCTCTAATGGGCACCCTTTTTTTTGTTGTTTGAGATTGGGGATTGTCTCCGTTCCCTCTCCTTTCTTTCCTTCCGGAAGAGATTTTTGTAGAGAATTGCGAATGATCACTTGCCCACGTGTAGCTCTGTTGTCATGCCTCGCCTCTGCATCGCTTTGGGGCCCGTAGACGTGAGGGACCAGGCTCAGCCATGACCATCCTGAAGCTGGGACCAGGAGCCAGGGCTGTTCTTGCCTCTGCATTCCTAGGTCTTGGGTCCTGGAACTGCCGCCTGATTCAGCCTCCCTTCCTTTGTGCCAAAGAGGGGCCAGTGGGCGTCTGAATTAGTGGACAGTCGCCATTAGCCAATATATACATTTTTCTAAATGCATTTTTCTCTCTTTGGAGCCTGTGCGGTGCACAGATGGCTGCTTACCAGGATGTTGCCAAATAGAGGGCTTGTCAGGCCTGTTCGGTGAAATCAACGAAAAGCACTTCTGTTCAGACGGGGGCTGCTGAAGGGCCCAGGAAGTCGCTCAGTCATTTTAAGCAGATGAAGCACCCCCATACCCCCCGACTCCCTGCCCCCCAACAAACTCAGCTTCTTTGCCTACTGAATCCATAAAAAGGAAGTGAGGTAGGCAAGATGACTTCAGGTGGACAAGTGCTTTTTATTTTAATAGCTACTTTAAGAAATGAATCCTGGCAAGTGATACTGGTTTTCCATGTATGATAGTTACATAACATTAGAAAACCGGAATTTGGGCTGTGCACAGTGGCTCATGCCTATAATTCCAGCACTTTGGGAGGCCAAGGCAGACAGACACTCAAGGCCAGGAGTTCGAGACCAGCCTGGCCAACATGGTGAAACCCCATCTCTACTAAAAATACAAAAATCAGCCAGGTGTGGTGGCGTGCACCTGTAATCCCAGCTACTTAGGAGGCTGAGGCAGGAGAATCTCTTGAACCTGGGAGGTGGAGGTTGCAGTGAACCGAGATCGTGCCACTGAACTCCAGCCTGGGTGATAAAGCCAGACTCTGTTTCAAAAAAAAACAAACAACAGAAAGACCTCAAATTTGTTTAAGTAAAGAAGTGTGAGTCTGTTTAAAGAAAAGTGTTAAGAGAAGACACAGTCAGGTGGAACAGGGGTTTGGGAAACATTGGAAAGCTGATGTGAAAATGCCTGAGGGGTAGGGAGTACCACTGGAAGGAGAGGCCGTTTCACACATGTTAAAATGGGCCAAGCAGCACCAACAACCTGAGGTTGGAGAAGCTTCAGTGGTTGTCACAGCCAACACATTTCGTGGCTTGCAGTTTGCCGGGCCCCGTGCTACGGGCGTATGTGCTTATTTGTCTTAATTCTACCAGTTATTGTCTCTTTTCCAGACAAGGAACAGACAGACGCTCAGAGGTTAAAGAGTATGCAAGGGGCAGAATGAAAGGTGGGGGAGCAGAGATTTTAACCTGGGTCTGTGAAGGTCTAGAGACTGCCCTTTTTTTCTTTTTTTGAGACAGTCTTGTTCTGTCGCCCAGGCTGGAGTGCAGTGGCGCCATCTCGGCTCACTGCAACGTCCGCCTCCTGGGTTCAAGTGATTCTCTTGCCTCAGCCTCCTGAGTAGCTGGGATTACAGGTGTGCGCCACCACGCCTGGCTAATTTTTGTATTTTTAGTAGAGATGGGGTGTCATCATGTTGGTCAGGCTGGTCTCGAACTCCTGACCTCATGATCCGCCCGCCTCGGCCTTCCAAAATGCTGGGATGACAGGTGTGAGCCACCGTGCCCTGCCGAGAGACTGCCCTTAACTGTCATATTATTCATGACCCCAAGATAAGCACTTGTGAAGTGCCTGACTTGTCATAAGTGCTTAGTACATGCTGCTGCTGCTGCTGTTGTTACTAATGCATTGAAGTGTAACATATGTCCTGTGAGTGTACAGGTCTTATAAGCCTTGTGTGTTTTCACATAGGTATATACCTATATAGCCACTACTCAGATTAAGATATAGAACTTTCCAGAACCCCAGCAGGCTCTCTTAAGCCTCTCCATAGTCCAGTGGCTCACGCCTGTCATCCCAGCACTTTGGGAGGCTGAGGCGGATGGATCACTTGAGGTCAGGAGTTCAAGACCAGCCTGGCCAATGTGGCGAAACCCTGTCTCTGCTAAAAATACAAAAATTAGCCGGGCGTGGTAGCAGGTGCTTGTAATCCCAGCTACTCAGGAGGCTGAGGCAGGAGGATCGCTTGAACTGGGGAGGCGGAGGTTACAGTGAGCCTGGATTGCGCCGCTGCACTCTCCAGCCTGGGCGACACAGGGAGACTCTGTCTCAAAAAAAACAAAAAAACAAAAAAACAAAAAGAAAGTAAAGTCAGGCCCATCACTTTAGAGATTCCACTAAGAGTGTCTGGTGGGCACCCTTTATACTCATGGCAGAAGGAAGAGCGTGGCTGGTATTTCATAAGCTGAGATTTCTGAGTGTGGGGGTCCTGGTTGAACCCTGAAGAGGGTCTCAAAGAATCCAAGCTCATTTCTAGGGGTGAGTACACTTGGTTTAACCTTCCTTTCTCCTTCCAGGCAGACTGGTGGGAACCTGGAACCGACACGGTGTTTATTCAGTGCCCTTGGAGTAAGGGTGGCTTGAAAAATTGTCACTTGCTTTTAAGCTTATCAGTTATGAACACTGTGTTTCATGAAGGCTGGAGCTCCAGCCAAGTCCTTCCCGGAGTCCTCCAGGGGTGGGCAGCCTGGCTTGGAGCTGGGGACGCCTCTGGAGACATGTCGGCCCCATGTGTGTCCTGAGACGGCTGACCTTGCCTCACGGTTAGTCCATCTCTCCAAAGGCAGGAGTTGCAGGTGGGGTGGGGGGGAGGGCCTGTGGGTGAGAGCCGCTCCCTCCCTTCTCTCCCCCTCCTCTGCCTTTTTCTCTTTCTTTACTGTAAAGATCTTTATCAGCCACACTGAATGCTGTGTGGCAGGATCAGGGCCGTATGATGATACCTG
The DNA here is from genome assembly GCF_008728515.1 of Papio anubis. NCBI lineage: Eukaryota > Metazoa > Chordata > Mammalia > Primates > Cercopithecidae > Papio > Papio anubis. Next base: position 2,604,125 of record NC_044992.1, read on the forward strand.
TTGTCAGGAAGGCTTACTCTAGGGGGTAAAGCAACTTGTAACAACCCCACAAGGGAGGCATCTCTTTTGTCTTTGGTTGATGAATGGGGCTTAGTTAAGAGTCTAGTAAGAGTGGAGGCAGGGCCGGGCGCGGTGGCTCACACCTGTAATCCCAGCAACTTGGGAGGCCGAGGCAGGCGGATCACCTGAGGTCGGGAGTTCGAGACCAGCCTGGCCAACACGGTGAAACCCTGTCTGTATTAAAAATACAAAAATTAGCCAGGCGTGGTGGTGGGTGCCTGTAATCCCAGCTACTCAGGAGGCTGAGGCAAGAGAATCACTTGAACCCGGGAGGCGGAGGTTGCAGTGAGCCAAGTTTGCGCCATTGTACTCCAGCCTGGGCAACAAGAGTGAAACTCTGTCTCAAAAAAAAAAAAAAAAAAAAAAGTGGAGGCGGGAGCCCCCTGGTTCCTCACCATCATGTCCTGTACGCGGCACCACGCCGTCCTGACTGCGGAGAGTGCAGACCGCAGCAGCCCTCCCACCTGGGAGCTTGCAGTCTGAGGCAGAGGTGGGCAGCAAGCCCCTGCAGACTCCTCATATGGTTAGGAAGCCTGTCCCCTGGACCAGACAGAGTCCTAGGTGCTGAGGACGCAGCCGTGGGCAGCACAGAAGCAAAGCCCTGTCTGGCTGGAGTGTCCATGCTTGATGGGTGTTGTTGCGCCCACATACTTTGTTTTTTCCTTTGGAGCTGATATTTTAAAATTGGAAGATTCCACATTGTGAATCTGTTTTTCAGTCTTGAGAAATCAGAAGCTCTGGGAACACTGGCTGGACTGGCCTTCCCTTATTACACTTGAACTTCTAGCTACCTGTTCAGTACAGAGCTGGTAGCCTGCTGCTCACTGCAGCCCATCTACACCTGGCCACACCTGTGCTACCTGCCCCTCCCCTGAAGGATGGGTCGTCAGGAGGTCTGGGTGTAACCCTGTGAACACAGAGGCTGGGGGTTGCATCCCAGCCCTGCGTGTCCTTTGGGCCTTCTTGGTCTTGGGCAGATCCATTGCGATGAGAAAGAAGGGGTCCCGGCAGCCTAGCGGGGTGCCCTGTGGGAGCTGGGCTGCAGAATGGCCACTGTGGATTTGCCTTCAGGTATTCTTCCTTCCTCCTGAATTACCTCCAAACAAAATGACAGACGTTATGGGAGGCTGCGCATTGCAATACAGAAACTCAGGAATAACGTGAGAAGGGACAGAGACAGGAACACTCGTGGTTGCCCGCTCTGGGCCTGCACCTGGCTGGTACTTACGCTTCACTTACCTCATTTCATTCTCTGCGTGACACTGATGATCATTATCTTCATTCTTCATAGAGGAGAAAGCTGAGGTTCAAAAGGGATCGTGTCTCCAATGTCATCCAACTTGTATAACAGAGCTGGGATTCCAATCTGCCCAGTGCCAAATTCTATCCTTTTTCTACCACCACCAATTACGTGGTGACCCCGGCCGAGGTACTTAACCGCCCCTGTGCTACAATCCAATGAAGTGGATTGAAATGCACCTCGGAGAGACCAGGTGTCCTGGTCAAGACTCCAAAACGTTAAGAACTCTGGCACCCTAGAACATTCTGCTTGTTTTTAAAGGAAGGGACCAGATGGGTCTCTGGAACAGCTGGGCTTCTTTTACTTGCTTAGCCTGAGCTAAGGGGAGGGTGGAGCCGCCAGCAGGGAAAGGTCTGTCCTGTCAGGCGTCAGATAGGCTGAAAGGTCTCCTGGCTACTGGCCTCGCTAATGAGAACAAAAATTCTCACTTCTCGACGTGAACAGGAAGGTTCTGGCTGCAGCCTGGGTTACCTGTGCCGTCTGTATTTTAATAGAATGTTTATTTTAATAAGATCTTTAATCTGAGATGCACAGGCAGAAACAATGTGTAAATCAAGAGGTCACTGAAACAGGCCATCTGAAAATGAGGTCTGCAAATGTGCCAGGAAGGGCTTTTCAGAGTGACAGCCATAAAGGCCCCTTATGGATGGCCAGAAGGTCCCCCAAGGCACAGCCACATGAAGGCAGGACGCAGCCGTGGTGCAAGTGATGGGAACCGAGACGCCTGGCTTCCACATCGCAGCTCCTCTGACCCCCAGCCCACTTCTGGAAAGGGCTGCCAGCCCTCTTGGCGGCACCTGCCCCCTCTTTCCCCTCCACGAATGCAAATGCAGGCTGCAGTCCCTCCTTAAGTGGGTTGTGTCCCAAATTCATTCACTCGTTCAGTTCACCTCCATCAATATGCGGTGCTCTCCCTGCCTCCAGCAGCCCGTGCTCCCGAAGGAGAGATCAACCATGGAATGTGAATCCAAGACAGAAGCGGGAGGTGTGGAGAAGGGGTGCAGGGAGCCCTGGAGGTCAAAAGAAAGGGGGGCCGCCCAAGGAAGGTTGCCTGGAGTTGTTGGCGTTTGAGGTGGGCCTTGGAGACTGGACAGGATGTCTGAAGGGAGAGATGGAGTGTGAAGCACATCCCAGGTAAAGGAGACAGTGGAAGCAAAGGGGCCGAGATAGAAAAACAGGGGCCCGCTCAGATCCCACCTTGGCTGTGGTGTGGATTTCCTGCTGGGCTGTTAGGGTGGCCTGGGGCCGTTTCGTGTTTGGTGTTGAATGCTGGGGAAAGAAGGGCTGGTCAGGCCGTGGGAGGCTTCCCTGCTGCCTGCCTCCCCTAGACTCAGGGCAGTTCGTACCCCAGTTAGTATACAAAAGCAGAGTCAGTCAGTATTACATGTGAAACAATTCTGTAACATTTGTGTTATTGTGATTTTTATTAAGAAGTTTGGGGCTGGAGGGTCTTTGTGTTGGTGGGCCAGTAGGTAATACCCCCAAATATTGATTTATTTTTTGAGGTGGTATCTCGCTCTGTCACCCAGGCTGGAGTACAGTGGTGGGATCTCGGCTCCCCGCAATCTCCATCTCCTGGGCTCAAGTGATTCTCCTGCCTCAGCCTCCCGAGTAGCTGGGATTACAGGTGTCCGCCACCATGCCTGGCTAATTTTTATAATTTTAGTAGAGACAGGGTTTTACCATGTTGGCCAGGCTGGTGTTGAACTCCTGACCTCAAGCGATCTGCCCGCCTCAGCCTCCCAAAGTGCTGGGATTACAGGCGTGAGCCACTGCGCCCGGCCTATTTTATTTTCGAGACAGAGTCTCCCTCTGTGGCCCAGGCTGGAGTGCAGTGGTGCAATCTCAACTCACTGCAACCTCCACCTCTCAGGTTCAAGTGATTCTCCTGCCTCAGCCTCCCAAATAGCTGGGATTACAGGTGCCCACTGTCATGCCCAGCTAATTTTGGTATTTGTAGTAGAGACAGGATTTCACCATGTTGGCCAAGCTGGTCTCGAACTCCTGACCTCAAGCGATCTGCCTGCCTCGGCCTCCCAGAGTGCTGGGATTACAGGCGTGAGCCACCGCGCCTGGCCTCTGATCGGTCATTTAGCTGATTTAGTCAAGAAACTTTTGGTTGGAAGTGACAGGCTCCAGTTCAAATTAATGTAAAGAAAAAAAGAAGTTTTGGGGTTTAGGTAACTGGAAGGTTCAAGGGGGACGGATTCAGACCTGGCTGGATCCAGGGCTCCAGTGGTGTCCCTGGACACTGGTTCTTTTACCCCGTCTCTAGACTGTGCTAGACTTTGGGTTGCCTTCGTCCTCAGGTAGCTCATCCACAAAGATGGATGATGGCTGCCACGGGCTGACCTTCTACCCGCTTAGCAATACCAACAGGAAGAGCAAATCTGTTTCCCAATCATTTCAGCAGATGTCCCAGGGATGGCTCACCCTGGACAGAGAGTGAGTCACATATGCATCCCTGAACTTTGGCCAGAGGGGTGGGATACACTGATTCGTGAAGGCTAGGTCTTACGCCTACCCCTGGTTCCGGGGATACAGGGACTTGGCTGGGAGTATAGGAGGGATGGGTCACCTAAGGAAACCTGGCGTGCTGCTCTCAGAGGCTCAGGGGATGGAAGCTGGGCAGTAAAAATGCCAACAGCTGTCCACTCTGCTGGCCCTAGTGGCTTCGTTGATGCTGATCTTGGCACAGTCTTGTCAACTTGGCTGGTGGCTGCAGCTGCTGGTACCCTCCCAGACGCAGGGAGGCTTCCTTCTGCCTTGGCTGGATGACATGTGCTTTCTTCTGCTTCTTCACGGATGCAGCTCGTGGGATCCCCCAGCCTTTGGTAATAAACACACTTCCTGGGCTGTCTTTTCTCTGAGTCCGTTCTGAACATCAAAGCAGTCAGCCTGCGACCGTGCTGGACCCGGTCTGAGAGGACAGCCTGGCTTTGCTCAGGGTTGACCCTCAGCTCTGGGATTGGATAACGCGTCCCCATCCTGTTTTGCTGATGCTTTGTGGCGCCCAACTGCCCTCCACCCCAGCAGGTCAGGATTCCTTGAATACAGATTGCCCCTCCTTCCAGACACCTGGCCAGTGGATGCTTTTGGTTACAAGGCCCTGGCTGAGAGAAGGGCTGGCTCTCTGCTATCCATCCCCCTGGTGGAGGGCCAGGCCCAGAGGAAATCTCAGAGGTCTTAGAGATAAGGACCTCTAGATAGCAAAGATGTGGCTGCAGAAGGTCAGAGGAGCGGCCTCAGGAAAAACCCAGGGGGATATATGATCGTGAATGTACATGGTGTCGAAACCGCTGCCCTCGGTTTTCCCATGTGTGAAATGCGACTAACAGTAATGAAAGCCTCGTTTGTGTGCAAACAAAAATTTTATTTAGTAATTCTTCTACTAGGTGCAATTTTTTTTTTTTTTTGAGATGGCGTCTTGCTCTGTCACCTAGGCTGGAGTGCAGTGGCAAGATCTTAGCTCACTGCAACCTCCACCTCTCAGGTTCAAGCTATTCTCCTGCCTCAGCCTCCCGAGTAGCTGGGATTACAGGCGTATGCCATCACACCTGACTAATTTTTGTATTTTTAGTAGAGATGGGGTTTCACCACGTTGGCCAAGCTGGTCTCGAACGCCTGACCTCAGGTGATCCGCCCACCTTGGCCTCCCAAAATTCTGGGATTACAGGTGTGAGCCACTGTGCCTGGCCAGAACAGATAGTGTTTGATTCTACTTTGTCTCTGTCCGTTTGAGCTGCTATCACAAAATACCACAGACTGGGTGGCTTAAACCAACATTTACTTCTCACAGTTCTGAAGGCTGGAAAGTCCAAGTTCAAGATACTGGCAGATGGGATGTCTCATGAGGGCTCAAATGCTGCATCGCAGACAACCGTCTTCTCGCCGCGTTCTCACATAGCGAAGGGGCAAGGGAGCTCTCGGAGGCCTCTTTTCCAAGGCACTGATTCCATTCATGCGGGCTCTGCCCCTCCTGACCCAATCACCTCCCTAAGGCCTCTCTTCCTAATACCACGACAGTGTGAGTGAGGATTTCAACACAGAAATTTTAAGGGGTCCACAAATAGAGTCTATAGTCTGTCTACTCACATAGCGTACAGTATGCTTATTTGAGGCACGTAGAACAGGCGGATTCATAGGGGCAGAAAGTAGAAGAGAGGTTGCCGGCTGTTGGAGGGAAAGGGAATTTTTGTTGAATGGGTGCAAAGTTCCTGTTCGGGATGATGATGAAGTTCTAGAAATGGACAGTGGTGTTTGTTGTACCACGATGTAAATGCCACTGAATTGCAAACTTAAAAATAGTTAAAATGATGAAAAAAAAAAAAAACCTAACCAAACTTTATTCAAAACCTCGATAGGTACAATAGAAAAAGCATTTCTCTGGTTGAAGATGGTGTGGGCTGGCGGGTGGCTCTCGCCTGGTCTCTGTGAATTCTCAGCTGAGTTGGGAACCAGAGTGCCCTGGGGACTCTAGGGAAGCAGCAGCCCTCCCTCCTTCCCCAACAGCCCACATTCTGAAGTTGAAGTTCCCTCAGGGCTCTGTCCTGCCCAGGCTCACACCCCCACTGAGGGTCACGTGTTGTGGGGGAAGGTCAGGCCCCGGGAGCAGGTGCGGGCAGCGCTGGGCAGCGCCGGGCCACCTCCTGCAAGCTCCCCTCTCACCCTGACATTTCCCTTTCCTGCAGTCTCGGGCTCACGGCCAGCCGTCAGCCAGCACCCTATGGCGCTCTTCGAGGAGGCTGATCTGGTGAGCGGGGACATAAAGGGGCTCAGCAGGTGACCCAGGGGGAACATGGCTCTGGGCTATGTGAGTGGAGGGCTTGAGTTTAGTGGCCACAATGTGGATGCCCTCTGTGGCCTGCTGGCCTGCTTTGAGATGGGCAGCAGCTACCCCAGGGTGCATTGACCTGCAGAGTAGGCCTCAGGAGTGTGAGTCTTTGTGGCCCCTGACCCCGGCACAGCCTCAGAACCTTCCTCTGAGTGCACTTTGTGCTGCTTCTTGACAATCTGTTTTTTTTTTTTTTTGGAGACGGAGTCTCGCACTGTCACCTGGGCTGGAGTGCAGTGGCGCAATCTTGGCTCACTGCAACCTCCCTTCCAAGTTGAAGTGATTCTCCTTGCCTCAGCCTCCCAAGTAGCTGGGATTACAGGCGCCCACCACCACACCCGGCTAATTTGTTTGTATTTTTAGTAGAGGCGGGGTTTCACGATGTTGGCCAGGCTGGTCTCAAACTCCTGACCTCATGATCTGCCTGCCTCGTCCTCCTAAAGTGCTGGGATTACAGGCATGAGCGACTCCGCCCAGCCTGACAATCTGGTTTTTAAAAGAAATGTTTATTATGTTATAAAAATCCTTGTTCCCTGCAGAAAATTTGGAAAACACAGAAAAGCACAAGGATTAAAATAAAAATCGCCTGCAACCCCCAGAAGGGAGACCGTAGAGATATTAACGTTTAATGTGTTTCCTTGTGGTCTTTTTTTTTCTATGCCATAGCACGCCCTCTCACGTCATATACTTACATCTGCATCTACATCTGTTTCTCTGTATTGTAACAAAATCGGGATTATACTTTAGGTACAGGGCATTAGTCAAGACCCTTGGTGGCAAGTGACAGAAGCCCATCTTGAATTAGCCAAAGAAAATAAGGGGATTTATTGGCTGGGGTAACCCATCTGTGGAAAGGGTTGGGCCTCAGGAACAGCTGGATCCAGGGCCATTGGCAGAACTCCTGTCTGCCTCTTGTCTCTGTGTCTCTTTGTGTTGGCTTCATTCTCTTGGGCCATCTGTCCCCATGATGTTGGATCCATGGTTGTAGACCTTTGTGGGCTAAACATTTCATTTTATTATTATTATTATTATTTTTGAGATGGGGTCTCACTCTGTCGCCCAGGCTGGAGTGGAGTGGCTTTATCTCGGCTCACTACAAGCTCCGCCTCCCAGGTTCACACCATTCTCCCACCTCAGCCTCCTGAGTAGCTGGGACTACAGGCGCTCACCACCACGCCTGGCTAATTTTTTGTATTTTTAGTAGAGATGGGGTTTCATCATGTTAGCCAGGATGGTCTCGATCTCCTGACCTTGTGATCCACCCCCCTCGGTCTCCCAAAGTGCTGGGATTACAGGCGTGAGCCACCACGCCCAGCCTATTATTATTATTTTTTTGAGACAGAGTTTCAATCTTGTTGCTCAGGCTGGAGTGAAGTGGACGATCTTGGCTTACTGCAACCTCCGCCTCCTGGGTTCAAGTGATTCCCCTGCCTGTGCCTCCCGAGTAGCTGGAATTCCAGGCATGCGCCACCACACCTGGCTAATTTTTGTATTTTTAGTAGAGATGGGGTTTCACCACGTTGGCCAGGCTGGTCTCAAACTCCTGACCTCAGGTGATCCCCCCAGCTCAGCCTCCTGAAGTACTGGGATTACAGGCGTGAGCCACCCTGCCCAGCCAAGGGCTAAATATATATATATATTTTTTGAGATGAAGTCTCGCTCTGCCGCCCGGGCTGGAGTGCAGTGGCTGGATCTCGGCTCACTGCAAGCTCCACCTCCCGGGTTTATGCCATTCTCCTGCCTCAGCCTCCCGAGTAGCTGGGACTACAGGCGCCCGCCACCTCGCCTGGCTAGTTTTTTTTTTGTATTTTTTCGTAGAGATGGGGTTTCACCATGTTAGCCAGGATGGTCTCGATCTCCTGACCTTGTGATCTGCCTGTCTCCTGAATTTCCCCCAGAGAAGAAGGAAGGAAAGCTCCAAGGAGGAGTTCTGATTGGCCTGGATTGTGTGTCCATCTCAGTCTCTTTGTGCAGGGGTGGGAGCGGGGAGCCATGATTGGTCCAGGGAGAGTCAGGGGCACACTCTGATCAGAGTGGTGGTGTGTTACAAGAGTCCTTTCCAGTGGGAGAGGGGCAGTTCCCTAAAGTAGAGGTGGGGAGTTTGATTACAGAGGAGGGAGAGGCAGCAGCGGGTAGGGCCGGCAAACACCATAGACAAGAACTGCATTGGGGTTGGTGCCAGCCACAGGGGTGCGAGTGCGGTGTGTTGGGTGAGCACGTGGGCCCTCACCTTCATGCTGATTTAATTGGGGTTCAATTGGTATCATCCCATGGGCAGCCCAGTTTGGTAATAGCTGTCTCCATTATACATGCCTATCCTCTTTGACCCAGTGAGCCACCTCTGGGGATCTATCAAATGTGCATCTTGGCCGGGCGCGGTGGCTCAAGCCTGTAATCCCAGCACTTTGGGAGGCCGAGACGGGCGGATTATGAGGTCAGGAGATCGAGACCATCCTGGCTAACATGGTGAAACCCCGTCTCTACTAAAAAACACAAAAAACTAGCCGGGAGAGGTGGCGGGCGCCTATAGTCCCAGCTGCTTGGGAGGCTGAGGCAGGAGAATGGCTTAAACCCAGGAGGCGAAGGTTTCAGTGAGCCAAGGTCGCGCCATTGCACTCCAGCCTGGGAGAAAAGAGCGAAATTCCATTTCAAAAAAAGAAAAAAGATAAACCTAAGCACTTAAAATTTTAGGAGTTTGATTCAAGAATCAGGCAGTGCCAGACGGCGGGTGGTTTGGAGCCCAAGGGGAAAGCTTGTATAAGGTGCACACCGAAGCAAGGCAAAGAAAGCATTTGAGGCCGGGCGCGGTGGCTCAAGCCTGTAATCCCAGCACTTTGGGAGGCCGAGACGGGCGGATTATGAGGTCAGGAGATCGAGACCATCCTGGCTAACATGGTGAAACCCCGTCTCTACTAAAAATACAAAAACTTAGCTGGGTGTGGTGGTGGGCGCCTGTAGTCCCAGCTACTCGGGAGGCTGAGGCAGGAGAATGGCGGGAACCCGGGAGGTGGAGCTTGCAGTGAGCTGAGATCCGGCCACTGCACTCCAGCCTGGGCGACAGAGCGAGACTCCGTCTCAAAAAAAAAAAAAAAAAAAAGTGCATCTTTCCACATAGGTGGGATGATGTAGAATGAGGTCATTCACTGCAATATTATTTGAAATAACAAAACACTGAAAACAACCAAATCCCTAATTCATTGTGAACTGGCTGCCTAAATTATTTCACATTCATGCCATGGACTAACTACTTAAAATAGGATGACGAGGCCGGACGCAGTGGCTCACGCCTGTAATCCCAGCACTTTCAGAGGCTGAGGTGGGTTAATCACCTGAGGCCAGCAGTTCGGGACCAGCCTAGCCAACATGGCAAAACCCTGTCTCTACTAAAAAAAAATACAAAAATGAGCTGGGTGTGGTGATGCATGCCTGTAGTCCCAGCCACTCGGGAGGCTGAGACAGGAGAATCGCTTGAACCTAGAAGGTGGAGGTTGCAGCAACCTGAGATTGCACCGTTGCACTCCAGCTTCGGTGACAGAATGAGACTCTGTCTCAAAAAAAAAAAAAAAAAGAATGGTGAAGCTGTCTGTGTAACTGCATCAACCTAAAATGAGTGACAGAAAGACCAGTTCTCCAAAACAGAGTTTCTTTGGGAATAGCAAGGGATTGCGATCTGAGGTGTCCATGCTGTGGCGGACCATAGGCATGTCTGAGGGGATTGGGACAAGGGGAAGCTTTTAGAGAAAAAAGAAGGTCATATAAGCTGTTTTGAAACAAAGACCAGTAGTTACAGAGGCTTATCTCAGGAGGGGGCTTTTGTTCTTGGTGGTATTGGCTGCTGCTAGCAGAGGGTCTTCACACAAGTGGCTTAACTGGAAAGTTCCAGCAGGGACAGCCCTTCCCGGCAGGTTCTGTTACCCGCAGGCATACGTGAAGGCCTTTTCTTCATGGCTTCCTTTTGTTAGGGTTTGACATAAGCCACTCCATTTTTGATACAACTTTCACAATTGATGGAAAGTTCTCCCTAGATTTTTTTTTTTTTTTTTTAAAGACAGTGTCTTGTTCTGTTACCCAGGCTGGAGTGCAATGGTGTAAACACTGCAGCTTTGACCTCCTGGGCTCAAGGGATCCTCCTGCCTCAGCCTCCTGTATAGCTGGGACCACAGGGGCACGCTACCATGCCTGGCAAAGTTTTTGTAGAGACTGGATCCCGCTTTGTTGCCCAGGCTGGTCTTGAACTCCTGGGCTCAAGCGATCCTCCCACCTCAGCCTCCCAAAAGTGGGACTCCAGTAAAAATACAAAAATTAGCTGGGTATGGTGGTGGGTGCCTGTCATCTCAACTGCTCAGGAGGCTGAGGCATGAGAATCGCTTGAACCCGAGGGGCAGAGGTTGCAGTGAGCCAAGATTGCGCCATTGCACTCCAGCCTAGGCAACAGAGCGAGACTCTGTCTCAACAAAAAAAAGGAAAATAGTACTTCATCTTTGTGTTGTGTTGGCTTGTATGTGCATAAAGAAGCTGCAGAAGGCCGGGTGCAGTGGCTCATGTCTGTAATCCCAGCACTTTGGGAGGCTCAGGCAGCCGGATTGCTTGAGCTTAGGAGTTTGAGACCAGCCTGGGCAACATGGTAACACCCTACCTGTACCAAAAATACAAAAAAAAAAAAAAAAATCTGGTGTGGTGGAGTGTGCCTGTGGTTCCAGCTACTTAGGAGGCTGAGGTGGGAGGATCACCTGAGTCCGGGAGGTGGAGTTTGCAATGAGGTAAGATTTCGCCACCACTCCATTCCAGCCAGGGTAATGGAATGAGACCTCGTCTCAAAAATAAATAAAATAAAATAGCAGAAAGGTGTGTAAATATCATTTCAAAGGCTGAATAAGTGGACAGATGGGGACGAAGATAAGACAAAGTAGGTCTTCTAAGAATTTTGGCTTTTGAGCCGTGCTAATGTATTCTTCATTCAAAACTCACCAGTTTCCTTTTGGGGTGATGAAAAAGTTATGGAATTAGTGGTGGTGGTCACATAACATTGTGAATGTACTTAATGCTACTGAATCGTATACTTTAAAGTGAAGTGGTTAAGATGGTAGATTTTATGTTATGTGTGTTTACTATAAATTTTATTATTTATTTATTAAAAATATTTTTTATTAGCCCGGTGTGGTGGGCGTCTGTAGTCCCAGCTACTCGGGAGGCTGAGGCAGGAGAATGGCGTGAACCCAGGAGGCGGAGCTTGCAGTGAGCCCAGATCACACCACTGCACTCCAGCCTGGGCGACAGAGCGAGACTCCATCTCAAAGAAAAAAAAAAAAAGAAAAGAAAAAAATTTTTTTTTAGAGATAGGGTCTTCCTTTGTTGCCCAGGCTGAACTCCTGGGCTCAAGTCTCCTGAGTATCTGGGACTACAAGCATACACCACTGTGCCTGGCTATCATGACTTTTAAAAAGCAAAACATCAGGAGTTTGAGACCAGCCTGGCCAGCATGGAGAAACCCTGTCTCTACTAAAAATACGAAAATTAGCGAGGCCTGGTGGCACATGCCTGTAATCTCAGCTGCTCGGGAGACTGAGACAGGAGAATTGCTTGAACCCAGGAGGCAGAGGTTGCAGTGAGCGAAGGTCACGCCACTTCACTACAGCATGGAAGACAGAGCAAGACTCTGTCTCAAAAAAAAAAAAAAAAAATTGCCAGGCGCGGTGGCTCACGCCTGTAATCCCAGCACTTTGGGAGGCTGAGACGGGTGGATCATGAGGTCAGGAGATCGAGACCATCCTGGCTAACACGGTGAAACCCCATCTCTACTAAAAAAAAAAAAGTACAAAACTAGTCAAGCGAGGTATGGCTCTGTAATCCCAGCTACTCCAGAGGCTGGGGCAGGAGAATGGCGTAGTACCTGGGAGGTGGAGCTTGCAGTGAGCTGAGATCCGCCACTGTATCTGGTAGCCTGGGCGACAGAGACTCTGTCTCAAAAAAAAAAAAAAAAAAAAGAATTTAAAGCAAAAGAGATTAAGAGACCAAAAAAAAAAAAAAAAAAAAAAAGAAGAAACTGGAAAACAAGGTGTGAGCACTGGAGTAAATACTGCCTGGGTGCAAATCCTGGCTTCCTCATTTTCTTTTCTTTTCTTTTTTTTTTTTGAGACAGGGTCTTACTCTGTTGCCCAGGCTGGAGTGCAATGGCGCATTCTTGGCCTATTGCAACCTCCGCCTCCCGGGTTCAGGCGATCCTCCTGCCTCAGCCTCCCTAGTAGCTGGGACTACAGGCGTGCGCCACCACACCTGGCTAATTTTGTATATTTAGTAGAGATGGGATTTCACCATGTTGGCCAGACTAGTCTCGAACTCCTGACCTTGTGATCCGCCTGCCCCGGCCTCCCAAAGTGCTGGGATTACAGGTGTGAACCACCGCACCCGGCCCAGCGTTCTCATTTTCTTACCCTGGGACTGTGGACAAGTTACCTGATTTCACAAAGATTCAGTTTACTCGTTTGTAAAGTGTGGATCATAAAAGAGTCTGCATTGTGCAGATTAAATAAGAGACAGAAGATTGAGCTCCGTGCCTGGGGAACAATGGGTACACCCTCCCTCCCCTTTCTTCCTTCTGCCAACTGGACATTTGCATTTAAATGGAGACTCTTGAAGACTAAAAACACTCTAGACTCCAAGAAAGGAATGGTTGGAATTTCAGAAAAATTCATAGCTCTTTTCTGGGGTAAGGTCTGGGTCTTTTCCTGCAGAGAATTAAGCTCTTAGGTCCTCCTCACCTGGAGCTCCGCGCTGACCGCTGCATTGGAAGCTTGTAAAAGTCAAGGCTGAGATGTCCTATCTACAAAGAGTCTTTCTGGCACCCTTATTTTGAGCAGGTATTCAGTGTATGTGCATAAGAATGACGTGGAGGGGAAAGGGGAAAGAGGTGGAAAAGGGGAAGGGAGAAAGGACCCATCAAGGTCAACAGCCTGAACCAGCTAGAGGCCTCAGCCTGGGGCTGGATCCTGGAGGAAATGAGATGGTAGAGGTGCTACCTCACCCATGAAAACAAAGGAGCAGCCACCCAGCCAGGACAAGCCCCAAACCCTTGCAGCCCCCACGTTTGCTCTCTGCTCTCCTGTACAGCAGAAGTTCTTGAAGTTCTGGCTGTGTTTCTCACCAATGCCCAGCAGCCACTCTGGTTCACCACCCAGTGGTCACCCTGTGCCCTCAGTTCAGCATCCCTCACACAACCTCATATTCACTTCTTGAAAGGCTGTCTCCTTTTTCTCAGGACTGTCAACCTAGAGAAAGAAATGGCGGGAAAATTAATGTAGAGTTTGCTTGGGCCAAGGTTGAGGACAGCTGCCAGGGACACTTGAAAGTTACCTTGGACACGGTGCCCTTCGACCTTCGTTACAAGCAGGTTTTTTTTGTTTTGTTTTGTTTTTTGAGATGGAGTCTCGCTCTTGTCGCCCAGGCTGGAGTGCAATGGCACGATCTCAGTTCACTGCAACCTCCGCCTCTCGGGTTCAAGCGATTCTCCTGCCTAAGTCTCCGGAGTAGCTGGGATTACAGGTGTGCCCCACCACGCCTGGTGAATTTTTGTGTTTTTAATAGAGACGGAATTTTGCCATGTTGGCCAGGCTGGTCTCGAACTCCTGACCTCAGGTGATCCGCCTGCCTCGGCCTCCCGAGAGCTGGGATTATAGGCATGAGTCACCGCATCTGGCCACCAGCAGGTTTTTAAAGGCAGAGGGGACAAGGAGTAGGGTGATACAAAGTTGTTGGATGGGCCATTCTCACTGGTTACAGAGGAAACATTGGCGAGTGACTGGCTGTGCATTGTTGAGCTCTAGGGTCTGAGTGATGGCGTCCAGTGTATGGCTACGCGGTATCAGTTAGTTTAGAGCTCACGTAGCAAGTGACTTCAAGAAGTGATTACTTAGCTCATGGGGGTAACGGGAGGGACTGCTGTTGCTCTTCAGTGCCTCTCTGGGCCTGACCATGAATGGAGGATTGCATTTTTTAGATTCAACGTTGCCTTTTTTTCTCATGGCAGTGACGGCTTACCCTCCTGGTTTCCCTCCGTCTCGCCATCTGTCTGTCTCATCCTCCTCCTCTGCTGGCCTTCCATGTACTGTCATTCCTGGGCCCCTTCCTCTTCTCTGTCTCCTTTGGTGATCTCCACTTGGACGTCTGATAGGTTTTCCAAGCTGAACGTGTCCCAAGTGGAACTTCAGGTCTTCATACTGGTCCCGCCAAAGTCATCCTTCCCCAGCTTGACTTCTCTACATTGTTTTTTGTTTGTTTGTTTTTGTTTTTATTTTTTTTTTGAGACGCAGTCTCGCTCTGTCGCCCGGGCTGGAGTGCAGTGCTGTGATCTGGGCTCACTGCATGCTGCACCTCCTGGGTTCACGCCATTCTCCTGCCTCAGCCTCCCGAGTAGCTGGGACTACAGGCACCTGCCACCTCGCCCGGCTAGTTTTTTGTATTTTTGGTAGAGACTGGGTTTCACCGTGTTCGCCAGGATGGTCTCCATCTCCTGACCTTGTGATCCGCCCGCCTCGGCCTCCCAAAGTGCAGGGATTACAGGTGTGAGCCGCCGCGCCCGGCTACGTTGTTTTTATAGATGAAAAGAGTCGAACTCTGTAAAATATTTGAAGAGATTTATTCTGAGCCAAATAAGAGTGACCAACGGCCTGTAGTGTAGGCCCAGGAGATCTCAAGAACAAGTACCCAAGGTGGTTGGTCTCCAGGTGGTTTTATACATTTTAGGAGACGTGAAACATCAGTCCATCCATGTCAGATGTACATTGGTTTGGTCTGGAAAGGCAGGATGACTGGAATCGAGGGTTTTGGAGGGTCCTAGGTGGATTCCAAGATTTCCGATTGGCAGTTCGTTGAGTAGGTTTATTTAAAGACCTGGAATCCACAGAAAGGAATGTCAGGGTTAAGATAAGCAGCTGTGGAGACCAAGGTTTCATCATGCGGGTGACGCCTCCAGGTAGCACGTTTCCGAGAGAGGAGATTGCAAATGTTTCTTACAGACTTGGAGTCTGTTCTGTGAGTCTTTAGGTCCCTGTGCTTATGTTGTTACTGGTCAGCTGGGGCTGAATTCCAAAGGCGAGGAGAGCATAACCAGACATGTCTGACCACCCTTTCCCATTATGGCCTGAACCAGTTTTTCAGGCTCACTTTGGAATGCTCTTGACTGAAGGGAGGGTTCATCAGTCGGCTGGGGGCCTTAGAATGTTATTTTTGGTTTACTACTACTTTTTTTTTTGAGACGGAGTTTCGCTCTGTCGCCAGGCTGGGGTGCAATGGCGCCATCTTGGCTCACCACAACCTCCGCCTTCTGGGTTCAAGCGATTCTCCTGCCTCAGCCTCTCGAGTAGGCGGGATTAAAGGTGTGCGCCACCACGCCCGGCTAATTTTTGTATTTTTGGTAGAGACGGGGTTTCTCCATGTTGGTCAGGCTGGTCTCGAACTCCTGACCTCAGGTGATCCACTCACCTTGGCCTCCCAAAGTGTTGGGATTACAGGCGTGAGCCACCGCGCCCAGCCAATTTTTGTATTTTTAGTAGAGATGGGGTTTCTCCGTGTTGGTCAGGCTGGTCTCGAATTCCTGACCTCAGGTGGTCCACCCACCTTGGCCTCCCAAAGTGTTGGGATTACAGGCGTGAGCCACTGCATCCAGCCTTGGTTTATATTCTTATGCTCCATGTCCACTTGTCAGCATACTCTGTTGCTGCCTCCATGATGCATCCAGATTCGGACCACGTCTTCTATCTCCACCACAATCATTTGAGGCCAGTCCATCATCAGCTCTCACCTGGGTTTTTGAGCAACTTTTCAGCCGGCCTCCCTGTGGCCTTGTTTTTCGCCTTACAGTCTGTCCTCAGTAAGGCAGCCAGAGTGATCCTGTGAAACTATGGGACATACCACATCTCTGCTGTGCTCACAAATCTCCCTGCCTGGCCGGGCTCGGTGGTTCACACCTGTAATCCCAGCACTTTGGGAGGCCAAGGCGGGTGAATCACCTGAGGTCAGGAGTTGAAGACCAGCCTGGCTAACATGGTGAAACCCCATCTCAACAACAACAACAACAACAAAATACAAAACATTAGCTGGGTGTGGTGGTGCATGCCTGTAATCCCAGCTACTCAGGAGGCTGAGGCAGGAGGATCGTTTGAACCCGGGAGGTGGAGGTTGCAGTGAACTGAGATTGTGCCGCTGTACTTCAGCCTGGGCAACAGAATTAAATGAATGCTTGAAATTTGGTTTTAGTGAATGAATGCTTGAAATTTGGTTCTCATGGTGAGGGTGACAGGAAGCCATTTCAAGGCCTTAGATAGGGGGCTCGTAGGATCAGGCTGACATTCTGGAGGGTCCCTCTAGCTCCTGGGGGAGACAGTTTGGGAGTGGGACCAGAGTGGGATCGTGGAGATTGGCTGGGAAGATGTCAGTGGCTTGGAGATGATGGTGGAGGGGATTGAGGGGTTGATGGAGCTGAGAGATGTGTAGGAGGCAGAGTGAAAAGGTTTTTGTTAGAGCTGTGCTCAATACACTTTCACGGGCACACGCGGCACCTGGCATCCTGTGGAAATGCAGATGTATAGAGGTGGGTCTGGGTTGGGTCCTGGAGTCTGCTTTCGGGTGACATTACACTGCCGACCGGGGACACGCTTTGAGTAGCAAGGGGTTGGGTGTCAGGGATAAAGGAAGGGGAGTCGGGAACACTTTGTGCCTTTAATTGTGAGAGAACCCAGGAGGAGGAGCAGGTTGGGGGAAAGATGAGGTCATTTAGGGACACACTGGGTTCGAGATGCCTGTGAGACCCCACGGGAGGGTGTGACATCTGGAGCTCACCCTGGGCTGGCGGTGGAAAATGAGGAGTCATCCTTGGGTTGGTGGGTGCAGCCTTGGTGTGGGTGAGGCTGAGTGGGAGACGGTGCAGGGAGGGTGGTCAGGGCTGCGGAAGCCCCTCTCTGTAAACCGTGTCGCTGACTTGAAAGGTGCATCGCCCAGGCAAGGGCGTTGGTTAGGTGGTCTAACCACCACCTCTTCTGACCATGGCTTGGGTGGTCTAACCACCACCCCTTCCGACCATGGCTTGGGTGGTCTAACCAACACCCTTGATTTGGGGCAGGGGTTTCCCTCGCTAGCTCCTGCTGGTTCATCAGATTAACTAAGGAAGGGAGCAGGAGCCTCTCCCCCGAAGGAGGCGGCAGCTTGTGGGCCCATGAGGGAAGCCAGCCAGCCCTGGCTCTCAAGGAGGAGGCGGAGCAGCATCTCTGCTTCTGGTGCAGCTGTCCAGTGGGCCTGTCTTGAAGCATTTGGGTGTCCCTGCTGCCCAGGAGCCCCACAGTGGACTCAGGCAAACCTGGGCCCCAGAGCCCACTTAGCCACTTGGTAACTGCGTGAGCACGGGCAAGGTGCTGCAGCTCTCTGGGTCCCGGTTTTCTCATCCGTGTGATGGGGTAATAATAGTGTCCTCCACGTGGCAGTTGTGACAATCAGTGAGATGGAGTGTGTGGCATGCTGAGCCCAGAGGCCGGCACTGACCAGTGCCCAGCGAGGTTCTAACAGTTATCTCTGGAGGGTGTGGCACAGTCAGGATGGACCCTGGCTTTGCCTCCTCCTTTCTGCCCTACCCACTGCATACACCTGGCTTGGCCCCACCTCCAAGCCCTTCTTTTTTTTTTTTTTTTAGACGGAGTCTTGCTCTTGTCGCCCAGGGTGGAGTGCAGTGGTGCAATCTCAGCTCACTGCAACCTCTGCCTCCCAGGTTCAAGCGATTCTACTACCTCAGCCTCTTGAGTAGCTGTGATTACAGGTGCCCACCACCACAACTGGCTAATTTTTGTGAATTTAGTAGAGATGGGGTTTCACCATGTTGGCTAGTCTGGTTTTGAACTACTGACCTCAAGTGATCCACCCTCCTTGGCCTCCCCAAGGTTGGGATTACAGGTGTGAGCCACCATGCCCAGCCACACAGCTCTTCTTACATTGAAAGTCCCTTGGCTGGGCGTGGCGGCTCACGCCTATATTCGCAGCACTTCAAGAGGCCAAGGCGGGCAGATCACGAGGTCAGGAGTTCAAGACCAGCCTGGCTAACATGGTGAAATCCCATCTCTACTAAAAATACAAAAAATAAGCTGGGCGAGGTGGCGGACATCTGTAATCCCAGCTACTCAGGAGGCTGAGGCAGGAGAATCATTTGAACCCGGGAGGCAGAGATTGCAATCCACTGAGATCGCACCACGGCACTCCAGCCTGGGCGACAGGGCGAGACTCCATCAAAAAAAAAAAAAAAAAAAAAAAAAAATCCCTGCTTCCTGTTGGGTCCCCCTCCTTGCCTTGAGCCCTCTCCCTCCATTCAGATCCGTCCCCACTGGTGTCTCCTGCTCATCTCTTGTCCATTCCTCTTTTCCTCCTGAGCCCTACTGTAATGCTTGGAGAGTTCGGGGGTCCGGGGGGTGGGATCATCTGCTGTCTGTTCGTGTCTCCTGAGAGACCGCAGGGTCCTTCAGGCTGGGTGGGTGCTGAATATCCAAGGGGGACCAGGTAGGCCTGATTTCCTGCCCTCCTGGAGCTCACTGTCTAGCGGGAAGGACAGGCACCGGACTGGTTGTGACGACTGAGGGGCTGGGAGCAGGGTGCCTTAGCAGCAGAGAGCATGGGGCCTGATGGATGACATCGAAAGGGAGGGACATTCAGGCAGAGACCTGGAGGATGATTAGGATACAGGAAGATGAAGGCTTGGGTGGGATGGGAGTGTGGGTGAGAGGAGAAGAGTCTAGACAGAGGGAGTAGCGTGAGTGGGAGGGCTCATCACAGGAACCCACAGGCTGTGTAGACTGGTTGGGGCAGGTGTGGAGAGGAAGTGAGAGGGGCGGGAGATGAGGCTGGGTGGGGCCGTTGGGACAAGGGAGTGCGGAAAGTTGGATTTGAGCCATGTGGTCATGGGAGCCATGGAAGGAGGATTGAATAATCTACCTCACATTTATTTTTTACCTTTTTTTTTTTATTGTGGTAAAATACACATCACACACAATGTATCACTTGAATCATTTTAAAGTATACAGTTCAGTGGCATCAAGTACTGTTCAAAGTGTTTTGTGATCCTCACTACCATTCTCTAGATCGCGTTCATCATCCAAATGGAAACTGTATCCATTAGCCGTCACTCCCTCCCCCGCCTCCCCATCCCTAAGCAACCACCATCTACTTTCTGTCTCTATGGATTTGCCTATTCTGAGCATTTCATAATGCAGGGTGGGTATGTCTTATCTGACATGCTTGGGACCAGGTGTTTCGGATTTTATATATATTTTTTGGATTTTGCTGTATTTCCATCGTACTTACTGGTAGGTTCAGCATCCCTACTCTGAAAATTCAAAGTCTGAAATGTGCCGAGGTCAGGCGTAGTGGCTCACGACTGGAATCCCAGCACTTTGGGAGGCCGAGGTGGGTGGATCATTTGTGGTCAGGAGTTAGAGACCAGCCTGGCCAACATGGTGAAGCCCCATCTCTACTAAAAATAGAAAAATTAGCTGGGCGTGGTGGCGCACACCTGTAATCCCAGCTACTCGGGAGGCTGAGGCAGGAGGATTGCTTGAATTCGGGAGGTGGAGGTTGCAGTGAGCAGAGATGGTGCCACGGAACTCCAGCCTAGGGGACAGAGTGAGACTCTGCCTCAAAAAAGAAAGAAAGAAAGAAAGGTGCCAACGAG
Source organism: Papio anubis (assembly GCF_008728515.1). Lineage (NCBI taxonomy): Eukaryota > Metazoa > Chordata > Mammalia > Primates > Cercopithecidae > Papio > Papio anubis. Next base: position 2,624,018 of record NC_044992.1, read on the forward strand.
CATTTCCTTTGAGCACCATGTTGGCACTGAAAAAGTTTAGAATTTGGGAGCATTTTGGAGTTGGGATGCTCAACGTGTAAATGGAATCACACAATAGGTGGTGTTCTGTGTCCGGCTTCTTCCACTTAGCCTGCTTTCATCCATGTTGTAGCACATATCAGTAAGAGCACTTCATTCCTTTTCAGGGCTGAATAATGTTCCTTTGTATTGGTGTGCCACGTTTTGTTTACCCACTCATTCATTCATGGACCTTTGTGTTTCTTTCACCTTTGATCATTGTGAATAGTGTTGCTATGAACACTTGTGTACATGTTTTGTGGAGTGGAATTGCTGGGTTGTATGGTAATTCTATGTGTAACTTTTTTTTTTTTTTTGAGACAGAGTCTTGCTCTGTACCCCAGGCTGGAGTGCAGTGGCGCGATCTCAGCTCACTGAAAGCTCCGCCTCCTGGGTTCACGCCATTCTCCTGCCTCAGCCTCCTAAGTAGCTGGGACTACAGGCGCCCGCCACCACGCCTGGCTAATTTTGTTTTTGTATTTTTAGTAGAGATGGGGTTTCACCATGTTAGCCGGGATGGTCTCTATCTCCTGACCTTGTGATCTGCCCGCCTCAGCCTCCCAAAGTGCTGGGATTACAGGCGTGAGCCACCGCACCCGGCCTGTGTAACTTTTTGAGGAGCCTCTAGACTTTTCTACAATGGGCTGCAATTTCTCTGTATTCTTGATAACCTTTGTTATTGTTGTTGTTGTTTTTCCCTCTCGATGATGGACATCCTAGTGGGTGTGATCTGCTTTTTTTTTGTCTGTTTGTTTTTGAGATCGAGTCTCGCTCTGTCACCCAGGCTGGAGTGCAGTGTCACGATCTCGGCTCACTGCAACCTCTGCCTCCCAATTCAAGTGATTCTCCTACTTCAGCCTCCCGAGTAGCTGGGACTACAGGGCGCCTGTCACCACGCCCGGCTAACTTTTTGTATTTTTAGTAGAGATGGGGTTTCACCGTGTTAGCCAGGATGGTCTCAATCTCCTGACCTCATTATCTACTTGCCTCGGCCTCCCAAAGTGCTGGGATTACAGGCGTGAACCACTGTGCCTGGGCTTTTTTTTTTTCCTTCAGTTTTGAGATGGAATCTCACTCTGTTGCCCAGGCTAGAGTGCAGTGGTGCATTTTTAGCTCACTGCAGCCTCCTCCTCCCGGGTTCAAGCGATTCTCCTGCCTCAGCCTCCCGAGTAGCTGGGATTACAGGTGCACGCCACCATGCCCAGCTAATTTTGTTTTGTTTTGTTTTTTGTTTTGGGATAGAGTCTCACTCTTGTCCCCCAGGTTGGAGTGCAGTGGTGCAATCTCAGCTCACTGCAACCTTCACCTCCCAGGTTCAAGTGATTCTCCTGCCTCAGCCTCCCAAGTAGCTGGGATTAGAGGCGCGTGCCACCATGCCCGGCTAACTGTTGCATTTTTAGTAGAGACGGGGTTTCACCACGTTGGCCAGGATGGTTGATCTGCTTTTCATTTCAGCGTGGTCCCTGTGTCTCCTTCCTGGAGAATGGTTTGATGGAGTGCAGTGGATGGAGGTGGGCTGGGATGCGGGTGCCATTGTCTAGGTGAGAGATGATGCTTTGGAGTGGAGCGATGGAACAGTTAGGGAGGTGGTGAGGACTTTGTGATACCCTGGAGGCCATGGGTGGGGGAAGTAGGGACTCAAACGTGACTGATTCGTGTCGTGTCCCCGGCGGCTAGTGCCATGCTGGCACACCATGGGTGCTTTACAGACACTCGCGGAATGAATGACAGATGCCTAAGAAGAAATGGGAACCTGGAAGTTCTTGGTGCTCTTCCTGGAGGCCCCTCCTCTGAGGCCCCACGATGGTCTTGGACTTGGGCAGCCCCTCTTTTGAGGGAGGCTGCGGGGTCACCTTGGTTGGGGTTACGTGAAGGTGGGGTGGGCAGCAGAGCAGCTTCCAGGGACCACCTCCTTCTTCTCTGCGTTCAAGCTCCACAGCCCCCCGGGGAGACCACGTGGGCGGTGCTGGGGCGCTGGAGAGGATGGTCTTTTGGCAGGGGGGTATTTGGGGGGTGCACTGTCAGCGCTGAGGGTGTGCCAAAGGCTGCTAGGAAAGCACTTCCTGTCTGCAGGTTGGTGTCCGAGCCCAGGGACGCTCCTCCGTTCTTGGTATTTCTCTCAGGGTTCTGGGAGGGCCCAGAAAGGCCTCGCCCAGCCTTTGCGGTTCCCGTTCCTCCGGCTTCCACTCCACGTGCTGCCCTGCCCTCGGTGCCTTCCCCAGCCGGGCAGCCTTTTAACAGATGGATTTTGGCCTTGGTGGAGAGGGAAGCGCCTTCGATCTAAAAGCTTCAAAAGCTTCTCTCTCCACCCTTCTGTCTTTCCTTGTCTTTCTCCCTCATTTTCTCTTCTCCTGTTTCTTTTTTTTTTTTCCTCGCCTGTTTTCTATAAATCTGTAAAACAAACACACTTTTAAAAATGTCACTTGTCTCTTCTATCTGCAGCCTAGAGTGGGATAAAGCTGTTACCTCCCTTGGGAGTCGGCTTTTGAGCTCTGGGCATGAGTCAGCTCTGTTCCTGATGGCCACAGGATGATTGGCAGAGAATCCCAGGGTGGCTGCCTTGTGGCCTGGGGCCTCGCCAGCCGGGGCTCCAAGGCTGTGACCCAGATAGGGAGGTGGGTGGCCCTTTCTCCCTACTCCCTGCTCACCTTCTGGTCCAGGGAGGGACCCAGAAAGGACAGGCAGGGGCCTAGGAGACTTTAGCCAACCTTTGAGCAACAGCAAAAAACTCTAGACAGGCCCTTGTGGTTACCCACGTCAGTGTGAACTGTGGGCTCCTGTCAGCCTCCACGTCTGCCTCGTCTCTCTGCAGGGAGAGCAGGTGTGTCCTTTGTGGCCAGTTGGGAATCTCTTGTTCAGCCCTGTTGGAGGTGTGGGGGATGCACGGGGCACAGGGTGTGGTCTCCGGAAACTTCTAGTGTGCACTGCAAGTGAGAAGCACCCCCTATGCCAGGACCCTGACTGGGCAGGGAACACTAAGTGTACTGAATTTCAGGCTTTGCTATGGGGCCGAGAGGACGCTCGCTGTGGGGTGTGGAGGGGCTGCAGTGGTCTCTTCATTCATCCTTCTTCATTCACTGCTTCACTGTGTGTGTGAATGGGTAAGACAGGTCGGACACAGCTCTTGGAGTCAGAGTTGTTGAGTGGCTTTTTTTTTTTAGACGGAGTCTCGCTCTGTCGCCCAGGCTGGAGTTCAGTGGCGCAATCTCGGCTCACTGCAACCTTCGCCACCCGGGTTCAAGCGATTCTCCTGCCTCAGCCTCCCAAGTAGCTGGGACTACAGGCGTGCACCACTATGCCTGGCTAATATTTGTATTTTTAGCGGAAACAGGGTTTCACCACGTTGCCCAGGCTGGTCTCAAACTCCTGACCTCAGGTGATCTGCCCGCCTCCGCCTCCCAAAGTGCCGGGATTACAGGCGTGAGCCACCGCGCCCGGCCTAGCGTTCTTGAGTTTGAATTCTGTTTGTTCCACTGACTGCTGTGTTCCCGTTAGCAAGTCGTTCAGCCTCTCCCAAGCCTCAGCCGACTCATCTATATATAAGATGGAAACATCACTCCTTGTGCTGATCATCCTCACAGAATTGTGCTTGGCAGAGGAGGAAATCATAAGCGTCACAGCAAATTGTGACACAAATGTAAAGTCTTTGTGTGAACAGATATTTTTGGAGGGCCTACAGGGTGGGAATGCTGCCCTTGACCCCGTGGGCCACATGGAGATGGTCAAGATAATCCCTGGCCCCGGAGCTGTTACGGCCTGGCGGGCAAAATAGACACATTTCTTTACCTTTTGTTTTTGTTTTTTTGACGGAGTCTCACTCTGTTGCCCACGTTGGAGTGCAGTGGCGCAACCTCGGCTCACTGCAACCTCCGCCTCCCAGGTTCAAGTCATTCTACTGCCTCAGCCTCCCCAGTAGCTGGGATTACAGGTTTCATCACCACACCCGCTTAATTTTTGTATTTTAGTACAGACGCTTTCACCATCTTGGCCAGGGTTGGTCTCAACTCCTGACCCTGATCTGCCCAAGGCCAGCCTCCACAGTGCTGGGATTATATGGAGCCACACCGCAGATAGGACGCTTTCTTTGGTGGGTCCTGCTGAAGGTTCTCAACATGCTTTCTCATTGGGCACTGACTCAACAGAGCCCCTAAGCACCTCAATTCCTTCAACACATAGTCCCTGCATGTCCACAGGAGCCAGGCAGTGTTTGGAGGCTAGACCGGTGGGCTTTTGGAGTACGCTGGAGGTGAGCAATGGTGAGGCCCGGCAGCCCCACCAAGACTCGTAGCTGCGACCGGCTCCTCCAGCAGGAAGAGCCTCTGTGTTCTCTCTCCTTAGCAGCTCCTCGCATCCCACCATGTACACTAAATTCCGAGTCTAGGGGCTGAAGCAGTGCCTTTTTACTTGGGTGATTTTCTAGCTGGCCTGGGAGTGGCCTCTTCCTGTCACCATTTGGTTGTGCAAACTGGGGCAGGGAGAGGATCTGGGAAGGGGAGACAGAGATCCTGACGAGGGCCCCGGAATTCTCAGTGGCTCCAGCTGCCCGGCGAGGCCAATCTCATGCCTCCTGGGGAGAATATGGCCGTGTCTGTGGATAGACCCTTCCAGCATTATTGACAATGATGCATCATCTTGTCACTTAGGTGACCAGGGCAGCTGGAAATGATTCCGCAGGAAGTCCGAAATGACGGCCTTTTCTCGGCCCTGATTCCCTGTGGCAGGTACCGGGTCAGCCCCCTGGGGCCTCTGCTCTGGGTTGAGATGTCCCATGAGAAGAGCAGAAGGCAGCTGTGGCAGGGCCTTCCCCACACCCCGCCCACTTTACTAGATGCCTCTGGACTCTGAATTTTTTTCCCAATGAATATGTATTTATATATATGTGTGTCTATCTCTATCTATCTATCTAATCTATCTATTTTTTTTTTTTTTTGAGCTGGAGTCTCGCACTGTCCCCCAGGCTGGAGTGCAGTGGTGTGATCTCAGCTCACTGCAACCTCCGCCTCCCAGATTTAAGCGATTCTCCCGCCTCAGCCTCTGGAGTAGCTGGGACTATAGGTGCATGCCACCACACCCAGCTAATTTTTTTATTTTTAGTAGAGATGAGGTTTTACCATGTTGGCCAGGCTGGTCTCGAACTTCTGACCTCAGGTAATCCACCTGCCCTGGCCTCCCAAAGTGCTGGGATTACAGGTGTGAGCCACCATGCCCGGCCATATGGATTAATATTTACAATAAAAATTTAAAAATCAGAAAACAGGAATGATAGTCAGTGGGTGCTTTTGTAACAATCCAAGAATGGGTTATTGCATTTAACGGGGTACTTTTGTAGCATTGTGCAGCGTACCAACTTCTTTAGAAACGTAGTAATGCCTGTCTCTAGGTGCTTTCCTAACGCAGTACTGCTTGTGGACTTCAGGTTTGTCTGTGGGGTGGTTGTTCTGCCAGCCTTCTTGGAGAGCTACCCATTCAGGTATACAAAAACTACTGGCTAATTCTTTTTAGGCCTTTAGTAGAGACAGTGTGGTTCTACCTTACATTGGCCAGGGCTGGTCTCAAACTCCCTCACCTCAGGTGGATCCTCCCCTGGCCTCGGCCTCCCAAAGTGCTGGGATTACAGGCGTGTGAACTACTGCACTCTGGCCTTAACTATTATCTCTGTGCTATCTATGTCCAGACATGGCTCAAGGTCAGAGCAGAACTAATCCCCAGGAAATACAGGAGCTCTGTCATAGACCAAATCTGCTGGGAGCAGACGCGAATGAATGAGCCCAGCGGTTCAGCACACCGCAGCTGTGGGTGGGAGGTGGGGAGTGGGACTGAGGGCCGGGGCCTCCAGGAGCCGCACCACCCACACGCGATGTCATCCAGAGATTGCCCTCGGGTCCCTTAGAATCCCAGCCTGCCACTCTACTTGCTGTAGGACCTCCAGAAATCACTTGCCCCTGAGCCTCTGCCTCTTCATCTGTAAAATGGGAGAAAAATTTGCATCTACATAGGTGTTGGAAAGCATTACATGAAATAATAATGTATGTAAAGAGTTTAGCATAGTGCCAATATCAGCTGATATCATTTGACAGATGAATTTTTTTTTTTTTTTTGAGACAGGGCTCCTGCTCTTGTTGCTCAGGCTGGAGGCGGTGGCTTATTGGCACCCATCTCCTGGGTCCCAGCGATTCTAGTGCCCTCAGCCTCCCGTAGTAGCTGGGACTCCGGCATGCACCACATGCTCAGCTAATGCTTGCATTTGTGCAGAAATGGGGCTCTGGCATTGCCCAGGCTGGATCTCTGGAATTCCCTGGCCTCAAGGGACTGCCTGCCTTGCCTCCCAAAGTGCTACTGTTACAGGTGTGGAGCCACCGCACCTGGCTGATGATGTAGTTGAATACTTTCTACTTTTTTTTTTGAGATAGTTTCTCACTCTTGTTGCCCAACTGGAGTGCAGGCGGATCTCGCTCACTCTGGCAACCCCCACCTCCTGGGTTCAAGCGATTTTCCTGCCTCAGCCCTCCGAGTAGCTGGGATTACAGGCTTATCGCACTGCGTCTCGCTAATTTTTAGTATTTTTAGTAGAACGGGCTTCTATCATGTGACAGAAATATTCTGAAATTCTTGACCTAAGGTGATCTGTCTGTCTGCTCCCAAAAGTGCTGGGATTACAGACGAAGCCACCAGTAATTTGGCTTTTTTTGAAATGGAGTCTCAGCCCTGTTACCCAGGTTGGAGGCAGTGGTGCGATCTCGCTCACTCGCAACCTGTGCCTCCTGGATTCAAGCAGTTCTCCTGCCTCAGCCTCCCGGAAAGTACTCCTGGGACTGTAGGCAGGCACACCGCCAGCAGTAATTTTTGTATTTTAGTAGAGAAAGGGTTTCACCACGCTGGCCAGGGTTGGTTCCAAACTCCTGATCTCAGGTGATCCCCTCCTGCCCTCGGCCTCCAAAGTGCTGGCAGGTGGAACCACTGCACCGCCTAACTATTATGCACCTACCTATGTCCAGATAAGGCTCAAGGCCAGGAGCAGAACTGCCAATCCCCAGAAATACACAGGAGCTAGCAACAGACCAAATTCAGGGGAAGTGGCACTCTGTCTCTCAGACTTTTTAAAATTTTGCTTTTTATTTCATCATGATTTCTTTTTTTCTGAGACAGTCTTGCCTCTGCTGCCCAGGCTGGAATGTGCAGTGGCCCGGACAGCTCACTGCAGCTCTGCCTCCTGGGTTCACTTATTCTTCCTGCCTCACGCCTCCCAGTAGCTGGGACTACAGGTGCCCACACCACACCCGGCTAATTTTTTGTATTTTTAGTAGAGACAGGGTTTCACCGTGTTAGCCAGGATGGTCTCGATCCCTGGACCTCGTGATCCACCCGCCTCGGCCTCCCAAAGTGCTGGGATTACAGGCGTGAGCCACTGCGCCCAGCCCATGATCATGATTTCTAATTGACACATAATTATACCTATTTTGGGGGTACAGTGTGATATTTTGATATATGTATACAATGTGTAATGATCAAATCAAGGTAATTAGCATGTCTGTTACCTCAAGCGTTGATCATTTCTTTGTATTGGAAACGTCCAAAATCTGCTCTTCTGGCTATTTGAAAATATACAATAAATTGTTAATTATGGTCACTCTACAATGCTACAGAATACTAGAAATGATTCTTCCTATCTGTACTTTTGTATCTTTGCCAACCTCTCTGTAACCCCTCTCCTGCCCTTGTCAGTCTCTGCTGACCACTATTCTGCTTTCTACTTCTGTGAGATCAACTTTTTTAGCTTCTGTGTTTGAATGAGAACCTGCAGTATGTGGCTTTCTGTGCCTGGCTCATTTCACTTCACATAATGTCCTCCAGTTTTATCCACATCACCACGAATGACGGGATTTCGTTCTTTATTTATGGCTGGCTAGTACCATGCATATATACCACCTTTTCTTTTTTTTTCGGAGACAGAGGCTTGCTCTGTCACTAGGCTGGAGTGTATTGGTGCAATCTCAGCTTACTGCAACCTCCGCCTTCTGGGTTCAAGTGATTCTCCTGCCTCCGCCTCCCAAGTAGTTGGGACTACAGGTGCACACTGCCACACCCAGCAATTTTTTTTTTTTTTTTTTTTGTATTTTAGTAGAGATGGGGTTTCACCATGTTGCCCAGGCTGGTCTTGAACTCCTGAGCTCAGACAATCCACCCGCCTCGACTTCCCAAAGTGCTAGGATTACAGGCGCGAGCCACCGCGCCCGGCCCATACCACCTTTTCTTTATACATTCATCCGTTGGTGGACTCAGGTTCATCCCACACCTGGGCTGTCGTAAGCAGTAAACACGGGAGCGCAGAGGCTCTTCAACGGACTGATTGCCTTTCCCTTGGATGTGTGCCCTGCAGTGGGATCGCCAGGTCACGTGGTGGGTCTGTTTCTACTGTTTTGAGGACCCTTTGTGCTGTTTTCCACAGTGGCTGTGCTCACTTACATTCCCACCAGTCATGTCTCAAGCTCTTGAGCAGGGAGATGAGGTCAGCCAAAGCACTGATGGACCAAATTGCAGTGGCGACGAGCCGGGTGCCAGCTCAGCCGAGTCCTCCACCTCTTGGGGTCTAGGAGCTCCCCATGTGTGACACGTTTTTCAGTTTATTCGGTGCCAGGCCCTGTGCTGGGGCAGGCCAGTGGTCAGGGTGCGTGTTAGAGCCCAGCCAGAGGCCCCTGTTCTCTCTGGGTCAGAGGTAGGCTTGGCCGGGGGAGTGAGTTTTGCTCATCACGTGGATGATCTTGATCACCCAGTGGAGCTCCCGGCGGCTGAGCCCTCTTTCTGAACTTCAGAGCCATGACATCCTGCAAGGTCCACGGCCAGATTCCGGTACGCCCCTGGAGGCTCTCGCAGGCATCTTGTCCTTTCTTTTCTAATGTCCCAGAGAAAGAGGCCAGCACTGGGAGGAGGCAGGAGGTTTGATTGATCTGAGCTGGGTTTTTTGTTTTTTGGTTTTTTTGTTTTTTTTTGAGACAGAGTCTCACTCTGTCTCCCAGACTGGAGTGCAGTGGCACGATCTCAGCTCACTGCAACCTCTGCATCCCGGGTTCAAGTGATTCTCCTGTCTCAGCTTCCGGAGTAGCTGGGACTACAGGCACGCACCACCAATGTGTGGCTAATTTTGTGTGTGTGTGTGTGTGTGTGTATATATATATATATATATATATATATATATATTTTTTTTTTTTTTTTTTTGTGGGTGGACCGTTCCCACGTTGGCCAGGCTGGTCTTGAACTCCTGACCTTAAGTGATCTACCTGCCTTGGCCTCCCAAAGTGCTGGGATTACAGGTGTGAGCCACTGTGCCCAGCCTGCGCTGGGTTCTGTAGGCTGGGTTAGAGCATGTTGTTGAAATGAGATCCCAGCCCTGGTCCCTGGGAGCCACGTCACCGATGCTTGATTGCATGATCACGGGTAGAACCCCTTGTTCTGGACACTCATCTTCCAGTAATGTACCACGGTCACAAGCAAGAAAGGGGAGGAACGAGGATGGGCCAGGGGCCCTGTCTCAGTGCTGGAAAACAGCTCCATGCATTTGCCTTTCTAATGAGTGAGACTTTCATAGAGAGAGAATAACATTATTATAGTCATTGAATAGACCAGGCAGATTTACCCTGAAATGCTGTAGTCTGTCCCCACTGAAACCGTTATTTAGTTTGAACCAATGATGGAAGCTCCTAATCCATTATGTCACCAAGTAATCTTATTCAGAAGAGTTAAGACTTAAGACGCAGAGTCTTAGAGCAGAGTGTAGCAGTGGCTTAGCTGGGAGGCCGGTTGGCTCTGTGAGAGGGAAACTCCCAGTGCTTGCAGTCTGCCGGGGGGTTTCTTAGCATGGATGGTTCAACACGCCCGTGTGCTGGGCACTGCGAGACGGGCTTCTTCTCTTCTTGGGCTTACCGGGAGTTCAGCCAACACGTGGGACCCCTTATTACACAGTGTATCCTCCCAGTAGCACCAGTTTTTGGTCCAATTCAACGGTCAATGTTTACTTTTTATGACTGTGTAAATGTTATTTATTGTTATGTGAAAGGGCACCATAATTATGTTTTCTTTCTTACATAACTTTTCATGTTTCTTGGAGTTAATGATTAACTCCTGTTTCTGCCATTAGTATTGTTTTGTAGGGACCTATCATTCTTTTTCTTTTTCTTTTTTTTTAATTTTTGAGATAGGGTCTCACTCTGTCACCCAGGCTGGAGTGCAGTGGCACAATCATGGCTCACTACAGTCTTGACCTCCTGGGTTCAAGTGATCCTCCTACCTCAGCTTCCCAAATAGCTGGCATCACGGGTGCTTTCCACTGTGCCTGGCTAATTTTTGTGGAGAGACATGGTCTCACTATATCGCCCAAGCTGGTCTCAAACTCCTGAGCTCAACCAATCCTCTCTCCTTGGCCTCCCAAAGTACTGTAATTACAGGTGACAGCCACTGTACCTGGCTTATTTTTCTACTTTTATTTTTTCTACCACAATTACTTTAATAGATAGCCCCTCCCTCCCCTCCCTCATCTCCACCAAGCTTGCATCCATCAGATATCCTGTCAATTCCATTCTTTCCCCCAGGAGATCTCACTTCCAGAGCCCCCTATCCTCTAGTGATAGTAGCCTCCCAAGAAAGGATGCAAGGGAGTGAATTTTTTTGAGCTCTTTCATATTTCAAAATGTCTTTATTGGTTGATAGTTTGCCTGGGTATAAAATTTTAGGTTGAAAATAATTTTCTTTAAGAATTTTGAAAGTTATTACATCATTGCCTACTAGATTCTAGAGTTGCTGTTGAAAAGTCTGATGATATGCAGATTCGTATTTCTCTTCTCTTCTTTTTTTTTTTTTGAGACAGAGTTTCGCTCTTGTCTCCCAGGCTGGAGTGTAATGGTGTGATCTCAGCTCACTGCAACTTCTGCCTCCTGGGTTCAAGCGATTCTCCTGCCTCAGCCTCCCAAGTAGCTGGAATTACAGGCATGTGTTACCACGCCTGGCTAATTTTTGTATTTTTAGTAGAGATGGGGTTTCTCCATGTTGGCCAGGCTGGTCTCGAACTCCTGACCTCAGGTGATCTGCCTGCCTCGACCTCCCAAAGTGTTGGGATGACAGGCGTGAGCCACCACACGTGGCCCAGATTCCTATTTCTCTGTATTTGGTATGTATTTATATTTTCTCTCTGGAGTCACTGAGAATTTTTCATTTGCCCAGGTGTTCTGAATTTCCTGACAGTGTTTGGGATGGATCTTGTGTCTTCACTGTGCCGTGTACTTGGTGGACTCAGAGACTCAGGACCTTCAGTTCTGGAAGATGTTCTTGTACTATTTCCCTGCTAATCTTTCTGTTACGGTGAAACAGCAGCCATTTTATGGTGCTCGAGTTCTGCGGGTGAGGAATTCAGCTCGGGCGTGTTGGAGATGATGGCTTGTCTCTGCTTTCGCAATGTCTGGGACCTCATCTTGGGTGGCTCAGATGGCTGGAGATGACTGCGACAGTCAGCTGGGGCCATATGTCAGGAGCTGCGCTGTGTTCTCATAGCATCTGCTAGAGCTGAGATGGCCAAGGTGGTTTCTTCATGTGCATGGACGGGGATGTTTGGAACGTCTGGGCTTCTCTCTCCATGCAGCCTCTCCCTGTTCCCAGCCACAGCACTGACGGTCTCAGTCAGGCCTTTCACGTGCGGGCTTGCTTTCTCTGGAGCAAATGTTCCTAGAGGTTGAGGTGGAGGCTGCAAGAGCTCCTGTGACTCATTCCTGAAAGTGAGGTAATGTTGTGTCTGTCTCATTCTGTGGGTCAAGACTGAGTCACAGGGCCAGCCCAGGTTCAAGAGGGGAGCGCACAAAGCCATCAGTACCAAGAGATGCCAGCTTTGGGTACCAGCTGCCAGCTTCCCTCCCCTTTCTCTTTCTGGGAACTTTCTTGGTGAGCTATGTGATCTTTTTTCTCTTCCCTCTTTTGTTTTGTGTATCTTTATGTTTTTGTTCTACTTTTTGGGAGATTTCCTCAACTTAGTCTTTTCATCATATTTCTTTTTTCCTTTTTCTTTCTTTCTTTCTTTTTTTTTTTTTTTGAGATGGAGTCTCGCTCTGTCTCCCAGGCTGGAGTGCAGTGGCCGGATCTCAGCTCACTGCAAACTCCGCCTCCCGGGTTCCCGCCATTCTCCTGCCTCAGCCTCCCGAGTAACTGGGACTACAGGCGCCCGCCACCTCGCCCGGCTAGGTTTTAGTATTTTTTAGTAGAGACGGGGTTTCACTGTGTTAGCCAGGATGGTCTCGATCTCCTGACCTCGTGATTCGCCCGTCTCGGCCTCCCAAAGTGCTGGGATTACAGGCTGGAGCCACCGCGCCCAGCCTCTTTTTTTTTTTTTGAGATGGAGTTTTGCTCTTGTTCCCCAGGCTGGAGTGCAATGGCGTGATCTCGGCTCGCTGCAACCTCTGACTCCAAGGTTTAAGTGATTCTCCTGCCTCAGCCTCCCAAGTAGCTGGTATTACAGGCACCCGCCACCAGGCTCGGCTAGTATTTTATTTTTTATTTTTAGTAGACACAGGGTTTCTCCATGTTGGCCAGGCTGGTCTCGAACTCCTGACCTCAGGTGATCTGCCTGCCTCAGTCTCCCAAAGTGCTAGGATTACAGGCATGAGCCACCGCACCCGGCCCCCTTACTGTTATTTTAATGGGCCTCAGAAGAAGTGGGATAATTAATGCGTGTGGTCAGTCTGACAGGTTCATCCTGGAAGTCTCAACAGACTTCAGAATATCTCTCTTTATATCTCCTAAAGGAAGTGAGGGTACATACTTATCACTGCTTAGACATGATTTTTTACTGTGATAAATGTTATACGTCCACACCGAATGAATCGTAAGATGAACACGGCTGTCCTCGCCGTCCAGGTGAAGGGCGCTTTCGGGTTGGGAAAATGCTGATACCCCACACCTTGTGACTCCCGGGTTTTGCGAGCGGGTTCTGAAGCTGCCTGAGGCTATGACCTTGTGCACTGGCTGCCTCTGCTCTGACCGTGGTGTAGGCCAGGCAGTGCCAGGCAGAGCCGCTGACCGCGGGAGGGAAACTGCTCTGTCGGCAGTTTCTGAGTGACGGCGTGCGTTTGAAGGGCTGGGTGCGCAGGCACCTGGCTTGGTGATTTCTTCAGCGCAGGGGAAGCGGAGCCTGTGGTGTAAGAGGGGACTTGCCTGCCACCCCCTGCTTGGCATGTGTTCTTCCCTGGGCGCCCCCCTCCCAGCCCATCCCAGCAGGCTGCCCTCTTACCTCTCCTTCCCTGCCCTTTGGAGGGCTCCTGTTCATTTTTGCTTCATGAAAGCCGGTGGGGCACAGTGGCTCATGCTTGTAATCCCAGCACTTTGGGAGGCCGAGGTGGGCAGATCACCTGAGGTCAAGGGTTTGAGACCAGCCTGGCCAACATGGCGAAACCCTGTCTCAACTAAAAATACAAAAAATGAAAATAAAAAATAAAAATTAGGCAGGGCGTGGTGGCCCATGCCTGCAATCCCAGCACTTTGGGAGGCCGAGGCAGGCGGATCACCTGAGGTCAAGGGTTTGAGACCAGCCTGGCCAACATGGCAAAACCCTATCTCTACTAAAAATACAAAAATTAGGCCGGGCGCGGTGGCACGCCTGTAATCCCAGCACATTTGGAGGCTGAGGCGGTGGATCACGAGATCAGGAGATCAAGACCATCCTGGCTAACATGGCGAAACTCCGTCTCTACTAAAAATACCAAAAATTAGCCAGACGTGGTGGCATGCGCCTGTAATCCCAGCTACTCGGGAGGCTGAGGCAGGAGAATGGTGTGAACCCGGGAGGCGGAGGTTGCAGTGAGCCGAGATCGGACCACTGCCCTCCAGCCTGGGTGACAGAGTGAGGCTCCGTCTCAAAAACCAACCAACCAACCAACCAACCAACCAACCCCAAAAGCCCTACCTGCTGTCCCTGAGGGCCTCCACCCCTCCCATGGCCTCAGCTTCCACCTCTGTTCTTGTTGCACCTGTCCTGCTTAGGTTTCAGTGCTGTTCTGATCCCATTTGGGTGTCCCAGGGGCCCCTGACTTGCCGCGTGTCCAGAAAGAGAGCCTTATCATCTGCGTCTCGCAAAGCCGACTCTCCTCCTCTGTGTCATGGCTGAAGCGTCTGTCATTCCATTTTCTGAAACCCAGGTCACTTGGTGTGTTTAGCTTTCAGCCCCTCCTTTACTTTCTGTCACCAAATTCTCTTAATTTTGCTCCCGAAATGCCTTATGACTGACCGTTTCGTGTCATTTCTGTGGCTGTGAGCGCAGTGGAGGGCAGCGCCCCTTGGCCCCTTTTCAGTTTTCCCCCGACCCCTCCCTTCCAGCCACTCCGTTCTCTCTCTGCTGCTTGCAGAGTCCTCCAGCAAAGCCTCAGGCCCCTTGGCTTCCTCCCTTTGCCCCCGAGAGACAGTTCGGCATGCAGCACCTTTTCCCAGCGTCACTGTCCACACAGCGCTGGCACTGTTTGTCTTGTGTGTGTGTCACCTGTCTCAGGCCCATAACGTTTTCCTTCAACTGGCTCAGGTGTTAAAAATTCAATGGACTTGTTTCAGAAGGCACCTTTATGTCACTACCATAAAAGGAAAATCAGGGTGGCCTGCCACAAAGAGGGTCACTGTCAAAGCTCCGTAAGTGACTGTCATAGTGAAGACCATGTCAGGTGCCCTCGGGGGCCATCAGGGATGCACGCATCTGCTCTGGGAAGCCATGGGCCATGGGAGCCAGGGGGCCCCTTCTCCTCCTCAGAGGGAGTGTAGCACGTGGTTAAGGCCACAGACCCTGGAGCCAGGCGTGTGTCCAAGCCTCGCTCTGCTCCTTTCCAGCAACATGACCTTGGCCCGGTTAACCTCTCTGAGCCTCGTTTTCCCCGTCTGTAAAAGGGGTTAATACTATTTCCTTCAGTGGATTGTGGTATTAAATGAGATAGTGTACGTGGATCACTTTACGCAGTGCCCTAACCCTTGAGGCCTGTTTGCTGGCATTTGCCCTCCCCTGCCACTTTTTTTTTTTTAGATGTAGTCTCGCTCTGTTGTCCAGGCTGGAGTGCAGTGGCATGATCTTGGCTCACTGCAACCTCCGCCTCCTGGGTTCAAGCGATTCTCCTGCCTCAGCCTCCCGAGTAGCTGGGATTATACAGGCGCCCACCACCATGTCTGGCTAATTTTTTGTATTTTTAGTAGATACGGGGTTTCACCATGTTGGCCAGGCTGGTTTCAAACTCCTGACCTCTAGTGATCCACCTGCCTCAGCCTCCCAAAGTGCTGGGATTACACCTGTGAGCCACTGTGCCGGCCTGCCCTCACCTTTTGCCAGCCTGCTGTGCCCTCGAGTGGTGTGATGTGTCTCCTGGGCATCAGCGACACTGGTGGTCTCTCCGTTGTGCTGGTCACCTTCCTCTGTGTTCTGTCTGTGTTCCGTCCCCTTCCCCGTTTCTCCCGTAGGTCACTGCTGGACTCTTCCCTGGGCCTAGCCATTGCCTCCTGTGCAATCCCGTAGCTGGTCTCCCAAGGACAGCCAGCCCTCTCCTCCCTGTGACCTCATGGCACTTGATTCTGCATCTCTCGTTTTACCCCCATGACCCCACAATTCATGTTTGGCACTTGGGTCTCTCACGTGGCTGTGCCGTGCCTGCAGGATGGTTTTTTGCATTTTGCCCGGATCATTTTCTCAGATGCTTGTGAATCTCACAGATGTCGCCTCCCATGCTGAGACACCACCCTTAGTCCCCGAGAACGCAGACTTAAAACACACAAGAAGAAGGCGTTGGCCAGTGTCCCCTCCTCGCTCCCCGCTGTGGTACTTGGGCTGGGTGGAGCTGGCTTTCCCATTGCAGTGGGAAGGAGCACTGGAGTGGGAGTCAGAGATCTCAGGGTGGAGGTCCAGCTCTCGTGTTTTCTGACTCTGACCCCAGGCTCACATAGAACTCGGAATCTCTGCTGGCTTGGGTGTGAACCATAAAGCATGCGTCAGTTCTAAAAGCTGCTTGTCTGGTGAAGGCTTATTTTCCCAGTGTGAGGATTTGCCTACGTGGGTACATTGGTCCATCACTCTGAGACTTGTGCACAAGGAGGCCCAGATGCCCCCAAACAGAGGGCTGTGGAGGGGCTGTAGAGGTTCTGCGGGTGGTCTGCCCATAGGGTCCTGTTCCTCCTGGCTCCTGCCCTTTCTCCTAGTCCTGGTTCAGTTTAGGACTTCAGGTCCTCTAGGGCAGGACGGCGCTGTCCTCATCCAATGCACCTGGAGAGCAGCAGGCGTGTCTTCTGAAGCTGCAGCCAGAGTCTGAGCCAGGTCTCCCTTTGTGCCCACATGCAGCCACGTGGTCCCGCGCAGGGTGTAGCCTGCAGCAGAGGCTCCAGCTGGCACATCGCCCACACAGCCTGGGCCTCCTGCTCTCTGTCTGCTCCGTGCAGGGGACCAGTAGCCCCCTTTGACCCTTTCCCTTTTCTGTCCCCTCACTTGAGGGCCCTGACACTTTATAAAGGGGTGTCCAGGACAGGTGTGCTGGCTCACGCCTGTAATCCCAGCGCTTTGGGAGGCTGAGGCGGGTGGATCGCCTGAGGTCAGGAGTTCGAGACCAGCCTGGCCAACATAGTGAAACCCTGTCTCTAATAAAAATACAACAAATTAGCTGGGCGTGGTGGCGGGCGCCTGTAATCCCAGCTACTTGGGAGGCTGAGGCAGGAGAATTGCTGGAACCCAGGAGGCGGAGGCTACAGTGAGCCAAGATTGTGCCATTGCACTCCAACCTGGGCAACAAGAGCAAACCCCGTCTCAAAACCCAAAACAAACAGAAAAACGGGTGTCCAGAAGCTAGTTGTGCTTCCTGACGTGTTCCTCCTGGAGACTCTTTTTTTTTTTGAGATGGAGTCTCGCACCGTTGCCGAGGCTGGAGTGGGCAGTGATCTTGGCTCACGGCAGCCTCTGCTTCTCGGGATCAAGTGATTTCTGACTAACTTTTGTATTTTTAGTAGAGACAGGGGTTTCACCATGTTGGCCAGGCTGGTCTCGAACTCCTGACCTCAGGTGATCCGCCCGCCTCGGCCTCCCAAAGTGCTGGGATGACAGGCGTGAGTCACCGCGCGCAGCCCCTCCTGGAGACTTGGTGCTCACTCCCCTCCAATGTGGCCTGAGGTGAGTTGGAAATGGGGCCTCTTCCTTGGAGAGGAGAAGAGAAGAGAGGCTTGCTGTGGGGTTGGGGCGGCTCCCTCGGCTCTCCAGCCTCCACGTGCTTGTTTGCACGATGAGGCTGTCGGGTGGTATCTGATGCTTTCTCCCACGGCTGCTGCTCTCTGCTTCCGTGAACCCTGGGATTGAATTAGGGGTGGGGATTGCCATTTTTGCATTTTCTGCGGAGTCCTTTTTTTTTTTTTGAGACAGGGTCCCGCTCTGTCACCCGGGCTGGAGTGCAGTGACGTGATCACGGCTCACTGTAGCCTTGCCCTCCTAGGCTCAAGTGATCCTCCCACCTCAGCCTCCTGAATAGCTGGGACTACAGGCACGCACACACTGGGTTAATTTTTAAATTTTTTATAGAAATGGGGTTTCACCATGTTGCCCAGGCTGGTCTCGAACTCATGGGCTCAAGCAATCCTCCTACCTCGGCCTCCCAAAGTGCTGGGATTACAGGCGTAAGCCACCTTGCCCAGCCATCTGGGGAGCTTTGAATCACCAAAGGTCTAGAGTTGGTGCCCTGAATCTCTGGAAACCTGTCAGAGTGTGTGCTGGGATGGGCTGTGACCCCAAGGTCAGCCATGCCAGGTGCAAACAGGTGCGCAACACCTGCTCCTTCTCAAGCTACCCATTCACTCTGCCTGTGGGAGCCTTTTGTTCCTGAATCCAATGTCCTCTTCCCTCCCCAACACTCTGCCAGGTCTGCTGGGCTCATGCCCTTTTTCCCTTCCACACTGGCCCCAGCACAGGCATGAGGGTCATCAGTACTGTCATCTCCATGTCTGTCCCCTTGGGGCTTGGAATTGAGCCATGTGCATACCCCCCGGGGCCTGGCGGTTCCCACACAGCTGCTGGGCTCCCATGTCCCTGCCTCCCAGCTTAGCATCCACAGTATGTGGGGCAGCGAGTGCCCAGATCTGAAGACGTCCCTGCCCCTGTCCACCTCTGCCTTCTAGTCAGCTTTCTGCCTTGGCTCCTCCTCCTCCGTACCCATTCTTCCAGTTGATTTGAGCCTTGGCCACAAGGCAACCAGCTATTGTGTTTTTGCTGCGTACCAGGCACTGTGCTAAGTGCTTTCTGGGCCTTATTGATAACACCCCATGAGGTAGATAGTAGTCACACCGTTTTACAGATGAGGAAGCTGAAGCACAGAGAGGTGAGATAACCTGACCATGTAGTGAACCGGAGTGGTGCTGGAGTATTGATTAGCAGGCGTATTGATTAGCAATTGCATCCCGTTCCCCTCTCCCTGCAGCCCCTGGCAACCACTCATCACCATTCTGTGGATTTGGCTGTTCTGTGGATTTCATGGAACTGGAGTCACACAGCATGTGGCCTTTTGTGCCTGGCTTCTGTCACTCGGCACCGTGCTTCCTGGCGCATCCGTGTTGTAGCATGCATCAGTTCTTCATTCCTTTTCTTTCTATTGTCTTTATAGTCATAAGCTATCATTGTTTGTTTTTGTTTTTATTTTTAAATTTAATTTTATTTATATATTTTTTTGAGATGGAGTCTCACTCTGTCGCCCAGGCTGGAGTGCAGTGGCGCCATCTCGGCTCACTGCAAGCTCCGCCTCCTAGGTTCACGCCATTCTCCTGCCTCAGCCTCCCGAGTAGCTGGGACTACAGGTGCCCGCCACTACACCTGGCTAATTTTTTTTGTATTTTTTTAGTAGAGACGGGGTTTCACCGTGTTAGCCAGCATGGTCTCGATCTCCTGACCTGGTGATCTGCCCGCTCGGCCTCCCAAAGTGCTGGGATTACAGGTGTGAGCCACGGCGCCCGGTCACTTATTTTTATTTTTTTGAGATGGAGTCTTGCTCTGTCACCCAGGCTGGAGTACAGTGGTGCAATCTTGGCTCACTGCAACCTCTGCCTCCCGGATTCAAGTGATTCTCCTGCCTCAGCCTCCTGAGTAGCTGGGATTACAGGAGTGCACCACCATGCCCGGCTAATTTTTTGTATTTTTAGTGAGACGGGGTTTCGCCGTGTTAGCCAGGTTGTTCTGGAACTCCTGACCTCAGGTGATCTGCCTGCCTCGGCCTCCCAAAGAGCTGGGATTACAGGCATGAGCCACCCTCACGGTCCTATTTTTATTTTTGAAAATTAATTATTTTTACTTCATTTCTTTTCTTTTTTTTTTTTTTGAGAAGGAGTCTCACTTTGTCTCCCAGGCTGGAGTGCGGTGGCGTGATGTCGGCTCACTGCAAGCTCCGCCTCCCGGGTTCACGCCATTCTCCTGCCTCAGCCTCCCGAGCAGCTGGGACTACAGGCGCCCACCACCTTGCCCGGCTAATTTTTTGTATTTTTTAGTAGAGACGGGGTTTCACCATGTTCGCCAGGATGGTCTCGATCTCCTGACCTCGTGATCCGCCCGCCTCGGCCTCCCAAAGTGCTGGGATTACAGGCGTGAGCCACCGCACCCGGCCTACTTCATTTCTTTGTATGGGTGAGCAATATTCCACAGTATGGAACAACTGAATTTTATTTATCTGTTCGTTGGCGGACGGACACTCGGATTGCTTCCCCCTCTTGGCCATTATGAATCATGTTTCTTATTCCTTTTGGTTTGGTTTCCCCGAGAAGCTCTTTGCAGCCCAGCTGTCTGTATTCCTCTAGCTTGGCTATTTGGGAAGCAAGAGAAAGTGTAGCTGAGTGTGGGTGGATGGCTGGGAGCGGGCGTGGGGAGGGATGCAGGAAAGGGGAGTTTCAGGCTTTGGGAGAACCCCGTGTGGAGGGGGCCTTACTCCTGTCCCAGAGCCATCTGCTGCTAGCTGAGTGTTTTTCCTGTGGTTGATTATTAACCAATGGTTATGATCCTGAGAGTCGATCCCCAGGCTAGAACTGATACTCATTTGAGGTGCCAGGAATGTTTTCCAAGGCGTTTAAACAGCTCTGGACCCTTGCTTCTGTCTCCCCTTGGAGACCACATCAACATTTTATGAGTTATAATAATAAGAATCATCATCATCATAGTCTACATTTATATAGGACTGCATGTTTTATTTCACAGCTGTTATTTTTTTTTTAATCAACTAATTTTTTTGAAACGGAGTTTCACTCTTGTCGCCCAGGCTGGAGTGCAGTGGCGCGATCTCAGCTCACTGCAACCTCTGCCTCCCGGGTTCAAGCGATTCTCCTGCCTCAGCCTCTCAAGTAGCTGGGATTACAGGTGTGTGCCACCACGCCTGGCTAATTTTTGTATTTTTAGTAGAGACGGGTTTCACCATGTTGGCCAGGCTGGTCTCGAACTCCTGACCTCAGGTGATCCACCCGCCTCAGCCTCCCAAAGTGCTGGGATTACGGGCATGAGCCACCGCGCCCGGCCACAGCTGCTATTTTAAACTCCTTGGTACATTATTACCCCTATCTTTGCAGATGAAGGAAACAAGACACAACGAGGTAACTTAACCAAGGCCTCACAGCTGGGTAGCAGGCAGAGCCAAACTTGAACCCAGGAGTCCCTTGATTCCGAGTGTAGGATGCTCTCCATAGCGATGTGGGAGACATGACGATTGCAGTGACCTCAAGATGGTCTGAGGCAGAACCCTCTGAGGGTGGAGGCGAGGAGCCTGCAGGCCTGGGTGCTGTCACGGGGGCTCCCCCAGGGGTCTGTCCAGCTCCGTCTGGGTGAATCATGGCCTTTGACTTCTCAGTTTCCACTCCAGGCCTCTTTGACCATTTCCTCCAGAGATTTGCATTTGGCCAAAGCTGTCTAGGATGCGTCCTGGTCTCCCTGAGCCGCCCCGTGTGCCCCTGTGTCTCCTGTGCTTCTAGGGAGGGAAAGCATCTCACAGCAGGGAACCTCAGTGCCATACAAGAATGGGCAGCGCCTCCAGGACCCCCGCAGGTGGCAG
Organism: Papio anubis; assembly: GCF_008728515.1. Lineage (NCBI taxonomy): Eukaryota > Metazoa > Chordata > Mammalia > Primates > Cercopithecidae > Papio > Papio anubis. Next base: position 2,645,122 of record NC_044992.1, read on the forward strand.
AGGCTCTCTGACCCGCCTCTCCAGCCTGCCCTTACCACCCTTCTCTTTGAACTGAGTACATAATCTTCCTCTTCTCTTCCTCTGGCTTCTCCCATGCTCTTTTTCCCTTCTCTGCTTTCCAAGCTGTCCCCATCTCCAACCCCTCCTCTCATGGGTCCTTGTGGGTGCCTGGGTGGGTCTGGGACCCCGCGTCGTTAGAGTTGCATGCAACTGTGGGGCTGGGTTGCTTGAGGGGTGCAGCTTTCAATCTCAGTGCCTTGACATGTGGCGAGATGGGTCCCTGTGGGGACAGGGAAGTTGTCACCTCGGCTAAGGATTTACCTTGTGCGTCTAATGAGAGTACATTCAAGGTTATCCCTTGATAAAATCACATCCCTTTCACCTCCTCATGTGTGATATGTTTGCCTGAGTGGGAGAAAAAGGGATAGAATTGCATCAAGCACCGTGTCACTTAACTCTCTCTTATCTCAGTGCCAGCTGGTGGCTGGACTGGGCTGTGCCTGGCCATCCTTGGGAGGGTGGCTCAGGTGGAAATGTCATTGTCCTGGGAAAGGACAAGGCTGAGAAGAGTTGATCAGAGCAGGGCTGGTGAGGCAGGAGCAGGATTTCGTCTTCATTGTTTTTGGCTCTCTAGGTCAAGGCTAGAACCTGGGGCCTGGGTGCTGCATTCATTTCCTAGGGCTGCCATTACCAAGGACCTCAGATGGCTTAAAGCCACATTTATTATTTTAGTTCTGGGAGCCAGAAGTCCAAAATTAAGGTGTCGGCAGCGCCACGCTCCCTCTGCGGGCGCTAGGGAAGAATCCTTCCTCGCCTCTTCTAGCCTCTGGCAGGGTCGGCAAGCCTTGGCATGTGTTGGTTTGCAGCCGCATCACTCCTGTGTCTGCCTTTGTTGTCATGAGGCGTTCTCACTGTGTGTTTCTTCACATTATTGCCTTCCTTCTTTTTTTTTTTTTTTCTTTGAGACAGAGTCTTGCTCTGTCATCCGAGCTGGAGTGCAGTGGCACCATCTCGGCTCACTGCAGCCTCCACTACCTGGGTTCAAGTGATTCTCTAGCCTCAGCCTCCTGAGTAGCTGGGATTATAGGCGCCCCCCACCACACCCGACTAATTTTTGTATTTTTAGTAGAGACAGGGTTTCACCACATTGGCCACGCTGGTCTCGAACTCCTGACCTCAAGTGATCTACCCGCCTCAGCCTCCCAAAGCCCTGGGATTACAAGTGTGAGTGGGCGCCTGGCCAGCCTTCCCTGCTTATAAGGACACTGGTCCTATTGAATTAAGGACCATCCTATCGGCCTCATCTTGACGTGATTATATGTGTAAAGACTCGATTTTCAATAAGGTTCTATTCATAGATACTGGGGGTTAGAACTTCAGTATATCTTTTTTGGGGGACACAGGGTGACCCATAACAGGCAGTTAGTTCTTAAACAAGAGGGAGTGCTGGAGCCAAGAGTGGGGATGGTACAATGTGGCCCTTGTCCCCCATAGATGCTGCTCAAAGCCATCTGTATACCAAGGCAGGGTGGGTCCTACCTTGTGACCTAGAGCTTGTGTGTGGTTCTGATTTTTTAAATTTAAATTTAAATTAAATTAAATTAAATTTTATTTTATTGAGACAGAGTCTTGCTCTGTTGCCCAGGCTGGAGTGTGGTGGTGCGATCTTGGCTCATTGCAACCTCCGCCTCCTGGGATCAAGCGATTCTCCTGCCTCAGCCTCCCGAGTAGCTTGGATGACAGGCACGTGCCACCATGCCCGGCTAATTTTTGTATTTTTAGTAGAGATGGGGTTTTGCCACGTTGAACAGGCTGGTCTCGAACTCCTGACCTCAAGTGATCCGCTCCCCCCCCGCCTCCCAAAATGGTGGGATTACAGGTGTGAGCCACCGCTCTGGGCCCAGTTCAGATGTTTTTGAGGGTGGCAGTCATGTCTTCTGCCCACCCTGGCACCCCCTCTGGAGTCGTGGACACAGCACTGGAGCTTGCATGAGGCTGGTCACCCACCACTGGTGCTCATGTCTGCTCTAGTGCCGTCCAAGTTCCCAGGCATCGTTCGGGAAATCCTTCTGGTCAGAAGCTGCCTTGTATTCCAACTTGAGAGTCCGCCTCACTTCCTAGAGACTGGCCCCAGGAGCTTAGCCAGTGTCCAGTAGAGACCGGCCCCAGGGCTTATCCAGCATCCAGGGGGAAAGGGCTGGTGCAGGGGAGAGGGGCTCAGCTCAGGGAATGTTGGCTGCTGTACCCCTTTGACCGGGACTCAGGGCCTTGGACAATAATCTGGTGCCATAGGTGTGGACATCTTGTGCCTGATGGGGAGAAATAGACAGCATGACTGTGTGTATGAGCGTCCCATGACTGGTGATGTTAAAACCAACTCTGTCCTCCTCTGGACTGTGTGTGCCTGGAGAGCCAGGGCTGCTGTCCATCCAGGTGCGTGTGAGCCATCTCCAGAGGTCCTCCGCTAAGCCCGGAGTAGCCCTATAGCATCTGGTGGGGGCTTGCTTTACTTCCCCTCCCTGCATGCTTTTCCTTGCCAGGCTCCCAGCCTCACAGGGGAGCAGCCTTCATCCTCACCATGGGCCTTGAGAGGACCCAAGGGTGATGCCTTCCTGCTTGATCATTCTTCCTTTCCCCCATCATGGCTCTCAAAGACCAGGCCCATTGAGGAGGAGCTGTGGCTGTTTGGGAGTGGGCTAGGTGGAGGAGGGGGTGAGCTTGTGCTGGACCCAGCTCTGTTGTGTGCACAGGCAGGTGAGTGTCCGGCAGAGCAGCCAGGCTGGAGCCTACGGTGGTAACGTCCAAGGCCGTACATGGAAGGAGGCTGGCAGCTGTAGCTGAGAGGTAACAGGAGCTGGTTCCTGCCTTTGTGTGTGTGTGAGTGTGTGCACACACCTAGGTGCTGTCTTGGCCCTGATGGTTTCTTGAGCCAGTGACAGCCCTGGATCAGGGGGGAGGGTCTCCCCTCTCCAGCTGTCAAAGCTTATATCAACAAGGTCCAGGAAGAAAGAAAGAGGAAGGGAGATGGGGAGCAGAAGACAGGGATTGCCAGGTTCAGGTTAATGGGGTGAAATGGATCCTCTGCCAAGCCAGGTAGTCCCCAGGCCCTTCATCTGGCTCCCTAGTTGACCACAGGGAGGGGTAGTCAACTGCGGGGGCAGGCAGGGGTACACATGGCCCTGTGGGCCTAGCGTGGAAGTGTTCTCAGCCTGGTCCTGTCCTGTGGGCCACAGGGAGCCAGGCAGGATGGGGTCTGGGCCTGGAAAGCCGGAAGGCTGGGCTCGTAGGGAAGGTGGGTTTCCGTCATGAAGGTGCGGGGTTGGAACTGTCGCTTCGCTGGCAGGACTTGGGCTGGGAAGAGGCGCAGAAGGATTCTCCGGAGGTGGCAGTGGGGGTGCTTTGGTCATTTACACAGGACCTGGGGGTTGGGCTGACTCTCGGCTGCTTCAGAGTGGGGCTCTCCAGAGGAGGAAACACTTGTAAAGTTGGGGGCTTTGACGGCTCAGCCCGGCCCTCTTCGGCTTTTAATACGGTTCTCCCAGCCCCTTCGTCCCCTCCTGGGTACAACCAGGGCTTATTCAGGACACTGGAGTCCCTCACCCAGGGATTCCCCAGGCTCTGCCCAGCTGGCCCTGTTGTGCCGCCCTGGCTCCGAAGGCTGATCCCGTGCCAAACAGTGTGCCGGGTGATGGGGCCGCAGACAGCACTCCCCGGTCACCAGCGAGGGCCAGATGGAAAGTGGGGAGTGTGTGAGCGCGGCAAACTCATCGCAGTCATGTTGCCATGGCGACACAACTCTGTTTAGCTGCCTGTCCACCGTCCTAGCCCACACGGACTAAATTAAGTTTTACCTGCAGTTGCACGGCAGGCAGCCCTGTCTCCCGAGGACAGCTTTTTGACCAGGACCTGTGTGTGTGTGTGCGTGTGTATGTGTGTGTGTGTGTGTGTGTGTAGAGGGGCTCAAGAGAGAATGCATCCCCGTTTCTCCCCTCCTCTTCTCCCACCCAGCCCCACGCCTGGGTCTCTTTAGCTCCGTGGTTCTCAGACTTCACCGTGCGGCAGAATCACCTGGAGAAGTCGTTGGAGCGCAGGTTCCTGGGCTCATCACTGGAGAGTCTGGTGTGCACCAGAGAATGTGCATATCTTTCAAGTTCCCAGGTGCCGCTAGTGGTCTAGGGACCATACTTAGAGTAGCACTGCTTTAGATTTTGGTGCATGGGAGTAAAGAAAATACTCCTGGCCGGGCGCGGCGGCTCACGCCTGTAATCCCAGCACTTTGGGAGGCCGAGACGGGCGGATCACGAGGTCAGGAGATCCAGACCATCCTGGCTAACACGGTGAAACCCCGTCTTTACTAAAAAATACCAAAAACTAGCCGGGCAAGGTGGCGGCGCCTGTAGTCCCAGCTATTCGGGAGGCTGAGGCAGGAGAATGGCGTGAACCCGGGAGGCGGAGCTTGCAGTGAGCTGAGATCCGGCCACTGCACTCCAGCCTAGGCCACAGAGTGAGGCTCCGTCTCAAAAAAAAAAAAAAAAAAAAAAAAAAAAGAAAATGCTCCCAACTCTGGTTTCTGCATTTTTTTTTTTTTTTTGGAAATGGAGTTTCATTCTTGTTGTCCAAACTGGAGTGCAGTGGCGCAATCTCGGCTCACTGCACCCTCCACCTCCCGGGTTCAAGTGATTCTCCTGCCTCAGCCTCCCAAGTAGCTGGGACTACAGGCGTGCACCACCATGCACAGGTAATTTTTGTATTTTTAGTAGACATGGGGTTTTTCCATGTTGGTCAGGCTGGTCTCAAACTCCTGACCTCAGGTGATCCGCCTGCCTTGACCTCCCAAAGTGCTGGGATTACAGGCATGAGCCACCCAGCCTGGCCTGCATTGTATGTTAAACTGTGTCCCAGAGCCTAGTCACTCTTGGAGGAGAGAAGGGAAGGCGCAGGCAGGTCCTCACTCACCTCTTTTGGCCTCTTCACAGGAAGCAGGAGCTGGCCAACAGCTCGGATGTGACCCTCCCAGACCGGCCGCTCTCGCCTCCTCTCACGGCTCCTCCCACCATGAAGGTAAGAGGCTTTGATTCAGGGAGGCAGGGAGGGGAGCGTGTGGGGAAGTCGTGAGGCCTTGCTGTGGCTTCGGCTCCAGGCCCAGCAGCGTCCGTCGAAGTGGGTCTGTGGAGTGTCCCGACCCCTCGGAGGAGGCGACGTCCAGTTAAGCACCAGTGAGGGGGGAAGTGTGACAGGAGACTCAGTGTGTCTGTGTCAAGGGGCGGTGAGGACATTGACTGGGGTTGAAATGGGGTTGGCGGGACTCTTGGTAATTGGTAGTGGAGTTCGGGAACAAGGGGCCCAGCCAGGAGGAAGTCGGGGGACAGAAGGCAGCTACCCCGAAGGACTGCCCGGGGCTGGGCTGTGGCCGGCACCCTCCTGGGACTTGAAGGGTGCCTGCATGCTGGTCTGCCGGCCTCTGGCTGGCCCTTCTGAGCTGGGCCTGTTCACACCAGAACCCGTGGAGGGGTTGGCTGGAGGTTCGGGTCGGGGCGGCAGTTATTTTCCTATCAGCACTTCCTTCGTGAGCCGTTTTCCTGGGGAGACCACAGTCCAGGCTGCCAGGCCCAGGACCTTCTCACTCCTGGACGGGAGCCGAGGGTGCAGTGCCCTGTAGCCACCATCACCTTCCCCCATCTCTTTTCAGTTTGACGCCTTGGTGGGATGGCCACACAGGCCTGAGCTGGTCCTCAGAGAAGACTTTTGGCTCAGCCAGTGTTTCTGTATAGGCTGGCAGGCATCCTCTCCCTCCCTCCCTCCCTCCCTCCTTCGCACTCTGTGGGGTGAGTGAGGACTAGCGCTGAAGAAGTCACCTGCCCCTTGAGTCATCTGAGGGGACATCTAGGCCAGCTCCTCTCTCTATCCTGGGGCTGTGCTCTGAGTGGCTCACAGGGGATCATCAGGCATCTCTTCCTCGCTGCTCTGCATCACCCCTCCTCTTTCCTAAACCTAATCTCTTGCAAGATGACAACCCATAGGAAGCAGATAAAACCCATCCATCTTCCTGTTGTTGTCCTGCATCTGATGCCCATCACACACACAGCCACGCGGTATGCCTCGAGGAGCCTACGTGTTGAGGGGCAGCCAGAGCCTGCCCTGGGTGGGTTAAGTGGTCAGCAGTGGGTGGGGGGCAGGACAGGGTACAGTACCCAGGGGGCAGTGGAAGCCAGACCACCTTCACTAGCCTAGTGTCTGCCCCAGCACCCAGCTCAGTGTTGGTATCTGAGCCAGGTGCCAGCCTGGCCCTTTGCACAGGGTAATGCTAAGAAGCCTGTCACTATTCCAAGTGTCCCCTTGGTCTACAAAGGTGGCTGTGGGATGCTTGTCTCTGTCCTCAAGGATGGCAGGAGTTTGCAGGGAGAACTCTGACAGTCTCGTAGGAGGAGTCCCTGAATTCTCTTGGCTGACTTCACTTACTCATGCACTAATTTAATTCATTTAATACCCAGTATTTATTTGAATTTTGTGTTAGTTAGGACTCTTGGTTGTAAGTGACAGAAACATAACTCACTCTGGCTTAGACATAAAAGGGAATTTTTTGCCTTTGCAATTGCAAGCATAGATGGCAGGCATGACTGCATCCACGAGATCATTCTCATTCCTTCTCTCTTCTGTGTTGGTTTCATTCTCTGTCAAGCTGCCTTTGTGGTGGCCAGATGGTGACAGCAGCTCCTACCTGCGAAGTAAGTCCAGTGCAAAGAAAAGTATTTTTTTTCCCCCAGTAGTTCTAACAAAGTCCCAGGGAAGAAGCTCATTGGCTGGCTTAGGTCACGTGTTTGTCCCTGAACCAATCACTGTGACCAGAGAGATGAAAGGCTCTGATTGGCCAGACCTGGGTCTCATGACCACCGGCCTAAACCATAAGAACTGAGAATTGCAGGGGTGGGTCCTAGAGGAAAATGGCAGTGTTGTCAAGAGAAGAAGGGGAAAGGGATCCGGGGCAGGCAAGACCCACAGCTTTCTGCCACATGTGCTCATGCTCAGCCAGGCCCAGTGCTGGGTTCTGGGGACCTTGTAGTAAACCAGACGTTGTGGTCCCTGCTCTCCTAGACCTTGTAGTCTAGCTAGGGAGCCAAAAATGGAAAAATAATGTCAGGAATGAGGGCTGGACAGTTAAACATGGTGAATATTCTGAAGGAGAAGCACAGCATAGCTCGGGGGAACGTAAGGTTAGGAGGTGGGGGGACTGTAGCCTAGTCTCGGAGAGGGTCACGTAGGGCTTTTTGTGAGGAAATGATGTTTAGGCTGAGCCCTGAAAATTGGATACGTGCTAGTTAGGCTAAGGTGGAATCCGAGTGGAGGAGAGTGTTCTAGATTCTTGCTATTCAAAGTGAGGCCAAGGGACCAGCAACATCTGCATTATTTACGAGCCCCTTAGAAATGCGGAATGTCAGGTTCCACCACTGAATCAGAGTCAGCTTTTAATTTTTTTATTTTTATTTTTTGAGATGGAGCCTTGCTCTGTCACCAGGCCAGAGTGCAGTGGCACGATCTTGGCTCACTGCAACCTCTGCCTCCTGGGTTCAAGCGATTCTTCTGCCTCAGCCTCCCGAGTAGCTGGGATTACAGGCGCCCACCACCACGCCCGGCTAATTTTTGTATTTTTAGTAGAGACGGGGTTTCACCATGTTGGCCAGGATGGTCTCGATCTTTTGACCTTGTGATCTGCCTCCCTCAGCCTCCCAAAGTGCTGGGATTACAGGCGTGAGCCACCACGCCCGGCCCAGAGTCAGCATTTTACCGTCATTTCACGGTGATTTGTATACACACAGCAGCTTGAGAAGCACTGCTGTGGACCTCTGCACATGCCCTCAGGCAGTCGAGAGAGAGAAGGCGGCACCAAGAGGAACGGGAAGGAGATCAGACTGGCTGGTGAAGCCAGAGTTCGCGTTGGAGAGGCTGGGCGTGTAGGCAGGGACCAGATCAAGCAGACGCTTGGACATTTTGCTGAAGATTTTAGAGTTTATTCCTAGTTAAGAGCACTGGAGTCATTGATGATGTTACCCAGAGGATTAAGATGAGACTTTTGGAAAATCACCCAGCGTCATATGGCGAATGCGTGGCAGGGAACAGAGTGGAGAGGGGATGAGCCGAGGCCGTTGCAGGATCCAGGGGAGAGGACGGAAGGCTGACTTGGAGGGGCTGGTGGGGTGGTTTGGAAGTGGTTGGAGCTCAGATTTTGCAGGTGGTAAATTGATGAGATGGGAGATTTGGGGAGAAGGAGGCGGCGAGAATGGCTCCCAGGTTTGTAAGCACTAGAGACGTGGGACAACCATTCTCTGAGATAAACGTTGTTGCAGGAGGGAGGGTTAGGATTCAATTCTTCTTCTTTTAGATTAAAAACAATTTTTTAAGGGACAGGGTCGTGCTCTGTCACTCAGCCTGGAGGATAGTGGTTCGTTCCTAGGTCACTGCAACCTCCCACTCCTGGGCTCAAGGGATCCTCCCATCTTAGCCTCCCAAGTAGCTGGGAATATAGGCACGTGCCACCGAGCCCAGCTAATTTAAACATTTTCTGTAGAGATGAGGTCTTGCTGTGTTGCCCAGGCTGCTCTCAGATTCTTGGGTTCAAGCCATCCTCCCACCTTGACCTCCCAAAGTGCTGGGATGACAGGTGCGAGCCACCGCACCTTGTCGAGGGTTCACCTCTCAGTTGGATATGCCTGAGGCTCAGAAGAACATTCTGGGCTGGAGGTAAAAATCTGGGAGCCCTTCTCCTAGAGAAGGGAATGGAAGCTTTGGGATGAGGGAGCTCTCCAGGGAGAGGATGGAGCGAGAAGAGAGGTTCCTGGGGCAGCACCTCGAGGGAACCCCCCAGGTAAAGGCTGGTGCTGGGGTCTCTGCAGAGGAGGCTGGGCCAAGACGTGGAGGGAGGAGCATTTCGTGGCAGCGGGACTGGCAGCGGTGTCAGCTGCTGCGGAGAGGCCAAGTATGGTGCAGAGTGCACAGTGGCCACTGCGCCCCGTGGCCTGGCAGTTGCTGGGGATGTAACTCAGACCAGCCCTGGGAGGGGTGGGGTGAACAGCAGACAGCCGTGTGTTGAGGAATGGGTGGCGATGGTGAGAGTCAGAGGGTGTAGACGGTACTTGTGAGGTGGGGAGCCTGGAGTGCGAGGAAATGTGGAGCAGAGGGAGTGAGGCAGGGGTGCTCAGGAATCTGGACCACAGCAGGGTTTATTTTTAACACATTCTTTCAAAAAATGATTTATGAGCATCCACCGGGTGCCTGCCCCTGCTGTGCTCTCCCATGAAGGCTGGCGGGAGGGGCCTCAGGCAGGCCCGGAGCAGAGCAGCCTCAGGGAAAACTCAGCAGCTGCAGTCAGGAGATGGCCCTCCCTCCTCCTCCCCTGTGTTCTGTCCTTCTCCTCTCTGAGCTCAGCTCAGGAATTTCCCAGCCTGTGACTTTACTGCCCAGACCCCAAGCGCAAGGTCAGAGCTGAGAACGGAGAAAGAGGCGAGGGATTGTCCTGGGAACTCAGACTGGGTGGGGTTCCTTCTGTGGTTGGGATTGGAAGTCAGTGTGTGTGGTGTGCCTGGCCCGAGGGGTCTCTTTGTGACTGTCATTTGGGTTCATTCTGTGGCTCAGACAGCCTGTGGCCGCAGATAGGAGTCTGTCTCTGGCGAGGACGCTTTTTCCCTTTGTGCGAAAGCTAACTGCCCGTAAGGGATTTAAAACCACAATCCTCACCTTCCACCAACCTGCTCACCACAGGAGTGTCCCATCACAAAAGGGATGACATTGATGAAATAATATTGCGACTTCTGCTTGCAGGCTGTCCGATTCTTTCCCTAACTTGAGTTCCCTGAGCACAGCGATTGTGTCCTATTCTTTGGGGCCCCCAGGCCCTGGCTTAGGGTGGGGACCTGGGACTTGTTTATGGGATGACTGTAAGGGACATCTTGGTCAGGGGAGCTTGTTCTGCTCCTGACCCTCCACTCCTCTGGTTCTGGCTGGATCTTATATCTCAGCAGACCAGGGCTCCACCTGCCACATCTCTGTCCTAGGGACAGGGTGAGGTGAGGCCAGGCCTCTGCTTGGTTGACACCTCCCAGGTTATTGTAGCACACTGAGGCCAGAGACGCCCTGGGTGGAGGGTGGCCTCTCTCTGAGGGTCCCTGGCCCTGAGGGTTCGTGAATCAGTTCTCTGTTCTTTGAGCCTCGGGCAGTGGGAGAAGGCTTCACCTGGTTCTCTTGGTGGTGCAGGCTCAGGGAGGGTGTGGCAGGGGTACCCCTGGTTGATGAGCTCGGGAGTCACAGAAGTTTGGGAATGGACAGTCCGTTTCCTTCATAGGTAAACGGGAAGCCCCGAGGTAGGAAATGACTCTCCCAAGGCAGCACCGAAGACAGCTGTGTTCCTCCTCTAGTCAATAGAATAAGTTACATTCTTTATTTTTAGTTTTATTTTTATAATTTTTTTTTTTGAGGCGGAGTCTCGCTCTGTCGCCCAGGCTGGAGTGCAGTGGCGGGATCTCGGCTCACTGCAACCTCCGCCTCCCAGGCTCAAGCGGTTCTCCTGCCTCAGCCTCCCGAGTAGCTGGGATTACAGGTGCGCACCACCACGCCCCGCTAATTTTTACACTTTTAGTAGAGACGGGGTTTTGCCATGTTGGGCAGGCTGGTCTTGAACTCCTGACCTCAAGTGATCAGCCAACCTCGGCCTCCCAAAGTGCTGGGATGACAGGCATGAGCCACCGCACCCGGCCCAGGATAAGTTAAATTCTAAGATCCAAACTAGTTTTGGTCAAGTGGTCGGCTCATCTCACGCTTGTGGGCCCAGGGACGGCCTCTCGTGGCTCTCCCACTGGGAAGGGCTGGCTGGAGCAGTAGCTGGCCTCCAGCCTGAGCGTCTCCCCCACGCTCCCCCCGGACCCCCACTCTCAGTGGCGTGCCTGCTGCTACCCATCCTGTGTGCACCCTCCCCCACCTCTTTGCTGTTTGTTTTTCAAGGGGATTTTTTTTTTTTTTTTTTTGCTAATGTGAAGCTGATAAAAAGCAACCAAAGAGATGCTGGCCAGATGGGCTGAATGAGATCCCAGTTCCCAGCCAGAGCTCAAACTGGCTGGTGCCGGATGGGCTGGGAGAGGGGCTTGGGGCTGAGTCTGTGGGAATGCCGTGGGTGGTTTCCAGGCCCACATTTTTTTTTTTTTAGGAAGCTGGTTTTTGTGCCCCAGTGGGTCAGCAGGCATTTAGGGAGGGCCATTTGTGTGCCCGGAATTGTGCTGAGTCCTTTGGGGTCACATCAGAGCTGCAGTCCTCTATCCTCAGAGGCCTGCCGTCTACAGGGGCCCTAACTGAGTGGGAGAAACCAGGTGGCTCAGCAGGTGACAAGGCTCAGATGTGAAATGTGGCTTCTCAGTGGGGAGGAGAAGAGGGGAAACGCTATGTGGGGAGGTGGGATAGGGTGGGGTGGGGTGGGGCAGCCAGAAGGGGCCCTAATGGCAAGCATGGGGGTCAGGGTGACCACCTGGGATCGTAGACAGTAAAACCGTCCCAGACCCTGTGAAGTAAAAGGGTTGATTCTCCTGATTCTCTCAGCACTCACGGGAAGGACACAGGGCATTTCGTTGAAGTCCACTCTGCTGGGACTTGACCTGACCTTGTCCCTGGAGCCGCACCAGGCCCTGAGCTGGCTCGGTCAGCTGGGAGGTGGCCCTCGCTCAGCCTTCCACACCCTTCTTTGTGCAAGTCTGAGGCCAGCCGCTCTCAGACCTTCTGCTTTCCGGAAGAGGATAGTGGAGGCTTGAAGTTCCCACTGCAGGGACCAGCAGAAAGTCTTGTTCCTCCCTTGCTCCTTGGCGTGTGGCTCTCCACGGCCAGCGAATGCCCCCATCGCCTCCATGCTAGGTAAGGCGGGTGTGCAAGCTTCCTATGCCAGGGAAGAGAATGGAGATCAGAGGAGCCTCCTCCTTGCCCCTCGCTGTCCCTCTGGGCAGAGCTGGGCAGAGCCTCCCTTTCCAGCTCATGGATTGCCCACCAGCCACCCTCTCTCCCTGGGGTTGGGGGGTGGCGTGGGGGGCTTCTGTTCCAGCTTGTAGCACGGCCCCCAGCCTGATTTCATCTCTCTTGTTTGTTCCTGGTTCCTGTCTCCTTCTTCTGTTAGGCTGTGTGAGGAGACTATCCCCCAGTCAGGGTTGAGTGACAGTATCAGCCCTCTTTACATCCACTGGCTTTGGATGGATGAAGGAAGGAGGCATTTGTGGGAGGGTTGACGGGAGCCTTTTTGGGCCGGGGCAGGAAGGGCTGAAGGACATCAGCAAGGAGGTTTGGTTTTTTGTTTGTGTGTTTTTTGAGATGAAGTCTCGCTCTTGTCCCCCAGGCTGGAGTGTGATGCTCCCGAGTAGCTGGGATTACAGGTGTGAGCCCCCACGCCCGGCTAATTTTTGTATTTTTAGTAGAGACGAGGTTTTGCCATGTTGGCCAGGCTGGTCTCGAACTCCTGACCTCAGGTGATCCACCTGCCTCGGCCTCCCAAAGTGCTGGGATTACAGGCGTGAGCCACCGCGCCCGGCCAGGAGGTTTGGTTTCTCCCTCTTGAAGAAACTTGGAGGCCAGGTGCTGTGGCTCACGCCTGTAATCCCAGCACTTTGGGAGGGCAAGGCAGGTGGGTCACCTGAGGTCAGGAATTTGAGACCAACCTGACCAACATGGCAAAACTCCATCTCTACTAAAAACACAAAAAATTAGTCAGACGTGGTGGCGAGTGCCTGTAATCCTAGCTACTTGGGAGGCTGGGGCAGGAGAATGGCATGAATCTGGGAGGAGGAGCTTGCAGGTGAGCCAAGATCACGCCACTGCACCTCACCCTGGGTAAGAGAGCGAGACTCCATCTCAAAAAAAAAAAGAGAAAGCCCTGTACAGGGACAGGAGTGGACAGATACTTATTTCCACATTCCTACTGGTGGAGGGAGGCCCTTGCTGAAACTCTGTGGGTCCTGGGAGAGTCACCTCTGGTCTCTACATCGACTGCGTTTCTGTTGCTGCTCCGGACATGGTTGGGACACTAGGCCATCTCCTCAGGAGCCACTGCCCATTGTTCTCTTGGGTCCATCCAGGAGCCAAGGGAAGTTCACGTCTGATTTAAGGCAGGCGTGAGGAAGGGCTGATTTGGCTACGGAGGGTGAGGATGCTAACTAGGAGGCTTTAAGAACATGGAGATGTTGGCTGGGCGTGGTGGCACGTGCCTGAAATCCCAGCATTTTGGAAGGCTGAGGCAGGAGGATCACTTGAGGCCAGGAGTTTGAGACCAGCCTGGGCAACACGATGAGATCTCATTTCTACAAAAAATTAAAAAATTAAAAAATTAGCTGGGCCTGGTGGTTCATGCCTGTAGCCCCAGTTACTCTGGAGGCCAAGGTGGGAAGATGGATTGAGCCGAGGAGATGGAGCTTGCAGTGAGTTAGGATTGCGCCACTGCGCTCTAGCCTGAGTGACAGAGCAAAACCCTGTTTCAAAAAAAAAAAAAGAAAAAAAAAAAAGAAAAAAAAAAGAATATGGAGATGTCTGCATTTGCACCTACTTACCTGCACGCGTCTCCCTCCTCACCTGTGCACACGTGAGCATGTACCTGTTTTCCCTGATTCTGTTCATGTTTTAAGGCCAACTCACTTACGCTTCTGGAAGATTACTGTAGGTGTCACTGGAATTTTAAAAATTTGCAGACGTGGAAATGCATAAGTCTTAACTGTATTGTATACTTTGACTAATGGTACATCCCCGGGACCCATACCTTGATCAAGAAACAGGACATTTCTGCCACCTCTGAAAGCTCCCATGTCCTGACCCAGTCAATCATAACTGATCCCTTGAGGACCAAACGCTGTTTTGATTTTTTTCAAAAATGAGTTTTGTCTGTTCTAGAACTTAATTTTTTTTTTTTTTGAAATGGGGTCTTGCTCTGTTGCCCAGGCCAGAGCGCAGTGATGTGATCTCTGCTCACTGCGACCTCTGTGTCCTGGGTTCAAGCGATTCTCCTGCCTCAGCCTCCCCAGTAGCTGGGATTACAGGTGCCCGCCGCTACTCCCGGCTAAGTTTTTTGTATTTTTAATAGAGACGGGGTTTTACCATGTTGGCCAGGATGGTCTTGACCTCCCAACCTCAAGTGATCCGCCTTCCTCAGCCTCCCAAAGTGCTGGGATTACAGGTGAGAGCCACCGTGCCTGGCTGGTGACTGTTTATATGAAACAGCTACACTATTTGCCAGATGGTCAGGCCATTTTATATCCTCACCAGCAATGTCATTGGAGGTCTGGCTGCTCCACATCCTCACCAACATTTGCCATTGTTGGTTTTCACACTTTTAGCCACTTGAACAGTGTCTCATTGTGGTTTTAATCCACATTTTCTCATGAATAATGATGTTGCATATTTTTCATATTGACTATTTATTGACTATTCTTATAGTTCTTTTTGCCCTTCCTCCCCCCTTTAAAATTCAGTAGTCTTCTCGTAGGTGTTCTTTACATATTCTAATCGAATTCATTTCTTTTCTTCTTCTTTTTGTTTTCTTTTTAAGATGGAGCCTCGCTCTGTTGCGCAGGCTAGAGTGCAGTGGTGTGATCTCGGCTCCCTACAACCTTCACCTCCCGGGTTCAAACGATTCTCCTGCCTCAGCCCCCCAAGTAGCTGGGATTACAGGTGCCCGCCACCACGCCTGGCTAATTTTTAAATTTTTAGTAAAGATGGGGTTTCACCATGTTGGCCAGCCTGATCTTGAACTCCTGACCTCGTGATCTGCCCACCTCAACCTCCCAAAGTGCTGGGATTATAGGTGTGAGCCACTGCACCCGGCCTTCTTCTTTTTAAAAATAGAGATGGGGTCTCACTCTGTCGCCCAGGCTGGTCTCAAACTCGTGACCTCAAGTGATCCTCCTGCCTGGACTCCCAATTTGTTGGGATTACAGGCTTAAGCCACCATTCCTGACCCATTTCTTTTTTTTCTTGTTTTTAGTTTTTGGATATATATAGGGTCTCACTTTGTTACCCAGGCTAGAGTGCAGTGGTACAAACATGGCTCACTGCAGCCTCAACCTCCTGGGCTCAAGCCATCCTCCCACCTCAGCCCCCCAAGTAACTGGGACTACAAGCTTGTGCCGCCATGCCCGACTAAGTTTTGAATTTTTTTGTAGAGAGAGAGAGGATTTCACCCTGTTGCCCAGGCTGGTCTTGAACTCCTGAGCCCCAGCGATCCACCCACCTCGGCTTTCCAAAGTGCTGGGATTACGGACGTGAGCCAACGTGCCTGGCCCATTTCTTTTCTTAACAGTGTCTTTAATGAGCAGAAGTTTTAATTTTGATGATGTCTAATTATGGACTCTCTTCCTTTTATGTCTGTAGCTTTGTGTGTCCTAAGAAGTCTTTGCTTACCCCAGCTCACAAAGATTTCCTTCCATGTGTTCGAGCTTTATTTTTATTTATTTATTTTTTTGGGATGGAGTCTTGCTCTGTCACCAGGCTGGAGTGCAGTGGCGCCATCTCGGCTCACTGCAACCTGCTTCCTGGGTTCAAGTGATTCTCCTGCCTCAACTTCCCGAGCAGCTGGGACTACAGGTGCCCGCCACCACACCTGGCTGGTTTTTTTGTATTTTTAGTAGAGACGGGGTTTCACCATGTTGGCCAGGATGGTCTCAATCTCCTGACCTCGTGATCCGCCCGCCTCGGCCTCCCACAGTACTGGGATTACAGGCATGAGCCACCGCGCCCGGCTAGAAGCTTTATTATTTTAGCTCTAGGTCTAAGATAAACTTGTTTTAATTTAATTATGTATGACAGTATGTTGGGGTCTAGGTTCATTTATTGCCGTATGGATATTGTGTTGTTCCGGTACTGTATGTTGAAAAGACTTTCCTTTCCTTGTTTAATTGCTTTGGTGCCTTAGTCAAATCTCTGCCAGGCATGGACGTGCACACGTGTGTTTGTTTAGTGTCTCTCCCACCACGGTGTTTCTCTGCACCAGGGATGGAAAATACGTGACGTCCGTGCCATCAGTCCATCGCTCGGCTCTATGGCAGATATTGGTAATTGATCACGGTCCTCTTTCCCAAGAGCTTAGACGTCGTCTCAGAATCCTGTTCAACAAAGCACTGTAGGCAGCCACTGGCAGTCATTTGGAGTTGTCATTTGAGATAAATTACTTCTGGCGTCTCTGATTGAAATTGTCACAAGAGGTTGAGTTATTTGCTGAAGGTCCCACAGCTGGTGAGTGGCAGAGCCAGGATGTGGGCTCAGGTTTGTCTGTGTGGCTCTGAAGCCTCTACTATCATCCCCACCTCTACAGACTGCTTTGCATGAATCATTTGAACAGGTCACTTCATCTCCCTGACCTCCAGTCTCTTCACTTGTATCATAGGGATGGTGGCCACCAGGAGGAGTGGGTGTGAGCAGTAATGAGGTCATCCACAAAGTTGCTAGTGGAGCATCAGATACGTAGGTGCTCAGTGATGGATTGTGACGATGGTGATGATGACAATGATGGTCTGTGATGATGGCGATGATGACAATGATGGTCTGTGATGATGGCGATGATGACAGTGATGGTCTGTGACGATGGCGATGATGACAATGACAGCAATGATGATCTAGGTTCAGTTGTTGCCCTTGAGAAACACAGAGTCAGGGCTTCTCTCTAGGGAACCCAGAGTAGCTGGCTCATCAGAGTCCCTTGCCTCTTCCTGTGTATCCTCGGGCCCCTGGCCTTCCAAGCTGGAGGCCCCAAAGTAAAGCCGTGCTTCCTCAAGTTTGCTAATAGAGCACAAGCCACGGGCTTTGGTCTAGGCATCTAGGCCAGCTGAGCTGTGCTCCTTCTCTCTTTGTGGGAGGAACAGCTGGCTGGGTTCCCAGAGTTCTCTTTCTGGTCACCTTCTTGCCCTCTCCATTGATTTTCCAGCCCATCTTTCTCTCCTTTGGATTGGCCAAGTGATCTCCCCTGCCACAGGGGTGATTAATCCAGCTCCTTTGACCTGGTCCTGGGCCCCTCTGAGGTTCTTCTTAAGAACTTGAAGCAATAGAGAGTTGTAGCTAAGAATACAGTTTCTCCAGCCAGTCTGCCTGGGGTTAAGGCTTCCCCAGTTCTTCTTCTTTTTTTTCTTTTGAGACAGAGTTTTGCTCTTCTTGCCCAGGCTGGAGGGCAGTGGCATGATCTCCGCTCACTGCAACCTCTGCCTCCCGGGTTCAAGTGATTCTCCTGCCTCAGCCTCCCGAGTAGCTGGGATTACACGCATGCGCCACCACACCTGGCTAAGTTTGTATTTTTAGTAGAGTTGGGGTTTCTCCATGTTGGTCAGGCTGGTCTCGAACTCCTGACCTCAGGTGATCCACCCGCCTTGGGCTCCCAAAGTGCTGGGATTACAGGCGTGAGCCACCGTGCCTGGCCCCCACCCCTGCTTTTTTAAATTCATTTTTATTTTGAGATGGAGTCTTGCTCTGTTGCCCAGGCTGGAGTACAATGGCACGATCTCGGCTCACCGCAACTTCCGCTTCCTGGGTTCAAGCGATTCTCCTGCCTCAGCCTCCCAAGTAGCTGAGATTACAAGCACGCGCCACTACGCCCAGCTAATTTTTGTATTTTTAGTACAGATGGCGTTTAACCATGTTGACCAGGCTGGTCTCAAACTCCTGACCTCAGGTGATCCACTTGCCTCGGCCTCCCGGAACTGCTGGGATTACAGGCATAAGCCAGTGCACCTGGCCAAAGTTTACCCACTTCTTAGCTATATAACCTCTGTGCATCTCAGTTTCCTCTTTTGTAGAATAGGGATGTATTAGTCCTGTCTCGCATTGCTCTGAAGTAATACCCGAGATTGGATAATTTATAAAGAAAGGAGGTTTGGCCAGGTGTGGTGGCTCACACCTGTAATCCCAGCACTTTGGAAGGCTGAGGCGGGCGGATCATGAGGTCAGGAGTTCGAGACCAGCCTGGCCAATATGGTGAAACCCTGTTTCTACTAAAAATATAAAAATTAGTCAGGCATGGTGGCGGGCGCTTGTAATCCCAGCTACTCGGGAGGCTGAGGCAGGAGAATCACTTGAACCCGGGAGGTGGAGGTTGCAGTGAGTCGAGATCGTGCCATTGTACTCCAGCCTGGGCAATAGAGGGAGACTCAATCTCAAAAAAAAAAAAAAAAAAGGCAGTTTAACTGGCTCACAGTTCTGTAGGCTGTACAGGAAGCGGGATGCTGGCATCTGCTTGGCTGCTGGGGTGCCTCAGGAAACTTTTATTCATGACTGAAGGCGAAGCGGGAGGAGGCACGCCACGGGGCCAGAACGGGAGCAAGGGAGCGAGGGAGGGTGCCACACACTTTTAAACCAGATCTCAGGAGAATTCACTCACAATGTCGAGGACAGCACCAGGGAGGGGATGGTGCTAAACCGTTCATGAGAAATCCACCCTGTGCTCCAGTCAGCTCCCAGCAGGCCCCACCTCCCACACTGAGGGTTACAGTCTCATGTGAGATTTGGGCGGGGATACAAACCCAAACTATATCAAGGATAGTAAGAGTACCTGCCCTGTGTGGCTCTAGTGAAGATTAATTGAGATGATACGCCTTTATCGCTTAGAACAGCGGTATGCAGTAAGTGCTACGTAAATATCAGTCATTATTATTCCTCCAAAAAACTGTGTTTCTGAAATGTGCGGAGAATAGCAATGCTTAGAGAGACCATCTGGGGGGAAGTACACCAGGTTTTCTGTGAATATAGTTTGTCAGGGTGCCCTGATTTCTGCCCTGCCAGGTGCCCGCAGCTGAGGGGCCTGTCTGTGGAATGAACAAGGATTGACATTTTGTGTGGGTGGCCCTACGAGAGCCTTGTGTATCAGACTCAAAACCCTGCCTGATAAATGTGGATGCCCTTGAGGGTCTTGGAAAAAGGCTAAAAACCAGGATCCAGCCCAGCATCTGAGCCAGACCTGGAGGAAGGAACATATTTCTGAGTTGTGCTTCCAACTCTTGCCTTCTGAATCTGACCTAAACAGGGGGCCCCGGCGAGGGGAGGGAGCAGAAAGAACCTGCAGGGTCGCCATCTTCATAAAGGTTTTTGGGCCTGAGTCGAGACATGGGTAATTCGGGGTTGTGGAGAGGCCCGAGGCTGGCCTTGGAATACGTTTTATGAGCAGTTTGTCCTCATCAGAAGTTTCTTTCCTAACTCCTTTTGCCTGTAGCTGATATTAAAATGAGTCTGTATTTCGGGGATAGATACTGACCTTGTGGGGAACATGAGAAAGTGGGGGGCAGGGCCTAAAAGCCATGAGGGGCCAGGCGGGGTACAGCTGCCCTTTCAGCCTGAGTGGCCCATGGTCTGGGAGTCTGGGCTGATGGTAAAGGTGACCGGCTGCCAGGCCCTCCTTCCGTCACCCTCTCCGTTTTCCTTTTCTCTTTTTTAATTTTTTTATTTTTTGAGATGGAGTCTTGCTCTGTTGCCCAGGCTGGAGTGCAGTGGCACGATCTCGGCTCACTGCAACCTCCGCCTCCTGGGTTCAAGTGATTCTCCTGCCTCAGCCTCCCAAGTAGCTGGGATTATAGGCACCTGCCACCATGCCCGGCTAATTTTTATATTTTTAGTAGAGATGGGATTTTGCCATGTTGGCCAGGCTGGTCTCGAACTCTTGACCTCAGGTGATCCACTTGCCTCGGCCTCCCAAAGTGCTGGGATTACAGGCATGAGCCACCACGTCTGGCCTCCTTTTTTCTTTTTGTTTGAGACAGGTTCTCTGTCACCCAGACTGGAGTGCAGTGGTACGATCAGGGCTCACTGTAGCCTTGACCTTCTGGGCCCAAGCAGTCCTCCTACCTCAGCCTCCCAGGGAGCTGGGACCACAGGTGTGCACCACCACGCCCTGCTAGGCTTAAACAGATTTTTTTTTTTTTTAAAATTTGTAGAGGCGGGGTCTCCCTGTGTTCCCAGGCTGTCCTCTCCCTTTTTCTTGTCATGCTCTTCGCCTCTTTCTGCCGATTGGTGAGGGCTTGGCTCTGGCTCACTTCGCTGGCGTTCAGAAGACTTATAGAGCACTTGGCATTCAGGGTGTCACCCAGGGGATGCTCCCAGCGCCCCCCGCCCCGCCCCAGGCATCCCACCTGCTGTTGGAGGCCTGACCAGCCATCCCACCCCAGAACTTAGTCCCTGGGTCTGTGACGTCCCTGCCTGTTTTCAGGTCCTGCCTCCCCCACGGGATGGTGCTAGATCTGGGTCTTGCCTCTTCCTGGGATTTAGAAACCAACCGTGTGACATCGTGCAGTTCAGTCATCTTCTGTGAACCTCGGTTTCTTCATTTATAGAACGGAGCTCACCCTGTAGGGTGACTGCAAGGATTACAGGAGGAAGCAGGCGAACAAGGGCTCCGTCAAGTGCCAGGCTTCCTGCAGGTGTCGAATATCAGCACATAATGGACACTAGTGGTTGTTATCATGGTCAGTATGCCAAACACGCGTAGGGTGGTTCCATTGATAATCCCGCTCTTCTTCTCTGCCAGCCGCCATAGACTCTTCTCCACTGAGACCGGCTCAGCAGCGGGAAGCCGCCAGATTCTGTGTTCTGACATCCACCCCCACCTGCTACTCCCGTCCCTGAGTGTCATTTACCTGACACTCAAGCCTGCTGTGTCTGGGGCTTCAGAGGCCAGTGGATGCTGGGTTCTGTGATGCTTCCTGAAGGGATGGACCCTGCGTAGATCTGTGCCTCAGTGGGTTCCTCCTGTGCGTGCCCCTCCTGCTGGCTTTTTACCCCAGGGGCCCCCAGCACATCTGTGCTCTTGGCTGAGTGTGGAGATGGAGTTTCAGGCCTTGGGGGTAGATTTGATTCCTAGGGTTGCTAGAGCAAATTGCTATGAACTTGATGGGTTGAAATAAAAGGATAAAAGGAATTTCTTTTCTTCTTCTTCTTTTTTTTTTTTTTTTTTCTTTTTTGGGACAGAGTCTCACTCTGTCACCCAGGCTAGAGTGCAGTGGCGTGATCTTGGCTCATGGCACCTTCTGCCTCCTGGGTTCAAGCAATTCTCCTGCCTCAGCCTCCCAAGCAGCTGGGAATTACAGACACCAGCCACCACACCCGGCTAATTTTTTGTATTTTTAGTAGAGTCGGTGTTTTGCCACATTGGCCAGGCTGGTCTTGAACTCCTGATCTCAGGTGATCCACCCGCCTCAGCCCCCCAAAGTCCTGGAATTACAGGCATGAGCCACCGTACCTGGCCAGGAATTTATTTTCTCACAGCTCTAGAAGCCAGAAGTCTGGAATTAAGGTGTCAGCAGGGCCGTGCTCCCACCAGAGGCTCCAGGGGAAGCTCCTTGCCTGTCTCTTCCAGTGCCTGGTGGCTCCAGGCCCGCCTCTGGCTGGGGGCTCTGCCCTCTTTCTCTGTCTTCTTCATGTGGCTCCCTCCTCTCCTCCCTGGGGGTCTCTCCTCTGTGTGTCTCTTTTAAGACACTTGTCCTTGGATTTAGAGCCCACCCGGGTAATCCAGAATGATCTCGTCTCAAACTCCTTCGTATCTTAAAATTATATCTGTTATCTCAGTCTCTTCCGACTGTCACAACAAAATACTTTAGACTTGGTAATTTACAAACAATAGCCATTTATTTCTCACCATGCTGGAGGCCGGGAAATCCCAGATCGAGGCTCCCAGAGACTCACTGATGAAGGCCCACATTCTGCTTCTAAGATGACACCTTCTTGCAGTGTCTTCGAAGGGAGGAAGGCAGAAGGACAGGAGGGACTCCCTTGTCCCCCCAGGCTTTCTATGAGGACGTTAATCCAGTCCTTGAGGGTGAAAACTTTGTTACCTGGTCACCTCCCCAGACCTCGCCTTCTCATACCGTCACCTTGGGAGGGACACGTGCATTCAGTCTGCAGCATGGGTAAAGACCCTTTTTCCGAATAAAGTTACACACTCAGGTTCCTGGATACACACATATCTTTTTGGGGGCCACCATTACGGGGTCAGGGCTGCCCTCTCTTGGGAGCTCCTGGCAGAAGCTTGGTGAGGCTCTGAGCTGTGCCAGCACCTGCTCCTCCTTGTGTAGTTGAATGTCATTCAGGTGAGACTGCAAGGGTGTGTGTGTGAGGTACAGGGTGTTGTGGGGCTGGGAGGACCCGGTGCAGCTCCAGCTCACACAAATGGGGCAGAGCATGACCTTCCCATCCCTGCTGCCCCAGGACCTGGTACATATGGGGCCCATGGCAGGCGCTTCATAAACACTTAGTAGTTGGTGCTTAATAAATACTCACAATAGGCTATCAATGAATCCTCATTGACTGATCCAGCCTTAAGGATGTGGCAATGAACAAAAAAGCGCCTAATATTTTCTTTCTTTCTTTCTTTCTTTTTTTTTTTTTTTGAGACGGAAATTCGCTGATATTGCCAGGCTGGAGTGCAGTGGCGCAATCTTGGCTCACTGCAACCTCCTCGTCCCAGATTCAAGCGATTCTCCTGCCTCAGCCTCCTGAGCATCTGGGACTACGGGCACGTGCCACCATGCCCAGTTAATTTTTGTATTTTTAGTAGAGACGGGGTTTCACCATGTTGGCTAGGCTGGTCTCGAACTCCTGACTTTGTGATCTGCCCGCCTTGGCCTCCCAAAATGCTGGAGTTACAGGCATGAGCCACCGCACCCAGCCTTTTTTTTTTTTTTTTCTGAGGCAGAGTCTCACTCTGTTGCCCAGGTTGGCGTGCAGTGGTGCAATCTTGGCTCACTGCAACCTCTGCCTCCCGGGCTCCAGAGATTCTCCTGCCTCAGCTGGAGTGGCTGGGATTACAGACGCACACCACCATGCCTGGCTAATTTTTTTTTTGTATTTTTAGTAGAGACTGGGTTTCACCATGTTGGCCAGGCTGGTCTCAAACTCCTGACCTCAGGTGATCTACCCGCCTCAGCCTCCCAAAGTGCTGGGATGACAGGCATGAGCCAACGTGCCCAGCTGTTTTCTTCGATAATTTTTATAAGACTTTTTTTTGTGTGTGTTCAAGTAACCAGCAAATATAAAACACCCCAGACAATTTTAAATAAAATGATATATGCTTATTATAAAGTTAAAGCAATTGTAAAGTACAGAGAAAATTAAAAAAATGAATAATGTCCTAATAATAATCCTACCATCCAGAAGTATCCATTCTTACCATTTGCTAATCGTCCAGACATCTTGGCATCGTACACATAGATAGAGGCACACATAAATGAGATCACACTGTTTGTGCTCCTCTGTAATAAAGAGAGTTAAATTCAATTTTCCTTGCATTAACCAGTGAAAAAGAAATAAACAAGTGGCTCAGAAGGAGTTGCTGAAGTTTAGAGAAATGTTTCCTCTCTGTAAGACATATTAATTTCTCTAAGAGAGCCGGGCGCGGTGGCTCAAGCCTGTAATCCCAGCACTTTGGGAGGCCGAGACGGGCGGATCACGAGGTCAGGAGATCGAGACCATCCTGGCTAACACGGTGAAACCCTGTCTCTACTAAAAAATACAAAAAACTAGCCGGGCGAGGTGGCGGGCGCCTGTAGTCCCAGCGACTCGGGAGGCTGAGGCAGGAGAATGGCGTGAACCTGGGAGGCAGAGCTTGCAGTGAGCTGAGATCCGGCCACTCAGCCTGGGCGACAGAGCGAGCCTCCGTCTCAAAAAAAAAAAAAAAAAAAAAAAAAAGTGATTTCTCTAGGAGTTCTCTGACAGTGAGGAAAAAGATTATGATAAAAAGAACCAAGCCTTTGGGGTAGAGATATTAATTTTAAAAGATAATTTCAACTTTAAACACAGAGTTTGACTCCCCGCTTTCAATATGAGAGTCGGGTGATTTTAGAGGAAAGAGGGTGCAGCCTGGGAACTTTGAGAGTGCTCCATTTTTATTTTTATTTTTATTTTTATTTGAGATGGAGCTTCCCTCTGTCGCCCAGGCTGGAGTGCAGTGGCCGGATCTCAGCTCACTGCAAGCTCCACCTCCCGGGTTCACGCCATTCTCCTGCCTCAGCCTCCTGAGTAGCTGGGACTACAGGCGCCCACCACCTCGCCCGGCTAGTTTTTTGTATATTTTTTAAGTAGAGATGGGGTTTCACCGTGTTAGCCAGGATGGTCTCGATCTCCTGACCTCGTGATCCGCCTGCCTCGGCCTCCCAAAGTGCTGGGATTCCAGGCGTGAGCCACCGCGCCCGGCCGAGAGTGCTTTTGAGGGGAGCTGCTGTTCTTGGAAGAGCAGGCTGAGTAACAGGGTCTGCACCTCCAGACGCCTGGAGGGAGTGTTCCGAGCTGTGGCTCAGTTACACGTGGGAATGAAGCAGAGCCCATCTCTGGAGTGAATGCGGCTCAGTTACACGAGCAAATAGGGTTTGTTAGCAAGTGACACGGCTGAGCTGATTGGATCTGGCCGCAGGACTGAGAAATTTCTTTTTTTTTTTTAGACGGAGTCTCGCTCTGTCGCTCAGGCTGGAGTGCAGTGGCGGGATCTCAGCTCACTGCAAGCTCCGCCTCCCGGGTTCACGCCATTCTCCGGCCTCAGCCTCCCGAGTAGCTGGGACTACAGGCGCCCGCCACCTCGCCCGGCTAGTTTTTTGTATTTCTTAATAGAGACGGGGTTTCACCGTGTTAGCCAGGATGGTCTCGATCTCCTGACCTCGTGATCCGCCCGTCTCGGCCTCCCAAAGTGCTGGGATTACAGGCTTGAGCCACCGTGCCCAGCCAAGACTGAGAAATTTCTGAAGTGTCAGATGTTAATAGGATGGCTGGGGCTGGTTGTCTCTACACGGGAAGCCAGAAGTGGGGGTGGATGGCCGGATGCTGTCATCTGCTGTAGAGGAGGAATTTGGGAGAAAGGAAATCGGAGGTGGGGAGGGGAAAAGAGGGAAGGAGGGAAGGAGGGTGGAAGATGGAGAAGAGAGGCCAGTGGCATTGGAGGTGGAGGGGGAAAGAGGAATGAGATGGGGCTGGTGGAGGAGTTGGGTTTGCTTCATCGAGGATCACACATTGGTGGGGTGGGCTGAGTTTGTTTTCAAGTATGTTTTATTTGGCCAATATGATGTTAAAAAAAATTTCAATATTCTTTAGGGGGAATGTCCCCTCCCCAGTCCCATTTAGTCTTGGAGCCTATATCCTCTCTGGTCCCTGAAGGTGTCTGGGTTTGAGACCTTCGCCAGATGACCTGTGGCTCTTTCTAGAGCTCTTTCTTCCCAGGGGGTAGTCCTGGTGGGTGGCCCAGGCTCAGAGGAGACCAGAATTGCATCACATGTCAGAGATGCCATGGGGATCAGGAGAATTCTGAGAATGAGATTAGATCCCCAGTGGCGCCCTGACCTCATCCCACTGTGGATTCCAGATGTGGTTCGGGACTGTATGTGAGTGCCCCTTGGCGGTGGTCAGGTCTGTGGTCCGGAGAGCTGGGCTGTGGGAGACAGGAGGCAGGAGGAGCTGTGGTTCTTGTCTGCTTGGCCTCGTGCTTGGTGACTCTTGGTTGAACCAGGAAGATGTGATCTCTGTTCTTTGAAGGCGTAACGGCTGTGAGGAGGCAAGAACCACAGAAACCCTCCTCCGAAAGTGATGCAAGATAAGCCATTTGCACACTGCTACAAAGAAATACTTCATAGCAATATAGATATAAGAAATACCAGAGACTGGGTAATTTATAAAGAAAGAGGTTTAATTGACTCACGGTTCTGTATGGCTGGGGAGGCCTCAGGAAACTTACCATCATGAAGGAGAAGCAAGTGCCTTCTTCACAAGGCGGCAGGAAGAGAAGAGGGAAGGCGGAGCTTCCAGACACCTAAACCCATCAGATCTCATGAGAACTCACTCACTGTCACGAGAACAGCCTGGGGAAGACCGTCGCCATGATCCAATCCTCCACACGTGGGGATTACAGTTGGAGATGAGGTTTGGGTGGGGACACAGAGCACACCAGTGCCAGGGTAAGCTGAAAAGGTCAGGAATTCCCTGGATGGTGCTCTCCCTGCCGTTTCTCTAAGAGGAGGTTGATTCTGGGGATTGGAAGGTATTTCCAGGCCACAGAGCTCAGAGTGAGTTCTTCAAACACCAGCATGGAAAAGCAGAGAGCAGAGGCCAGCAGCCCTGGTCAGATCTGAGGAGCAGGAAGGTGGGTCTGCAAAGCCTGGGGAGGGTCCAGTCAGCGTGGGACCGGGCCAGGTTAGGAACCTGGTCAGGCCGGGCGTGGTGGCTCATGCCTGTAATCCCAGCACTTTGGGAGGCTGAGGCAGGTGGATCACCTGAGGTCAGGAGTTTGAAACCAACCTGGCCAACAGGGCGAAAGCCCTGTCGCTACTAAAAATACAAAAATTAGCCAGGCATGGTGACGGGTGTCAGTAATCCCAGCTACGTGGCAGAGTGAGGCAAGAGAATTGCTTGAACCTGGGAGGCAGAGGTTGCAGTGAGCCGAGATCGTGCCTGGGCAACAGAGCAAGCCTCTGTCTCAAAAAAAAAAAAAAAAAAAAAAAAAAAGGATCCTGGTCAGAGCAGAGCAAGGCTGAGCCCTGGGGATAACTGAGCTTAGTGTTATTCATGGAGGCAGGAGCCAGGAAGCCCAGGCCTCCTGGCCCATTGGTCCAGCCTGACTTGGCGTGGACAGCCCTACTTCCACCAGTGCCCTCATCCTCTTCACACGGCATGATCTCAACAACCCATTTGGCAGCCTTTCTCCTTGCTATGTGAGTCCTGGACCTGGTGGAAGTCAGGAGAGTACACTTGGTTTCTTGAGGGGCAGCTCAGAGCTTCAAGGCAGTTACAACAATAAAACTCACCACACACTGTGAATCTGCGCCCTAGAGCATTGCGGTTTTGAAGATGGGAGTCAGGCGAGCAGTTCAGAGGCGCAGTGCCAGAGTGTCACAGTTCCTCCTTCCCCCAAAGCCAGCTTGTCCTTGAACCTGTCAGGAGGTTTCTGTTAGTTTCTTATGGCCGCTGTCACAAATGGCCACACACTTACTGGCTTAAGGCAACACAAATCTATCATCTTACAGTTCTGAGGTTAGAAGTATGGAATGGGTGTCACTGGGATCAAATCAAGATATTGCCAGGGGTGGGCGCTGTGGCTCACGCCTGCAATCCCAGCACTTTGGGAGGCCGAGGCGGGCGGATCACCTGAGGTCAAGAGTTCGAGACCAGCCTGGCCAACACGGTGAAACCCTATCTTTACTAAAAATACAAAAATTAACTGGGCGTGGTGGCGTGTACCTGTAGTCCCAGCTACTTGGGAGGTTGAGGCAGGAGAATCTCTTGAACCCAGGAGGTGGAGGTTGCAGTGAGCCGAGATCGTACCATTACGCTCCAGTCTGGGTGACAGAGCGAGACTCCGTCTCAAAAAAACAACAATAAGACATTGCCAGGGCTGCATTCCCTCTGTAGGCTCCAGGGGACAATCTATCCTCTTGTCTTGTCAGCTCCTAGAAGGCCACCTGTGTTCTGGCCCCATCCCTCTGTTTTCAAGGCTGGCCACGCTGGAGCACATCTTTCTCACACCGCCGTCTCTCTGATTCCCTCTCTTCTGCCTCCTCATTACAAAGACTCTTTTGATTACACTGGGCGGACCTGGATCATCCAGGCCCCTCTTCCCATCTCAGGGGCAGCTGACTGGCAGCCTTAATTCTAGCCGCAACCTGAACTCCCCCTTGCCACATAACCTCACACATTCCCAGGTTTTGGGGATTGGGACAAGGGCACCTCTGGGTGAGTGTTGGGGGGCATTATTTGGCCTAACACAAGGACCCACCTTCATGGACTTTGTTTAGGACCTAGGTACTCGTCTGTAAAACGGGCATCTCTACCTGCTTCCTAGAGGAAATGCTGGCCGGCCCACCGCATAGCTGGCCTTCCCTCTGTGGGATTCCGTGGTTCAGAACTAATTCTTCACCTGCCTGATCTCGTTGTTTTGCGAGCCCGTGACTGATGATGCGGTATCAGATATCCTTGCCCTGATCCCACGACCATAGGACTTGAAGGGCGGGGATGGTATATGTGTCTAAGCATTTCCACAGAGAGACGAGGGACACAGCACACACGTTGCCAGCCTAGAGGACCTACGACTTTGGTTTTGTTACCTTGGGTCAGCTGCTCGCTGATCCCCCAGCAACGGGTGCAAAAGCCACCACTCACTCCTTGAGAGGTGAAGGAAGAAAGACACACGTTAAGCTTTGCCCAGCTCTGATTTGGACCTGCCCAATTTTACTTGAAAGAAGGTGCCATTGTCCGCTTCCCATTCACACGTCGCCACCTTCCTCCCATCTAACCCGAATCTTTCCTGTTGCAATTTCAGCCCGCTGGCTTTCCGTGCGGCCGGCGGGGAAACAGCAAAGCCGGCTCCCACATTGATAATGACACCTAATCCTGCAATCTGCTTCTATCCGGTTCTAATCACGCCCCTGCTTTCATTCCCAGGAGCAGGGGCACCCTCTGTTTGGTCCTGACAAAGTGGACTGTCCGTGGTTGACAGCCTGCGGGTCTGGGGTCGCCTGGAGGTGAGGGTGGGAAGGTGTGGGAGGGGAGGGAGGCACTGCCTTCTGCTCAGACGAGCAGCGTGTAGATAACCCTCGCCAGGTGACCTGCCTGGCACGGAAAGTCCGCCTCCTGGTCCTCCAGGTCAGATAGCGTTGCCTGGCTACGGGGCAGTCAGTGAGGTTCCGGCAGGACGAGTAAACAGGCACACATGTTTAAAATTCAATATCACTGGCGGGCAAACACTCCAGCAGCGCCTTCCAGCCCACCGATAATCTCTAATTCTCCTCGCTCGATGCGTGCGGGGGCCTTGCACCAAGACCCAGATGGTCTCTTCTAGGAATTGGTCATCAGCTGTTGTGAGGGATGGGGAGTGGGGGGACCCATTATAGCCTCAGCCTCATGCAGACTATCATCCCGATCGCTCTGGGCAGGCTCCCGAGAGACTCTGGGGCTGGTCTGGATTCACTGGCTGGATAGAGCTTCCAGGGTGGGGAGCTGTCTGGGTTCAGTGGCTCACACCTGTAATCCCAGCACTTTGGGAAGCCGAGGCAGGAGAATTGTTTGAAGCCAGGAGTTTGAGACCAGCCTGGGCAACAGAGCAAGACCCCGTCTCTAAAAAACAAAAACTAACTGGGCATGGAGGTGCACACCTGTAGTCCCAACTACTTGGGAGGCTGAGGTGGCAGGATCCTTGGAACCCAGGCATTTGAGGCTGCAGTGAACCATGATCGCGCCACTGTACTCCAGCCTGGGCGACAGAGTGAGACTCCATCTCAAGCAGGAAAAAAAAAAAAGGGCAGGGGAAGCTCATGCAGATTTCTGTCTGCCTGGGGCTGCAAAGAGGCTGTGGAGGGGGCAGGGCCTGCGGAGGGTGTGCCTGGGCACCTGGCACAGGTGATGAATGAGGGCTGGAATCTGGCAATCCACTGGCCCCGCCAGGTGTCTGTGATGGGCGGCATTTATTAAGAGGAAGGAGTGCTCCATCTGGAGGGTGGGAGAAGGTAGGCCAGCCTCCTCTTTGCTGGAGGTGCCACATGGCTTCCTGGGGCATCTCCCGGGGCACTTGGTGAGCTGGTTCCTAGTAAAGTCATTCCTGATAGGGATCGTTTGGCATCAACACGGGGAGCAGGTGAGGGTGACTGTTTTCCGTACATGTGCCTCATGCTTGCCCTCTTCCATTGCTTAGGCTTCCTCCCCTTCCCTGGCTTTTATGTTCAAGGCCAGGTTATGCCCCTGGTAGCAAAGACCCCAGGACTGCCCTGCCCCACGAAGGCAGTGGGCTCCTTTCCTGGGTACACTGTTTTCCAGAGGCAGCCCCGATCCAGGCTGCCTGATAGTTCCAGGAGACGACGGTCCTGAGGGTGTGTGCCCAGCCTGAGCCTTGTAGGTGCAGCCCAGATCACCAGTGCACCCCCCTTCTCCAGTAGACATGGCCTGTCCTTCAGGCCTGAGGGGACAGGGCCAGATGAGCAGACTTGTCACTCCCAGGGCCCCCTGCTCACCCTTCCCTCTGAGTAGCTGTGTGGCCAAAGGACCTCCTAGTTTAGTGCCTTGGGGTCACAGTGTGTCACCTGCCATGTGTAGCATAGAAAGGCTCCTGGAAGGGTGTCTGGGACTGTAAGAGGCCAGGACTCTCTTCGCGATGGATCTACCTTGCTGTCAAATGCCTCAGCCTCATCCGTCGCTGGCTGGGAGATGACCGGGAGCCGGATTGCCCCAGCTGTGGGTCTAGACCTTCCCACAATGGCTTACCAGGCCCTCTTGTGGCCAATACCATCAGTACCAGATGGGAGCCTGTGACTGGGGCTGGGGGTCTGGGGAGGGGTGACAAGTCCACCAGCTGCTCACTGTGCCAGCTGGGTAGACCCAAAGGGTCAGGCGGCCAGGAACTCGGACCCTGCCCCGCGTCCACTGCCAGCCTCAGTGCTCAGGTGCCCTGGAGACCTCAATAGACCAGGCCTGAGTGGGGCTGTGGCAGCTTCCTCACCTGGAGTGGGAGCTTCTGCTACTTGCCCTGCATTTCCTGTGTCGCAGGCTCATCCGGTGTTTCAGTCTTGCCTGGCCTGCAGCTTCAGCCCAAGGTCTGCAAGGCAGCACCAGCTCTCGGAGCCAGGTGGGAATGCCGCTTCAAACACACGCACAGAGGCATCGATCTCTTTTGGTAGAAAAGCAGTTGGATTGTAAGAAAAAGACTGAGGTCTCTAACGTGTCCTCCTTTACTCTGTGTGCCTCTTGTGTTGCCTGTGTGCCTGAGTGGGGGACCACGGGACAGGCAAATTAGAAACTGCACAAAACCAAAACAAAAGGAAAAGAAAACCAAATCGAAACAAAGAAATAAAATATAAAACAAAACAGAAGAGCTGGCCGGGCGCGGTGGCTCAAGCCTGTAATCCCAGCACTTTGGGAGGCCGAGACGGGCGGATCACGAGGTCAGAAGATCGAGACCATCCTGGCTAACACGGTGAAACCCCATCTCTACTAAAAAATACAAAAAAAAAAAAAACCCTAGCCGGGCGAGGTGGCAGGCACCTGTAGTCCCAGCTACTCGGGAGGCTGAGGCAGGAGAATGGCGTAAACCCGGGAGGTGGACGTTGCAGTGAGCTGAGATCTGGCCCCTGCACTCCAGCCTGCATAGAGCAGCACTGGCCTCAAAAACAAAAACAAAAACAAAAACAGAAGAAGAGCTTGGGTTAAATGCGGTTTATGCCTGTAACGCTCAGCACTTTGGGAGGCTGAGGGGCTGGGTGATCATTTGAGGTCAGGAGTTTGAGACCAGCCTGGCCAACATGGGGAACCGCACTGTACTCAAACGTACAAAAAAACTAGCCAGGCCTGGCACGCCCTGTAATCTCAGCTACTTGGGAGGCTGAGGCAGGAGAATTGCTTGAACCTGGGAGGCAGAGGCTGCAGTGAGTCAAGATCACTCTCTGCACTCCCTGGCTGGCCTGGGCAAATAAGAGCGAGAGACTCCATCCCCCAAAAAGAAGAGAAACCACAACAGATGACAACTCTTCGTGGCAGGAGGGTGTGTACAGCTAAGCCATGGTCCCTGCCTTTTGGACTGATAAACCTGGCTGAGGACTAGGTGTGTATGTTTGCCAGGAGTGAGTGTTTCTTGTGTGTGTGTGTGGTGTGTGTGTGTGTGTGCAGGTCCGTGAACGTGATCAGTAGTCAAGTTTTGGTAGTTCTGTGTTGTATCAGGTGTTTTGGACGTCTGTTTGGGGGTGAGTATTGTGGGATACCACGTTGGTGTGAATGTATCTGCAGTTGAGTGATTCCCCCAGCCAGGACAGTGGGGCCGGGAAGGACAGCCCAGTGCCCTACCCCAACCTTGTTAGGGCCTCTGTTTGCCCCAGCACCCCCGTCTTCAGCCCCAGCTGGCAAAAGGGGGTGGGGCAATCGTGTTATTTAACATACGGCTTATAGGGAAGAGAGCTGTTTTGTATTAAAGTCCCCACGCAGTTGTTCATGTATAATTAGGCTGTAGGAGCCTGGGGACTGACTGACTGTTGGAATCACTCGGGACCGAAGCACTTATTTAAGTAATCATGAACTGGAAGATGGGAAAGGAACAGAACATGCAATTTGCAGACGTCCCCTCTTCCTGCAGGTCAGCCTGAAATGAAACTCCCAGCAAGTGAGGAGCCTGGGGCCTTGCTCAGCCTTCCTCTTCCCTCTGGTGAGGGGAAGGGTGGGTTGGGGTCTTTGAAGGGATGCTGGGGCTGAGTTGGGGTTATGGAGATGGTATCTCTCAGGCACATCAGAAGCACAAGCCCCCACAATTTCCAGCTTCTCATGACTCCTTTTCTGACACCCCCCTTTACTCAGTGCAATCCAGCAGCACAAAGATATATAATGATATATTCAGTTCTCAGTCCAGCACGTTTGATGAACACCTGCTCTGCACTAGGCCAGGGACGGCTCCGGCGAAGTCCCAGTAATCCACTGTCCCAGGTGGAGGAGGATGTTAACAGGAAGAGCTCAGATAATTGAAATTCTGGTTTAGCTCATCTGTAAATCTGCTTTTGCTGCTGCTGATGTGGGTATGGGGGATGGGACACTGTTTTCCTCCTTTGCGCTGAAGCAGAGGCTGCCTGGCTGGGGGTCTCCAGGAAGGAGGTGCGGGAGCGGCCAAGTTCTGGAGCAGTGAAGGCTGCTAGTGGTGACGGGGCACCTCATGGTCTCTCTGGGGGACAACTGCAGCCCCAGTGGAGGAGGAAGGAGAGTGGCCAACTGCACACCCCATAACAAGTGTGGGACCCGGAGCTCAGGGAGAGGAGAGGGAGGAAGGGTAGTCGGTATGTGGTGTGTGTCTTGGCATATGATGCCTCTCACTTCGGAAATTCTGTGAGGTTGCATCCTTTTTATTATTTATTATTTATTTATATATTTTTTTGAAACGGAGTCTTGCTCTGTCGCCCAGGCTGGAGTGCAGTGGCGCGATCTCAGCTCACTGCAAGCCCCGCCTCCTGGGTTCACACCATTCTCCTACCTCAGCCTCCTGAGTAGCTGGGCCACAGGCGCCCACCACCACGCTCGGCTAATTTCTTTTTTTTTTTTTTTTTGCATTTTTAGTAGAGACAGGGTTTCGCTGTGTTTGCCAGGATGGTCTCGATCTCTTGACCTCCTGATCCGCCTGCCTCGGCCTCCCAAAGTGCTGGGATTACAGACGTGAGCCACCACGCCTGGCCTATTTTTTATTATTTTTTAAAAATACAACAAGAGCAGCAGGGTTGCAACTTTTGATTCAGTCTGATCTGCACAGCCCTGGGAGTGAGTTGGACAGTGAGAATAGATAGAGAATCTTTATTCTGGAGATGTGTGAAGTGAGCTGTGGGTCCTAGCCAAGTTACTGGCAGGACTAGGCCACCCTCCTCCGTGGCTGCTGAGTTCATGGTCCCCTGAGATGTTGCTGGACTCTGTCCAGAGGGATGGGGGAGATGGAAGGGGAGCTCAGGCAGGAGACAGCTTCTGAGATAAAGAGTCAGGCGTTCGAGACCAGCCTGACCAACACGGTGAAACCCCGTCTCTACTAAAAATACAACAAAATTAGCTGGGCGCAGTGGTGGGCACCTGTAGTCCCAGCTACTCGGGAGGCTGAAGCAGGAGAATGGTGTGAACCCGGGAGGCGGAGCTTGCAGTGAGCCGAGATCGTGCCACTGCCCTCCAGCCTGGGCGACAGAGCGAGACTCCGTCTCGAAAAAAAAAAAAAAAAAAAAAGAGCAGGGACCGTGGGCAGGGTGCGGGTTCCACATCTGGTCTGTGATGTGTTCCCTCTGGATGGGCAAACCCAGAAGCTTCTTCAGCCTCTTTCCTCCTCCAGGCACAGGTCGAGGCTGGGATTGCGGGATCTGGAGTGCCTGGTTCTCAACACTTGCTTGGCAGAAGGGAGGAGGCCCAGTGTCCCCACGTGCAGGGCAGCATGGCTGTGGTTTCCCTCCTCCACCAGCCAGCCAGACAGTGGGCAGGAGAGGGCGGGAAGAGAGAAGGGCGAGTGGAAGGAAATGGACTTGTGTGGGCGGGCGAGCAAGTTGGAAAGTGCCTGGTGTAGAGAGGAACCTTGCCTGGGGATCAGAGACCAC
This sequence comes from Papio anubis, assembly GCF_008728515.1. Lineage (NCBI taxonomy): Eukaryota > Metazoa > Chordata > Mammalia > Primates > Cercopithecidae > Papio > Papio anubis. The sequence goes on from NC_044992.1 coordinate 2,679,150, forward strand.
CACGGAGTGAGGGAGGGGGCCAGCCGTGCCTCTGACACAGCCAGACACCTGCCCTCCAGGGCCAGGAAAGTGCCTGGTGTAGACAGGAACCTTGCCTGGGGGGCAGAGACCACTGTGGAGTGAGGGAGGGGGCCAGCCGTGCCTCTGACACAGCCAGACACCTGCCTGCCAGGGCCAGTTAGGAGAGGGTACAAGCTGCGGAGCCCACGACGCTTTGCATTTTCCAGGGACAAGGAAGCTTGGAGGGAAGTAGAGCTTTTCCAGGAGGCCAACACCTCCCTTTTCTCCCACCCTCTCAGCCTGGGGGGCTCTTTATTCCCATTCTTCAGAGAGAGACATGGCGGAGAAGACGGGGCCACAGCTGTGGCTGCTGGGGAGACCGATGCCAAACCAGCCCCCTGCTCGCTTTCCTGCCTCTAAGCCTTTGCCTGGGCTGTTGCCCCTCCTAGAATGCCTAACCCTCTGGTTGACCCTGTTACAGAGCTGGCAAGGTCAGTCTTGAATAACCTGATGAGATTTCCAGAGCTGCTTTTTTCCAGTTCCCCCACCAAGAGGCTTAGACCTGAAGCTGAGCCTCACTTTGGGGAAAGACTGGGAAGTTTCAGGTTGAGGACCGGAACAGGACCAGGAGCTCGGCCAGCTGACGCCGCAAAGCCTGCCTCGGAGAGTCTCTGTGGCGTAGGAACCTTGCACTTAACCAGCGCGGGCAGCTTGGAAGCAGGAGCTCCAGTTGTTTCCTGGAAAAATGGGGCCAATTACCCCAAGGCAGCCACGTTCTTACAGAGCCTCTTGCAAATACCCACAGGGTCACCTGACTTTGCTCGTAGTCACGGATGGCGTCCGTCATCCATGCCTCGTCTTTATGCCGTTTGTACTTTAGGTTGGTTCAGTACTTGACTGTTTACAAAGCACTTCTTTTTTTTTTTTTGAGACAGAGTCTCGCTCTGTTACCCAGGCTGGAGTGCAATGGTGTGATCTCGGCTCACTGCAACCTCCGCCTCCTGGGTTCAAGTGATTCTCCTGCCTCAGACTTCTGAGTAGCGGGGACTACAGGCATGCGCCACCACGCTTGGCTAATTTTTGTATTTTTGGTAGAGAGAGGGTTTCACCATGTTGACCAGGCTGGTCTTGAACTCTTGACCTTAGATGATCCGCCCACCTCGGCCTCCCAAAGTGCTGGGGCGTGAGCCACCGCACCCGGCCTTATAAAGCACTTTCTTGAACTCTTCTTGTTCTTGCAGAAGAGAAGAATGATTTCCCCATTGTGCAGAAGAGAAAATGAAATACTCCTTTTAGCCAGCGGGTAAGACACAAACCTGAGTCTTGAGATTTCAAATCCAGTGTTCTTTCCATTACCCCAAGAAATAATTACTGAGTACAAATAATTACTGAGTGTCTACTACTGTATTTCATTGCTTCTGAGACACTTTCTTCCTTCTCATTTAACAACTCTGAAATCAGGAGGCATGTCATAAGCAAAAGCACACCATAATGTGTAATTGGAAACATTTTTGCTTTCTTAGTGGAGCACAAAATAATGTGCACCTGACAGTGGATGTCCTTTAAGAGTTGATGAAATCTGGTGTGTGCACAACTGTGGTGTGTAAACATGGCTTCTGCCTGCAAGGTGTGCAGAGGAGGAAAGGTCAGTCTTAGCTATTCGTGTGAAACAGAATATGACGCCTACCAAAACCAGCTCAAGTGCCACGGGAATTCCGGCTGAGGGGCTTCAGAAAAGCTTTAGGGAAGACGGGTGGGATTTGGTCTCTCAGCATCCTGTTCCATCTGTATCAACCAGCTGATTTAGACAACAGACCCGAGCCCTGCGAGTGTGGAGGCTCCAAACTTGGACCCTGGAGACTGACTATGGGTTTGCATTGCCTGTTGTTCTAGATGTTTAACTCTCAGCTGCAGTTTTCTCAACGACAGAGTGGCTGTAATGATAGCGCTTGCCTCACAGGTGGTTGTGAGGATCAGATAAGAGAACATAGTCAGGCCGGGCGCAGTGGCTCACACCTGTCATTCCAGCACTTTGGGAGGCCGAGGCAGGTGAATCACCTGAGATCAGGAGTTCAAGACCAGCCTGACCAACATGGTGAAACCCTGTCTCTACTAAATACAAAAAATTAGCTGGGTGTGGTGGCAGGTGCCTGTAATCGCACCTACTTGGGAGGCTGAGGCAGGAGAATTGCCTGAACCTGGTAGGTGGAGGTTGCAGTGAGCTGAGATTGTGCCATTGCACTCCAGCCTGGGCAACAAGAGTGAAACTCTGTCTCTCTCTCACACACACACACACACAAAAGAACGTGCCGGCTGGGCGCGGTGGCTCAAGCCTGTAATCCCAGCAACTCGGGAGGCTGAGGCAGGAGAATGACGTAAACCCGGGAGGCGGAGCTTGCAGTGAGCTGAGATCCGGCCACTGCACTCCAGCCTGGACGACAGAGCGAGACTCTGTCTCAGCAACAACAACAACAACAAAAAGAACGTCCCACATCTTTAATCAAGGGTCTGACAGATACAGTGAGAGCTCAATAAATGTCACCCCCCTGCCCCCATCCTGAAATTGATTCTATAAATCCAATACATGCAGAACCGACAGACATTTGTTGGTCGGTCACTGGTGCAATGTCAAGCACGTTCACATTTGTGGTCTCATTTGATCTCTGGAAGTGCCAGAGGGTGGAGATCATTACTCTAGTGTCACAAAGGAGGCAAGTGAGGCACGAGGCCTCACAGCTGGCCGGTGGCCGGGCTGGGATTCGGAGGCTGGTCTGTCTGATTCTCGGTGCCGTGCTCTCTTCACCGAACTGCAGCTACTGACGAAAAACCACAAGCAAGGAAGGAAAGGCGGCCGATCTGGCGGGCTTGCTCCAGCCGGGGTGTTTTATGAATGAATGATCACGGCTGGGCATCCTTAATCGTGGGGTTTCTGGTTTCGAGAGAAGAGAGGTCTCGTTCAGAGGTTCAGGAGGAACATAACAGCGGGGAAACGTGTGCAGACCGCCATCTCCTCTCCCTGTCTCCACCTCCAGTGGCTGGTGGCCAGTTTTGCCTCCTAGGTACTATTTGTCTCGCTGGCCTTCATGCCTTCTTCTTTGCTTGGTTGCCTCTGGGACTCCCTCTCTTGGCCATGGAGAGGATGTCAGAGTGTGGCCACACTGCTCTCTGCTCATGACCCTGCCAGGGGCCGTGGGCCTCCTCCGCCAGCCAGATTCTCCTTTGTGCCCTCTGAGGTTAACACAGACAAACGCTCTCACCTTCTTCCTCCCTCTTCCTCTCCTTCCTCCCTGCCTCCAACGTCTTTTCACTCAGAACACTCAGCTCTGCTATGAACAGGCTGTGCCTCCTTCAGCAGGCCAGGTAACCTCTCTGAGCTTTAGTTACCCTCCCCCGGTGCGCCAAAATGGATGATGGCGAGGGTCAAATGGGAGGTGGTAGGAATGGGTCCTGGGCTGTGATATTGTGTCTCGCTCTATTACTGTGTACCCTTAGAGGCAGACCTGACTTCCTTTTTTACCTCCACGGCTTTATCTCCAAAACGGAGGGAATAACTCTGGGAAGTCCTCCCGGACCCCCTTTCCTTGCAGGACCCCCTTCCTTGCAGGACCCCCTTCCTTGCGGGACCCCTTCCTTGCGGGACCCCCTTCCTTGCGGGACCCCCTTCCTTGCGGGACCCCCTTCCTTGCGGGACCCCTTCCTTGCGGGACCCCCTTCCTTGCGGGACCCCCTTCCTTGCGGGACCCCCTTCCTTGCAGGAGAGCTGTTGCCCACTCCTCTGTGCACCCAGGCAGGCAGGCGTGGGCTTTACCCATGCTCCTTGCTCCTTGTTTTCTGAATTGTAATTTTTTGCTTCTATGATGGTCATAGTCACCAGACTGAAGTCAGTTCCTTTATTCAGTTATTCATTCAGCAAGCGTTTACTGAGCACCTGTGTGCCAGGTGCTGGGATTACAGATGAAACGGGGGAAACAGACAATTAAACAAGAAGTTTTAAGGCTGAGAGAGAAGTGATTGGATAGGGCATGTGTAGGGCGGGAGTACCACCTGGGGACAGGGAGGAGGGTGGAGACCAAGAGGGCTTCCTGGAGGAGGTGACCTCCACGTTAAGACCGAAAGGACAAGTAGGAGTCTAGCAAATAAAGTGGAGTGGGAAGGAGGAGAGGGACCGAGGGTGATCGTCCTTGGGTCTCCAGCTCTAGCCAGTGCCTGGCCCGGAGGAGATCAGTAAGTTCGTTCTCCATCTCTCTTCTTCCTTGCTCCTTCTGTGTGCATTCCTGCAAAGAGGCGGGAGCTTGGAGCCTTGGTTTTCTGGACCCTGGGATGCTGTGGCCAAGGGGGTTGCAGAAGTGTTCTGGGTATGGCTTGTCCTTCCAGCTTGGGCCATGCCACGTGGGTTCCTGAGGCTGGGGCTGCAGGAATGGGCATGGCAGGGTGTGGGGGGGACACTGCTGAATGACTCACTGGCTCTGAGTAGGAGTGGAGATGAGCCAGGCCAGCAGCACGTGCAGGAGGGAGCTGGAAGGATGTAGAGGATGCACCAGCCTTATCCTGGGTCCCTTTTTCCAGGAAGGGAGAGAAGGGCTCAGTAGGGACAGCGAGGCTCATGAACTCGACAATAGGGCTTCTCCAAGATGGTCTTTTATGTCAGAATTTTGAGTTGGCAGGGACATTGCCAGGCCTGTCTGCAGCTAGGGGTCCCTCTAGCACATGGAGCTTCCAAAGGAGGGAGGTGGCCCAGTTCACACCCTAGAGCTATGCTCCTCTCCTCCCTTATCCCGTGACCTCCAGCATCATTTCAAGCCCGGGGATGGACCCGTGCCAAGGTCTTCTCTGCCTGGCCTCGATTAAGCTGTGTCTTCCCCCAGCCCCTGGAGACATCTCGTGGCCTCTGTTCTCCCTAGGAAGGCTGTGAGGTTCTGGAGCTGGAGTGAGCACAGGATAGGGCTGTGCTGGAGACAGGAGACAGGCTTTGTGTCTGGCGGCAGGCTGGGCAGGAGCAGGGAGCGAGCACGGAGCCAGGGCTGGGAGGAAGGATCGATGATCGTCACAAGTGCCATTGACAGAGGACATTTCGTGTCTCACCTTGCTCTGGACACAGCACGCACGTCGTGTCCTATTCTGTAGCCACTTTGCAGAGTGGGTTATAGTTCTCCCATTTTATAGACATAGAAACTGAGGCTCAGAGGCTGAGTGACCAGCCCACGCAGCTTGTCAGCAGCAGAGCCACGAGTCAGTAGCTTGTCTGCCCCACACTAGGTCTGGGGCTATTTCTCGCACACCACACTGCCTTGTTTTGAGGGTTTAAAACATTCATTCCTTTCCTTCCAAGCTGGAGACCTTGCTTTCCTCCCAAAGCTGGAACAGAACTGAGGGCCCTGGATGGGTATGGAGTGTGACGTGTTGTTAGCGTTGGAAAGAGACTGTGAGACCCAGGGGATCCCTGGGCTGAGCCAGGGCTGGCTCCTCCTTCCCCACAGCACTAGGCGCATCTGGGCCCTGAGCTCATGGTGTGTCTCCCCCAGCCATTTGCTATATTTATTTTTAATTTTTTTTTGGTAAGATAATTACAGGGCATGAGCACTGCTATCTTTATTTAAACCATGTTATTATTATTTTTAAAACAGAGTAACACACACACAAAACCTACACAAAACATCTTGGATAAAAAAAATAAATATCTGGCTGGGCGCAGTGGCTTATGCCTGTAATCCCAGCACTTTGGGAGGCCGAGGCAGGTGGATCACCTGAGGTCAGGAGTTTGAGATCAGCCTGGCCAACATGGTGAAACCCCATGTCTACTAAAAATACAAAAACTAGCCGGGTATAGTGATGGGCGCCTGTAATCCCAGCCACTCGGGAGGCTGAGGCAGGAGAATTTCTTGAACCTGGGAGGCAGAGGTTGCAGTGAGATCATGCCATTGTATTCCAGCCTGGGCAACAAGAGTGAAACTCCGTCTCAAAAAAAAAAATAAAGCAGGCTGTTCCTCAAAGAAAACAGTTCCCTATGCCTCTGCACACCCCTTTCCAGTCCTCCAAGCCACCACTTATTCTTATTCTTTTTTTTTTTTTTTTGAGACAGAATCCCGCTCTGTCGCCCAGGCTGGAGTGCAGCGGCACAATCTTGGCTCACTGCAACCTCTGCCTCCGGGGATCCAGTGATCCTCCGCCTCAGTCTCCTGAGTAGCTGGGATTACAGGCGCCCGCCACCACACCCAGCTAATTTTTGTACTTTTAGTAGAGACGGGGTTTCACCATGTTGGCCAGGATGCTCTTGAACTCCTGACCTGAGGTGATCTGCCTACCTCGTCCTCCCAAAGTGCTGGGATGACAGGCATGAGCCACCTTGCCTTTTAGCTCTTTCTTTACACCTCTTAGGTTCTGTGAGGTGCATGGGAATGCCTCTAAAGATGCAGGCACTGGTCTCTCTTTTACTTGTTTTTATTTTTCTTGCACAGAGAGCGCTTCCCAGTTCAAAGAAGGGAAGATTGAGGCCCCCATCAAGTGGAGCCTGCTGGAGTCTCCTTTTTTTTTTTTTTTGAGACGGAGTCTCGCTCTGTTGCCCAGGCTGGAGTGCAGTGGCAGGATCTCGGCTCACTGCAAGCTCAGCCTCCTGGAGTTCACGCCATTCTCTTGCCTCAGCCTCCCGAGTAGCTGGGACTACAGAAGCCCACCACCTGTGGCCAATTTTTTTTTTGTATTTTAGTAGAGACAGGGGTTTCACTGTGTTAGCCAGGATGGTCTCGATCTCCCTGACCTCTTGATCCGCCCGCCTTGGCCTCCCAAAGTGCTGGGATGACAGGCGTGAGCCACCGCGCCCGGCCGACCTGCTGGAGTCTCCTGACACGCTAGACCCGGGGTCTCCTTCAGGCCTGACACTGTTGCTAGTTTCCTGTGTCCCAGTCCTGCCTTCCGTCTGACCTCGCAGACCAGCGGTGTTGAGAACTCAGGGCAGGGATGGAGGGAGGAGGCTTCTCACCCCTTTACCTTCCTAGGCCCCAGTGGGCATCCACTCATCACCTGCTGGCATGGGGCCTCGCCCTTGGAAGGGACCCCTTTGCCCTTATGACATAAGACGTGTGGCAGCTGCAGCAGCCCTGGGTTCCCCAGAAGAACACCCGCGGCAGAGGACAGGTCAAAGGTCAGCGCTAGTCAGTGTGGACTCACAGCTTCGGGCGGACGCCCAAGTCCTGCAGTTCCTTGTTTGATCTGAAGGAAGTTGTCCAGCGTCAGCGGCAGCTGCCGCCGTGGTGGTAGCAGCAGCTGCAGTGGTGCTAAGGCAGCAGGACCCCGACTCTCAGGACACAGGCCCTGGCGGAAGATGGATTTCTTAAAGTACATTTTCGTGAGTGTCCCTGGGCTGTGGAGGGATGTCCGTCCAGGCCCCGCTGCCTGAAGGGGGTGGGGAACAGAGCCTCTCCTGTTGTCACCTGGCAGGGAGCCCCGAGTGGCTGTTTGCCTGCCATGGGTCTTGGAAGCACCCTTCGCTCAGGGGAAGGAGGAACGGAGACCAGGGACAGGGGGGCCTCTGGGTGGGGGACGTGGAGGGAAGGGGACAGACTCAGCACCTGGGCCTTTCCTCCCTGGTTTGGAGAGTCGAGGTGGGTCCTGGCAGGGGGCTGGAGAGAACTCACTTCTGTGCTCCTCTGGGAAGCCTTCTCGGCTCCCTGCCAGGGCCCGAGGGGACCACGGCCAGCCAAAAGCTGTGCCCCGGTGGGAGTTTCCAGGGCGAGAGAGGGAGGGACTCCTCAGCTGGGCTTCCGCCTGGCCTGGACGCTTGGAGCTGGCCTGGCTGCGGGTCCCGCCCTCTCTTCATTGGGCTGTGGCTCTGGGGATCCTGTGTCCTGTCACAGAGTCTCAGAGTGTGGTTAGTGTGAGGCCCAGCGAGGAGAGTGTGGGTCGTGGTCCTCTGCTGCCAAGCCACACTGTCCCTGCAGGCTCTGCAGGCCCCTGTTCCAGCTTTGGCAGGCCCTGTGTGCCTCCTCCTGGTGAACATGGGGGGCCCAGGTGGACTTGGCCAGGTGGGGACTGTGAGGCTCTTCTTCATTCCTTTGCCTGCTGCCAGCCCGGGACTGGCTGTTTTCTTGCCTTTCTTCTCCCTCCCTGGCCGTGTCATGTTTTTCTTTAGGGGAAATAGATCTTTTTCTCGAGGGTGAAAATTCAGGGATGAGTGTGAGGAGTGACAGGACACTTGTTTGTAAGGTTGGACCAAGGAGTTCCCCAGTCTCAGGCTGCACTACCATGGGCTCCAGAATGCCGTGAGGGGACCAGGGACCTTGTGACCAGACAGAAATGGCCCAAACTCTCTGGACCCTGGCAGGGTGTGGGTAGTGGCATAGTAGAGAGTTTTAAGCTGGGAACTGATCTCATCTGATTGATCTTTCAAAAGACCACGTGGGCCGGGAACGGTGGCTCAGGCCTGTAATCCCAACACTTTGGGAGGCCGAAGCGGGTGGATCACTTGAGGTCAGGAGTCTGAGACCAGCCTGGCCAACATGGCGCAACCCCGTCTCCACTAAAAATACAAAAATTAGCTGGATGGGGTGACGCACACCTGTAATCCCAGCTACTCGAGCAGCTGAGGCAGGAGAATCGCTTGAACCCAGGAGGTGGAAGCAGAGGCTGTGGTGAGCTGAAGGCGTGCCGTTGCACTCCAGCCTGGGCAACAGAGCGAGACTCCGTCTAAGAAATAAATTAAAAAATAAAGGAAAATAAAAAACAACAACAGAAACAAATTTTTAAAAGGCCATGTGGCTGTTCTGTGGGGAACTGATTTGAGGGGGGGTTGGAAGGAGGCAGGAGTCCGAGGCGCTGTCCAGTTGAGGCGCCGTGAGATGAGGGAGGCAGTGGAGGTGACGACAGCTGGTGAGATATGGGATGCCTTGTGACGGTGGACTTGCCAGGAGGATTGGACATGGGGGATGAGGGATCAAGAAATCAGTGATGATTCTTGGGGTTTTTTTTTTTTTGAGACAGAGTTTTTGCTTTTGTCGCCCATCCTGGAGTGCAGTGGCGCGATCTCGGCTCACTGCAACCTCCTCACTGCAACCTCCGCCTGCCAGGTTCAAGTGATTCTCCTGCCTCAGCCCCCAGAGTAGCTGGGATTACAGGCGCCCACCACCACGCCCAGCTAATTTTTGTATTATTAGTAGAGATGGGGTTTTACCATGTTGGTCAGGCTGGTTTTGAACTCCTGACCTCAGGTGATCCACCCGCCTCCGCCTCCCAAAGTGCTGGGATTACAGGCGTGAGCCACCGCGCCTGGCCGACTCTTTGGGCTTTGTCCTGAGTGTCACCGAGATGGCTTTAGAGGGAAAGAATGAATGAGAGTTCCTGCTTTGGACTCTAAGTTGGGAAGTTTGAGGTGCCTGTCAGACGTGCGCGTGAGACGCTGAGTTGGTAAACCTTGATGGATCTGAATTTGAATCAGGATTCATTTTGGGCAAGTTACTTCACCACTCTAAGTCTCCAACCCTCCCGCCCTCCCTTCCCGAGTACGTGTGAGGCGTATGGAGTGGCGTCTGTAAACTGCCTGATCCAGTGCCTCATGCTGGCCTGGCACATCACCAGTGCCCAACAGAGGATGCCTTGGGACTTCCTAAAGCACGGCGTTGTATCATCTCATCTTCCAGCTCAGCAACATTCAGTGGCTTCCGTCGCTTGAAACTTGTGTTTGGGGCTGAAACTTGGGGGCTGATTTGGCTCATCGAATGATTGCGTTTGGTCCATGGAGAGATTTTTAAAATTTTGTGTCATCCAGGTACAAAAATTGGGAGACTCACCCAAAAATCTGGCTTATCTTGGATTTCTGGCTTATCTTGAACACTTCAGCAACACTGAGCTTGCATTTCTGCTTGACAGCTTAGTGAGAGATAAGTAAATAGTGGCCGCCTCCCAGGTTCAAGCGATTCTCCTGCCTCAGCCTCCCGAGTAGCCGGGATTACAGGCGCCTGCCACCCATGCCTGGCTAATTTTTATGTTTTTAGTAGAGATGGGGTTTCACCATGTTGGTCAGGGTGGTCTTGAACTCCTGACCTCAAGTGATCTGCCCGCCTTGGCCACCCAAAGTGCTGGGATTACAGACATGAACCACCACACGTGGCCTAGTTCCAAAATGTTTTTTTTTTTTTTTTTTTTTTTGAGACGGAGTCTCGTTCTGTCGCCCAGGCTGGAGTGCAGTGGCCGGATCTCAGCTCACTGCAAGCTCCGCCTCCCGGGTTCCCGCCATTCTCCTGCCTCAGCCTCCCGAGTAGCTGGGACTACAGGCGCCCACAACCGCGCCCGGCTAATTTTTTGTATTTTTAGTAGAGACGAGGTTTCACCGTGGTCTCGATCTCCTGAGCTTGTGATCCGCCCGCCTCGGCCTCCCAAAGTGCTGGGATTACAGGCGTGAGCCACCACGCCCGGCCTCCAAAATGTTTTTATCATCCCCAAATAAGACCCCTTTAAGCAGTTACTCCCCACTTTCTCTTCCCCCTAAACCCCTGGCAATCACGAATCTGTTTTCTGTCTTTATAGATTGACTCATCCTAGCTATTTTATAGAGATAGAATTATTATGCTTCTGCACAGCAAAGGAAACAATCAACAGGGTGAAAAGGCAGCCTACAGAATGGGAGGAAATATTTGCAAACCGTATATCAGATAAGGGGTCAATTTTTAAAATGTATAAGGAACTCCTACAGCTCTATAATAAAAAAGCTTCACCTGATTTAAGAAGGACACTAAAGGGGCAGGTGCAGTGGCTCAAGCCTGTAATCCCAGCACTTTGGGAGGTTGAAGCAGGCAGATCATCTGAGGTCAGGAGTTCAAGACCAGCCTGGCCAACATGGTGAAGCCCCGTCTCTATTAAAAATACAAAAATTAACTGGGCATAGTTGTGGGAACCTGTAATCTCAGCTGCTTGGGAGGCTGAGGCAGGAGAATCACTTGAACCCGGGAGACGGATGAGGCAGTGAGCCAAGATGGTACCACTGCACTCCAGCCTGGGTGACAGAGCAAGACACTGTCTCCAAAAAACAAAAACAAAACAAAACAAAACAAAAAACGTGTACTAAAGACTTCAATAGACACTTCTCCAAAGAAGACATATGAGTAGTCAACAGGTATATGAGAGGGTCGTTAATCATCAGGGAAATGCAAATCAAAACCACAGTGATATATCACTCACACCTGTTAGGATGGCTAATATCAAAGCCACAGAAGAGGCCGGTTGCGGTGGCTCATGCCTGTAATCCCACCACTTTGGGAGGCCGAGGCAGGCGAATCATGAGGTCAGGAGATCGAGACCAGTCTGGCCAACATGGTGAAACCCCGTCTCTACTAAAACACAAAAAATTAGCCAGGTGTGGTGGTGCATGCACCTGTAATCCTAGCTACTCAGGAGGCTGAGGCAGGAGAATTGCTTGAACCCAGGAGACGGAGGTTGCAATGAGCCCAGATTGCGCCACTGCACTCTAGCCTGGCGACAGAGCCAGACTCCATCTGAAAACCAAACCAAACCAAAAAAAAAAAACAAAAAAAACAAACCACAGAAGATAACAAGCATCGGTGAGGATGTGGAGAAATTGGAACGCTTGTAACACTGTTAGTAGAAATGTAAATTGGTGCAGTCGCTATGTGAAACAGCAGAGAGATTGCTCAAAAAATTAAAAACATTAAAAGAAGAACTACCAACTTCATTCTTTGCATGTGGATATCCAGCTGTTGTGCAGCTCCATTTGTTGAAAAGACCATTCTTTCCCTAGGATTGGTCTTGGCAATCCTGTCAAAACACAGTTGGCCATAGATGTGTGGGTTTATCTCTGTTCTCTTAATTCTACTGTGTTGGTTCAAATGCCCGTTTTTAGGCCAGGACCACGCGGTTTTGATCACTGTAACTTTATAGTAAGTATTGAAATTGGGAAATAGGAGTTCTCCACCTTTGACCTTCCTCTTTAAGAAGATTTTGAGTATTCTGGATGGAATTTCCTTATCAAATGTAGGATCAGCTTTTCAATTTCTTCAAAAAATCCAGCTAGGATTCTGATAGAGATTGCGTTAGATAGGTAGCTCACTTTGAATGGTACTATCTTCTTAGCAGTATTAAATCTTCCAATCGCTGAACATGGGATGTCATTCCATTTATTTATGTCTTCTTTAATTTCAGCAATGTTTTATAGTGTTTAGTGTGCCAGCATTTGGTTAAATTTGTTCCTAGGTATTTTATTATTTTTAATGCTATTTTATTTTATTGTATTATTATTTTTTGAGACAGAGTCTCGCTCTGTCGCCCAGGCTGGAGTGCAGTGGCCAGATCTCGGCTCACTGCAAGCTCCGCCTCCCAGGTTCACGCCATTCTCCTGCCTCAGCCTCCCGAGTAGCTGGGACTACAGGCGCCCACCACCACGCCCGGCTAATTTTTTGTATTTTTAGTAGAGACGAGGTTTCACCATGTTAGCCAGGATGGTCTCGATCTCCTGACCTCGTGATCCGCCCGCCTCGGCCTCCCAAAGTGCTGGAATTACAGGCGTGAGCCACCGCGCCTGGCCTAATGCTATTTTAAAATGGAATTGTCTTCTTAATTTTCTTTCCGATTGTTTATTTTTATTTATTATTTTTGTTATTTTTATTGTTTATCTTTTCTGATTGTTTCTTTCTGATTGTTCATTGCTGGTATATAGAAACACAACTGATTTTTGTACTTTGCAATTTTGCAGACTTCCTTTATCAGCTCTAGTAGGTTTTTTGTGTGTGTGTGTGTGCAATCTGTGAGGTTTTTTTATGTAGGAACATCTTATCTGAAAATAGAGATAGTTTTACTGTTTCCTTTCCATGGTAGATACCTTTTATTTCTTTCTTCTGGCTAGTACTTTTAGTACGCCGAATGGTAGTGGTGACAGTGAGTTTCCTTGTTTTGTTGCTACTTCATCTTGAGGGGAAGGCTTTTCGTTTTTCATCATGGAGTATGATGTTAGCTATTTCTTTTTAATGCCTTTTATGTCAAAGAAGTTCCCTTTTATTCCTAGTTTTCTGAGTGTTTATCTCATGAAAGGATATTAGCCTTTGTCAAGTGCTTTTTCTGTATCAGTTGAGATAATCATGTTTTTTTCTTCTTCATCCTGTTAATGTGATATATTACATTGATTTTCTTCTTTTTTGAGATGGAGTCTTGCTCTGTTGCCCAGGCTGGAGTGCAGTGGCGCAATCTTGGTTCACTGAAACCTCCGCCTCCTGGGTTCAAGTGATTCTCCTGCCTCAGCCTCCCGAGTAGCTGGGATTATAGGCACCTGCCATCACGCCCGGCTAATTTTTGAATTTTGGTAGAGACAGGGTTTCACCATGTTGGCCAGGCTGGTCTTGAACTCCTGACCTCAGGTGATCCTTCTGCCTCAGCCTCCCAAAGTGCTGGGATTACAGGTGTGAGCCACTGCGCCCGGCCTATTACATTGGTTTTCTTGTGTTGAACCAAGCTTGCATTCCTAGGATAAATCCCACTTTGTCATGGAATATAACAGTATGTCGTCAGATTTGGTTTGCTGGTATTTTGTTGAGGATTTCTGACTCTATCCATAAAGATATTGGCCTGTCGTTTTCTGTGGTTCCTTCGTGTCACTTTGATAACGCTGGCCTCCTAGCATGAGTTAGGAAGTGTTTCCTCGTCTTCTATTTTTGGAAGAGTGTGAGAAGGACTGGTGTTAATTCTTCTTTAAGTGTTTGGTCGGCTTCACTATGAAGCCATCTGGCCCTGGACCGTTCTTTGTTGGGAGGTTTTTAATTACTACGGATTCCATCTCTTCCCTTCTCCCGTCGCTGTTTAGGTTTTGCTTGCCTCGTGCCTGAAGTCATTTGCATCTTCTAGTCCTTTCTTAGAATTTAAATATGAGTCTGCCTAATTTAAGATGTCCTATAAAAACCCAACCATCTTCTCACCCTTCCCCACCTTGCCACGTCTCTGCTCTGGCATCTCTGCTCAGAGACGGTCCCTCCCACCCAGTACCAGCATTCCACATGGTTAACCCCATAGGTCAGTGGTTCTCAAAGGCTGTTCACTTGGTAACTTGTTAGAAACGCACATTCCCTGGCCAAGAATCAGAAACTCTAGGGGTGGGGCCTAGGAAACTTTTTTTTTTGAGACAGAGTTTCACTCCTTCGCCCAGGCTGGAGTGCAGTGGCGTGATCTTAGCTCACTGCAACCTCTACCTGCTCTGGGTTCAAGCGAATCTCCTGCCTCAGCCCCCCAAGTAGCTGGGATTATAGGCGCCTGCCACCATGCCCGGCTAAGTTTTGTGTTTTTAGTAGAGACAGGGTTTCTCCATGTTGGTCAGGCTGGTCTCGAACTCCCGACCCCAGGTGATCCGCCCACCTTGGCCTCCCAAAGTGCTGGGATTACAGGCGTGATCCACCGTGCCCGGACAGAAACTGTGTTTTAACTAGTCCCCGGGTGATTCTGTGGCATTACCACGGCCATGCATAACAGAGAGCCATCGCAGGCTCCTGGCCCCAGTGACACAGTGAAATGGCACCTCTGAAACGCTCTGGCAGCAGAGGAGCCATGAGCGGCAGGAGTTGGTGGAAAAGGGAGACCAGAGAAGGGAAAGAGGAGCAAGCAGGTGGCTTGGCGGGGGTGGTGGGGGAAGACTTGGTTGGAACAGGACCTGATTCTGGAGGACAGTTCATTATTGGGGGCACCCACTGGGCATAGGGTTGGCCATCCAGGGTGAGGGATGCAGTCTGTGGCCAGAGCACAGACAGCTCTTAATAGCAGTAACACCGGCCCGTCCAGCCCTGACTCTAGCCATCCTGAGAAGCCCGCCCTGGCCACTCCCAGGCCAAGACTCGGCCTCCACTGCCTGCTTCGTTGCATCTTGCTTAGCAGAATACTTAGTCATTCATCTAGCAAATGTTTATTGAGCATCTACTGTGTGCTAGGCAGTTCTATTAATAGCATAGGGAGACGGCGAGGATCACAGCAAACAAAGAGCTCTGCCTCGAGGACCTTCTGTTCTGCAGCCAGCCTGGTGGCCGGTTGGTTCTCATCCTGCTTGCCCTGCGGATGGGGACCGCTGGACCAGCGGTGGAGCCGGGCAGTGTGGCGTGCTCAGTGCTCAGACAACGTGGGACGCATCCCATCCCATCCCACACCCAGGGCGTGCCCAGTTCCCCCAGATTTCCAGAAATGGGTGTAGAGAACTCTCCAGACATCCTTTTCCTTGGTCACGTCTTCCCTCTCCATCGGAATGAGAAACTCACTCTGACCTGTTTTCTTCTCCCCCCAGCACTTTCTGGCCCGCATCTCCCCCCCATTTTCCTGGGACCCACGGAGATGCAAAACCCCTTCTCCTCCATCCTTGTCTCCTGGTAATGTTTTTCGTTTGCCGGTGACGTGGCCTTGCCCCCTCTGTGTGTCCTGGATTGGGGTGGGCGGGGGCGATGAGGCGATTGTGAGGGCTCACTGAGCCACCTGTGTGCCAGGCTCTGCACACGCTGGCCTGTGTGGCCCTGCCACAGCCCCGTGAGTTAGCAGTCGTGTTTTCAGCCCCATGCAAAGGCGCAAGCACTCAGACAGCGTCGTTCTATGAGCATGGGTGTGTGGTGCCTCCCAGGAGCTGGGTTTTTAGCAAGGCTGCTGACGTATAAACACACTCCCACCTCCACAAGCAGGGAGAGGAGCCCAGGGCCAGGGCAGGTAGCCCAGCAGGGACCCAGCACGCTGCAGGTGGGGCCCGTGAGTGTCACTTCTCTAGCTAGGGTCAGAGAGGAGACAGAGGCAAGAGTGTTGCAGGGGCGGGGGTCTCACGAGCTGGGGTGCAGCAAGAGGGAAGGAACAGGTGACTGTCTGTCTGCAGGAGAAGCCGTGCCCGTGTGTAGAGCTGCTGTGGACCAGGGGGAGGCAGGGAGGGCACAGGGTGGTGATGAGATGGAGAGAGGGGGTCCTGGACTCACATGAGCATCATCTTTTCCCGTCAGTTCTGCCGCTTTGCTGCCTGGGCAGTGGGCTGGCACCAGAACTGGCAAGTAGGGACATTGGAAAAGATTCCTCAAGATTTCCCAAGCCTAAATTGCTTCTTGTGGTTCTTGTTCACGTCTGCCCCTGCTACCCGGGACCTCCTCCAGCATCCTCCTCCCCAAGGGCCCTCTCTGTCTTTCTGAAGGAAGACCAGGCTGTTTCTGTATCGGGAGGCGGCGGGGACAGGGCTGGAACCCGGGGCCCAGGCAGAGTTCCTCGGCTGAGTGCTGGCTCTGCGTGGTTATCTGTTGACTGGCTGTGAACGCAGAGTCCGCGGGGAAATGCTGGCCGCTGCTCTGATTTGGGTGGCAAGAGCTGCTGCTGCTAATACATTAGACAGCTGCATGGACACTGCTGTTGATGACGAGACCCAGTGACATGCCTCTGTGAAAATCCAGTGGCTGGCTTCCTGGTGAGGTAGATCCCTTCCGAAGGCTGCCCCGGGCAGGACTTTAGTCTCTGGGGCAATGCCAGTGAGTCAGTGAGCATTAACTGAGTGCCTGCTGTGTGCCCTGAGCATTAACTGAGTGTCTGCTGTATGCCCTGAGCATTAATTGAGTGCCTACTGTGTGCCCTGAGCATTAACTGAGTGCCTGCTGTGTGCCCTGAGCATTAACTGAGTGCCTGCTGTGTGCCCTGAGCATTAACTGAGTGCCTGCTATGTGCCCTTGGCTGTACGTGGTGATCTCAGGGTGTGTGGATGAGGGTGTGTCCGAAAGCCTGAGCTGCTGTTCCCGGCTGGCCTGAGTCATGCTGCTTCTAGGTGGAAAAGGAGACTCACTCCCTGCCAACTGTCCCATTGGAAAGTGCAGCAAGTCACTGAGAAGTGGGGCCAGCCCAGCCGAGGCCATGCTGCCACTGGCTGATTGCAGCTGCTGGGTACTGTCCATGCAGGGATCATCCACCCAGCACATTGCTCATGGCCGAGGCTGAATCATAGCCCTTCTCACCACCTGTGCCAGCCCCAGGCCATGAGGCATCTTCATTCAGACCCATTTCTTTTCTTTTCTTCTTCTTCTTTTTTTTTTTTTTTTTGAGATGGAGTCTTGCTCTGTCACCCAGGCTGGAGTGCAGTGGCGCAATCTTGCCTCACTGCAACCTCCGCCTTCTGAGTTCCAGAGATTCTGCTGCCTCAGCCTCCCGAGTAGCTGAGATCACAGGCCCGTGCCACCACGCCCGGCCAATTTTTGTATATTTTTGTGTTTCTTTTTGAGATGGAGTCTTGCTCGCTCTGTCACCCAGACTGGAGTGCTGTGGTGCAATCTCAGCTCACTGCAACCTCTGCCTCCCGAGTTCAAGCAGTTCTGTCTCAGCTTCCCGAGTAGCTAGGACTACAGGTGCATGCCACCATGCCCAGCTAATTTTTGTATTTTTAGTAGAGACAGGGTTTCGCCATACTGGTCAGGCTGTTCCTGAACTCCTGACCTCAGGTAATCCACCTGCCTTGGCCTCCCTTAGTACTGGGATTACAGGCATGAACCGCCATGCCCAGCCGTAATTTTTGTATTTTTGATAGAGGCACAGTTTCACCATGTTGGCCAGGCTGGTCTCAACCTCCCGGCCTCAGGTGATCCTCCTGCCTTGGCCTCCCAAGGTATTGGGATTACAGGTGTGAGCCAACGCGCCCAGCCAGGCTCATTTCTAACAGTCATCTGAACACACTGTCTCTGGGAAGACCGATGAAATCGAGAAACACCATCTTGAAGCTGCTAGACCATCTCCAACAGGACAAAGCGTCCTTCCAGACGCAGCTTTCCAATAGCTCCTTCTCGGAGCTGCTATTAACGGGGCATTCACGCAGACCAGGCCCTGGCTGGGCACTTCTTACACCTGTTCTCACCTCATCTGCCTAAGAGCGCTAAAATCAGGGACTATTTGATTCAGTTTTTTTTTTTTTTTTTTTTTGGAGAAAGGATCTTGCTCTGTCACTCAAGCTGAAGTGCAATGGCGTGATCTCAGCTCACTGCAACCTCCGCCTCTGAGGCTCAAGCGTTTCTCCTGCTTCAGCCTCCCGAGTAGCTGGGATGACAGGCGCCCGCCACCACGCCCAGCTAAGTTTTCTATGTTTAGTAGAGACAGGGTTTCACCATGTTGGCCAGGCTGGTCTTGAACTTCTGACCTCAAATGATCTGCCTGCCTTGGCCACCCCAAGTGTCGAGATTACAGGTGTGAGCCACCACGCCCGGCCTGCTTCAATTTTCAGGTGAGGAACTTAAGAGAGGAATGAAGAGAAGTTAACATGCCTCATGCACCACAGCTGGGCAGTAGTAGCTTGCCCGCTCCACTGACCTGGGCTTCGACCACCAGACTCTGCTGCCTCCTGTGTGTTTCTGCTGTACCTAAACCTAAATTGCTCTGCACCGCTTCGCAGCCGAAGCCTGAGTTCTGGTGTTCAGCGTCTCTCAGGCCCAGGCCTTAGCTTTGCTTTCCCGCCTGATCTTCAGGATGTCTGACCCAGAGGCCTCCAGCCAGCTGGGCTGATCCATTAACTCTTCATTGACTGTGTGCCAAACGGATTCTCTTTTCTGCCTTTGCCCATAGAGTTCCTGCTGCCACACCCTCCTTACCCCCTTCTCTTGATCCTCTAAGGTCTGTCTGGGATCTCATGTCTTGCAAAAAGCGTTCATTGACATTTTGGTTTTAAGATGTGTCCACAGATTCTTTGATGCTTCTCTCTTCAAGAGGTGGAACTTGTTGGGTGCGGTGGTTCACGCCTGTAATCCCAGCACTTTGGGAGGCTGAGGCAGGAGGATCGCTTGAGCTCAGGAGTTCAAAACCAGCCTGGGCAACATGATGAAACCCTGTTTCTACTAAAAATACAAAAATTGGCTGGGTGTGGTGGCGGGTGCTTGTAGTCCCCACTACTTGGGAGGCTGGGGTGTGAGGATCGCTTGAGCCCAGGAGGTCGAGGCTGCAGTGAGCTGTGGTTATGCCACCGCACTCCAGCCTGGGTGACAGAGTGAGACCCTGTCTCAAAAACAAACCAAAATACAAAGATGTGGAACCTAGGCCGGGCACAGTGGCTCACGCCTGTGATCCCAGCACTTGGGGAGGCCGAGGCAGGCGGATCACCTGAGGTCAGGAGTTCAAGACCAGCCTGGCCAACATGGTCAAACCCTGTCTCTACTAAACATACAAAAATTAACTGGGCATGGTGGTAGGCGCCTGTAGTCCCAGGTACTTGGGAGGCTGAGGCAGGAGCATCGCTTGAACCCAGGAGACGGAGGTTGCAATGAGCTGAGATCGTGCCATCGCACGCCAGCCTGGGCGACAGAGCGAGACTCCGTCTCAGAAAATAAATAAATAAATAAATACATAAAATAAATACTGAAAAGCAAAAAGGGGAAAATCATCCGTACCTTCAGCCTCATTTTGTTGTGTATCGTTCAGGATGTTTTTCTCCGTGGGGGTGATACACGCCCTCAGATGCAGTCCTGCACCTCTGCACACAAACACATTCTTTATGTTTAATGGAAACAGTGGGATCATCTTGTTCGAAACCCTGTTTTTCTCACTTAGCAATGCATTGTGAATCTTTGCAGTAGCATCGTGAACACAGCTCCTCTTGTGGTAGTTTATTGTGTAAGTGTACTCCTGCGCCTTATTTACTTCTCCTCTCACGGCTGGGTACTTTCCCCATCGCTCACACTTTTTGGCTCATAAACAGTGCTGGGACAAACATCCTTGCCTGTGTGTTCTTGTGGCAGGGCCCGGATATTGTTCTAGGGTAAATTCCTTAGAGCGGGTTTATTGGACCAAAGGACGTGGATATTTTAAAAGTTTTGGACACATGATGCCTTTAGGAAAGCTGTATCCGGTATGCATTCACCCACAGCTCCTGCAGCCTGGGCCTGCAGACTGGACGCCGTGGCTGTACCGTTTCTCTTTCCTGCCAGCAATATGTTCCTGCCACATACCCTTGCCAACACTGGTCGACCTGATAGTGAAAGATGTTATCTTACTGTGATCTTAATTTCTTTCGTAACTAGAGAGGTTGGGCTTGTTTCCATGTGTTCATTGGTCATTTTATGTGTGTTCTTTAATCATTTGTTCATGTCCTTTGCACATTTTTCTGTTTTTTTTTTTTTTTTCTTTTGAGACAGTCTCGCTCTGTCACTCAGGCTGGAGTACAGTGGAGGGATCTCGGCTCACTGCAGCCTCCGCCCCTTGGGTTCAAGCGATTCTCATGCCTCAGCCTCCCGAGTAGCTGGGATTACAGGTGTGTGTCCCCACGCCCAGCTAATTTTTGTATTTTTAGTAGAGACGGGGTTTCACTAGGCTCAAGTAATCCGCCCGCCTCAGCCTCCCAAAGTGCTGGGATTACAGATGTGCGCCACCACGCCCAGCTAATTTTTGTATTTTTAGTAGAGATGGGGTTTCACTATGTTGGCCAGGCTGGTCTCAAACTCCTGGGCTCAAGTAATCCGCCCGCCTCAGCCTCCCAAAGTGCTGGGATTACAGGCGTGAGCCACCGCACCAGACCCCTCATTTACTGATGTAATGGCTTTTGGATAGTTTGAGGTATAGTCTCCCAGATCATTTTCTATGAATTTATATGCATACGTAATATAGGTAGCTTTACGGTGTCTTTTTTTTTTTTTTTTTTTTTTTAAGAGATGTGTCACCCAGGGTAGAGTACAGTGTCATGATCATAGCTCACTGCAGCCTTGAACTTCTGGGCTCTAGTGACCCTCCTGCCTCAGCCTCCTATGTTAGGAGTTAGGATTACAGGTGTGAACCACCGTGCCTGGCTGTTTTTATAAAATTGGGGTTATATTCAATGTATTGTCTCTGATTTCCTCCACCCCTCAACTTAATATATCTTAGAGAGTGTCATATGTAAGCAACATAAATCTGTTGCTGTCTTTTTGAATGATTGCATAGATTTTTTGAACAGCTTTATTGAGATATAATTTGCATATCATAAAATCACCCATTTAAAGTGTACAATTTGGCCGGGTGTGGTGGCTCACGCCTGTCATCCCAGCACTTTGGGAGGCCGAGGCAGGCAGATCACCTGAGGTCAGGAGTTCGAGATCAGCCTGGCCAACATCGTGAAACCCTGTCTCTACCAAAAATACAAAAATTAGCCGGGCGTGGGGGCACACGCCTGTAATCCCATCTACTTGGGAGGCTGAGGCAGGAGAATTGCTTGAACCCGGGAGGCGTAGGTTGCAATGAGCCAAGATCACGCCATTACACTCCAGCCTGGGCGAAAAGAGCAAAACTCCATCTCAAAAAATAAAAAATAAAGTGTACAATTCAGTGGTTTTTGGTCGTATTCATGGAGCTATGCAACCACCATCATAATCAGTTTTAGAACCTTTTTATTGCTTTGAAATGAAATCTGTACCTTTTAGCTATCACCTTCCAATCCCCCATCCTCCTCAGCCTAAGCAATCCCTAATCTACTTTCTGTCTCTATGAGGTTGCCTACTCTGGACATTTGATAAAAATGGAATCATGGTGTTTTATCTCTACCTTTTGCCTTTTTTTTTTTTTTTTTTGAGACGGAGTCTTGCTCTGTCGCCCAGGCTGGAGTGCAGTGGCACGATCTTGGCTCACTGCAAGCTCCGCCTCCCGGGTTCATGCCATTCTCCTGCCTCAGCCTCCAGAGTAGCTGGGACTACAGGCGCCCGCCGCCACGTCTGGCTAATTTTTTTGTATTTTTAGTAGAGACGGGGTTTTACTGTGTTAGCCAGGATGGTCTCAATCTCCTGACCTCGTGATCCGCCCACCTCGGCCTCCCAAAGTGCTGGGATTACAGGCGTGAGCCACCGCGCCTGGCCCTATCTCTACCATTTTTCATTTGGTGTAATGCATTCAAAGGTCAGCAGTGTTGTGGCATGTATCAGTACGTTATTTTTCATGGCTGAATATTATTCCATCGTAGGGATATAGCATATTTTGTTTATTCGTCAGTTGATGGACATTTGGGTTGTACCCACCGTTTGGCAAGAGTGAATACTGCAGTTATGAATGTTTGTGTATAAGTATTTGCTTAAGTACCTGCTTCCGATTCTTTTGTGTATGTTCCTAGGGGTCGAATTGCTGGGTCATGTGGTCATAATTCAGTGCTGAACTTTTTAAGGAATTGTGAAATTATTTTCCACAATGGCTGTACTGTTTGACGTTCCTACCAGCAACAGATGAGGGATCTGATTTCTCTACGTCCTTGCTCACACCTGTGATATTCTGGTTTTTGATCATAGCTACGTTAGTGGTATGAGTGGTATCTCGTGGTTTTGATTTATATTTCCTGATGACTAATGGCTTGAGTGTCTCTTCATGTACGTATTGTTCCTTTGTATGTCTTCTCTGGGGATATGTGTATTTAGATCCTTTGCCCATTTTTAAATGGAATTGTCTTTTTCTTACTGAGTTGTAAGAGTTGGTTTTTGTAGAGACCTGTCCTTGATCAGATATATTATTTGCAAATATTTTCTACCATTCTGTGGGCTTTCTTTTGACTTTCGTGACAGTAAGTATGAGGAATTCGTATTCACTTTTCTGTAAACGTTTGGTAGAATTTACAAATGAAGCCACCTGGGTCTGGGCTTTTCTTTGTGCATCTTTTTTTTTAATCGTTCATTTGATCTTTTTATTTGTTACATGTCTTTAGATTTTCTGTTTCTTACTGACTCAGTTGTGATAGGTTGTGTTTTTCTAGGAATTTGTTCATTTCATTGATGTTACCTAATTTATTGACCTATAGTTTATACTACTTGTATTTTATTCTGTGAATGTAGCTTCTTTTAACCAATTTTCTGCAGACGTTTAAGTTGTTTTTATTTTTTACTGTTAGAAACAATGCTGCAGTGAACATTTGAGCCTGTCTTTGTGTACATTGCAAGTGTGTTAGAGGATGGATTGTTAGACGTGGAATCGCGGGTCAGAGGTCTGTGTATTTAACATGTTGATTGTTTCTGTTCCATTATCCTCCTCCTGTTCATCTTTCTATCCTTATTGATTGGTATAAGCTCTTTACATCTGGTAATCCTGGTCTCCTAAGCCTGGAGATGGTAAGAATGCCCTGCGTGGGTGGTGCACGTGCACCTGAGCAGGTTGGAAGAGGAGGTTTGCATCCGGCTGTTTGGTAGCTCCCCCGTTCTGGTCAAGGGAGTTGAATGTGGGTGCCCTAAGCCCACCTCTGTGCATTCATACACGGGGTTTCTAGATGCCAGATCCTGAGCTGCTGGTAGGTCAGAGGGTTTTTGCCTCTGACACGCTGGCTGTGACCTGACAGAGGTTGTTTGGAGTCCACAGCAGGGCTGGCTGTCTCTAGGGACTTCACCAGGCTCCTTCCCAGGGCGGTTCTGGGAGCAATGGGAGCTCCAAGCAGTTCTGGCCCACGGGTGCCTGCAGAGGTAGGGAGAGCGCTTGGAGGCCCCACCCCTGCCTGAAGAAGAACCGAGGACACACACACACCGTGTTCCTCATCCCTGCTTTCTTTTCTCTCGTTTTCACTGGGGACTGCCTGTTCTGGGCACTCATTAGCTTCCCGGTGCAGACGTGGGCAGTGACGTTAGTCTGAGGAAGGGTAGCTGTTTTCAGGGGATGGGAAGTGGGGTGGCCTCTGTGTGTTTTGTTGGGGTAGAGCTGCCAGCCCCTCACGCTTCCATTCCACCTCCCTTTTCTCCTTTTTGTTTTTCCCGGACACACAAGGGTGGCACCAAAGTAGGTTAAAGGTTTGGACAAGTGCAATTGGGATTTAAAAAATAACCCATCTAGGCTGGGCGTGGTAGCTCACGCCTGTAATCCCAGCACTTTGGGAGGCTTAGGTGGGTGGATCACCCGAGGTCAGGAGTTCGAGACCAACCTGGCCAACATGGTGAAACCACGTCTGTACTAAAAATACAAAAATTAGCTGGGTGTGGTGGCGGGCTCCTGTAATCTCAGCTACTCTGGAGGCTGAGGCAGGAGAATCGCTTGAACCCGGGAGGCGGAGGTTGCAGTGAGCTGAGATTGCGCCACTGCACTCCAGCCTGGGTGACAGAGCGAGACTGTCTCAAAAAAAAAAAAAAAAAAAAAGGAAAGGAAAAAAAATAGCCCCTCTAGGCCCCTAGAGGCCTCGGTTCAGGCTTTGCTTTACCAGTTTCAGGGTCCTAAAGTGGTGTCTTGCGGGCAGGGGACCGGGCAGGCAGAGGCAGAGGTGGCACGGCAGGCCCTCCCTCCACCTTTCCCGGCTGCTCTGGCCACAGCGGCTCTGCTTTGACTGGTTGGTTTTCTGTGTCAGGGTCTGGAACGCCGCTTGTGTTGGACCCCTCGGCCCCATTTTTGGGTTGAAAACATCCTAAACATGGCTCCTGCCAGAGGCTGAATCCCGAGGATGCCAGGCGTTTGCGGAATTTGGCTTTTCCCAGGGCCCCGCCGTCCTCTTTCCTTGGCAGAGGCCGAGTGTCTGCTCCCCCGGCACCATCCATTTGCCAGCCCAGGCGTGCCTTCGCCTCTCTCTCGTGGTATGGGGTGTTCGGCCCTCTAGCCCTGCAAAGGCAAAATCAAATTATCTTCTCTGTTGATCCAAGTGAATTTGGTTCCTGGAGAAGCCCCAGGCGCGGCTTCCTGATAGTTGGTGAGGAAGAGGCTTTTGCGGTGGACCTCCTGGCTGATCCCTGTCTTTCTGTCCCCTGCTTTTGTCTTTCAGTCGTCGGAGTTCTTTGAGATGCTGGAGAAAATGCAGGTGAGTACGTACCCCCATCGCGGTGGGGAAGAAGCCCAGACCCAGACGTGGGCGGCGTAGGGACCAGGCAGAACCCACGGGCGGAAACCGGGTGCCCTGGAGGGAGGGGCAGAGAAGAGACAATCACATCCCCTTAGCCCCGGCAACCCGAGGCCATTTTACTCTTGAGCACTTTGGGAAGACTCCTGTGGAGGGACAGGGAGGATAAAAAGCAGAACTTCCCCAACAGGGCAGCTGGGGAGGCCATAAGCCCTGTGGATATGGAGGAGGGTTTGAAGGGCCCATTGTTCCTGGAATGAGCCAGAAAGAAGGCCTGAAAGAACGAGCTGCTTCTTGGGGGAGTCACCTCGCATGGGGAGGCAGAGGGGTGGGGTGGGAGGCCGGCCTGAGTTCAAATCCTGCACCGGACACTTACTAGCACCAGTTCCTTGCCTGTCCTAAGCCTCCATAAATAAGTAAGAAGGAAAGCACCCACTTACATGGTGGTTGGGGTGAAACAAGATAATCGGTGTAAGTACTTGGTAGACACTATATATAAGTCGGTGTGTGGTGTGGGTTTGGGGGTTCTTTGCTATTCCTCACCAGGGTCAGGGTTCCCAGGTAAGAGCCGCTGCCCTGCAGTGTACGTGCAGAGGCCCAGAAGGGTTCATGGACATGGGCAGGAAGAGTGGGACGACGATGCTGATAATCCACCTGTAGCTCAAGCACTTCGCTGGGCTCAGAGATTGACAGGCGTCATTTCTTCCTGCTGAGGGCTTAGGAAGTAGGTGTGTTATTGTTATTATCCCCATAGGACAAGTGAGAAAATTGAGGCACAGAACGATTAAAAGCAGCACTCAAAGGGTGCGTGGTTCGTAAGTGGCTTCAGAGTCAGCGAGTCCAGCCATCATGTCATGATACTTTTGACCCTAGGTAGGTGCTCCAGGCTCAAGGGAGGAAGATTCTGTAATAATGGTCTGGAAGTCCTAGCAGGAGGGGCAGATATAGCCCCCACGGCAGTCCTGAGATGCTGGGAAGCAGCCAGGTCCCCTGAGGCTGGGATGGGAGGGGAGGGAGGGGAAGTATTGTTAGTGGCCGTGTCACCCAGAGCAAGTTATTAAAATCGTCCTCCGCACCCAGCCGTGTGTAGACGACAGACTCATCTTCTATGCATTTAGGGAACTTATGAGCTTGTGGACGCAAGGCTGGCACGCGCCTGAGTGATGAGAGGTGGGGGATGGTAGATAATTAAGTGCCCAATTGCTTGGAGCAAAGCTGGGATTTTCACCTCTAGTCAGTGGGATCCTGGCCCTCTGGGAAGCTGGCAGGGGGTTCGCAGCCCAGCCAGCCTTCTCTCTAGTGTCTCCTCAGATCCTCTCTTCCTTCTCCCCCAGCCGGAGTCCCCTTCCCACAACTTTCCCCCACACAGGGTCTCTCTGAGCACAGCATTCAGCCCCAGTTAACCAGCCTCAGAGTGGCCTGTTGTGTAGAGGCTGCCGGGCTTGTCTTTTCTTCTAGACTGGGCGCTTTCTAGGGTAGGGCTCTTGTTTTATTCTCCCTCTGTCTCTGCAACGGCTGATCCCCCTGGGCGGGGTGTCTGTTCCATTTCAGTTGAGACTGTTGAAGCCAAATTTCCGGGTGTTTCAGTCTGTACCCTGTGCCCCCCTGGGCCCAGCCTCAGAGGATTCACTGTTAGTAAGAAGCTCACGTATGGGGCGCTGATGGCCATGGAGTGCCCGCGTGGGCGTTGAGCCTGGGCTCCATCTTTCTTCATCTTGCATGTGTGGAAACTGGACCTCAGAGCAGTGAAGTGCCCGGGTCACTTTGCTAGTTGTGAAGAGCTGAAACTGGAACCCAGGATACCCGATTCCTAGCCCAAGAGTCTAGGAATTACGAGAAGGCAGAAGCTTTGGACTCCTTGAATCCTGGGTTCAGGTTCTAACCCTGACACTTTCTTTTTTTTTTTTTTTGAGACGGAGTCTTGCTGTGTCGCCCAGGCTGGAGTGCAGTGGCGCGATCTCGGCTCACTGCAAGCTCCGCCTCCTGGGTTCACGCCATTCTCCCGCCTCAGCCTCCGAGTAGCTGGGACTACAGGCGCCCGCCACCTTGCCCGGCTATTTTTTTGTATTTTTAGTAGAGACGGGGTTTCACCATGTTAGCCAGGATGGTCTCGATCTCCTGACCTCGTGATCCACCCACCTCGGCCTCCCAAAGTGCTGGGATTACAGGCTTGAGCCACCGCGCCCGGCCAACCCTGACACTTTCTAGCTGGGTATCCTCGGTCAAGTCGGTTTCCCTCTCTGAACCTTCATTTCTTCATTGAGGGGAGAAGGGGACATAAAGATAATACCTATTGTGGCCGGGCATGGTGGCACACGCCTGTAGCCCCAGCTATTTGGGAGGCTGAGGCAGGAGAATCTCTTGAACCCGGGAGGCGGAGGTTGCAGTGAGCGGAGATTGCGCCTCTGCATTCAGCCTGGATGACAGAGCGAGACTCTGTCTCAGAAAAAAAAAAAAAAAAAAAAAAAGACAGTACCTCTAGCAAAGGCAGCACATGGAGGAGAGAGGTCCCAGTGCTGGACAGTGGCTCTGCGGTAGGTTATTAGGGGAGGGAGTGGTGTGGCAGAGGGGACGGGAGGAGGTTTGCTCTCCTGCCCTCGGGGCTGTTCCCAGACAGGGATGACTAATGCAGGCCAAACAGAACAGACTTCTGCCCTCACTGCCCCCCCCCCCCCCCCCCCGCCATCCACCCAGTGTGCCAACTGGGACAGGGTCTGGAGGGCCACCCAGGTGGTTTTCTCTGTGTGTGTGAGAGGAGCGCCTGTCCAGTGGGAAGGGCCCTCGCACGCCCTCCTGAACAATGCTGCGAGGCGACTCAGCCCAGGGAAGTCCGGAGAGGCAGCCTCTCAAGCCACCCAGTTAACAGGAGCCCTGCTGTCCGCAGAGTGTGGGGCACCTCATGCACTTGGTGAGCCGGTGACCCGGCTTCAAATCTAGGCCCTGCCCCTCACTGGCTGTGCGACCTTAGGCAAGCAGCCTCGTTCTGGCGCCCCGGCATCCTTGCTGGCGGAAAGGTGCTGTGAGTTTCAAAGGAGACCACAGAGAGAGCTGGCTTGGGAAGGTTGAAATCCCTGTGCGTTAGTGTTGTGATCAGGCAGAAGCTGCTTCTGGACTCCTGCTTCAGAGGGGAACTGTTTCTTCTAGTTTGTGCTCCGTCTCGTACTGTCACCCGATTTTCTCAGACAGTCTTGGAATCACCACGTGTTCCCCTCCTGCACAACACAGTTAAGTCAGAACTCAATGATAGAATCGGGACTGGGGCCAGGTGCAGTGAGTCACGCCTGTAATCCCAGCACTTTGGGAGACCAAGGCGGGTGGATCACCTGAGGTTAGGAGTTCAAGACCAGCCTGGCCAAAATGGAGAAACCCCGTCTGTACTAAAAATGCAAAAAATTAGCTGGGCGTAGTGGCACATGCCTGTAATCCCAGCTACTTGGGAGACTGATGCAGGAGAATCACTTGAACCCAGGAGGTGGAGGTTGCAGTGAACCGAGATCCCACCACTGCACTCTGGCCTGGGCAACAAGAGTGAAACTCGATCTCAAAAAAAAAAAAAAAAAGAAGAGGCCGGGTGCAGTGGCTCACATCTGTAATCCCAGCACTTTGGGAAGCCAAGGTGGGTGGATCACCTGAGGTCAGGAGTTCGAGGCCAGCCTGACCAACATAGTGAAACCCCATCTCTACTAAAAATACAAAAATTAGCCGGGCATGGTGGCGCATGCCTGTAATCCCAGCTACTTGGAAGGCTGAGGCAGGAGAATTGCTTGACCCTGGGAGGTGGAGGTTTTCTGTGAGCTGAAATCATACCACTGCCCTCCAGCCAGGGTGACAGAGAGAGACTCTGTCTCAAAAATAAACAAACAAAAAGAACTGTTGGATAGGGCACTGCTTCCCAGAAGTGAATTCTTCAGATACCTGTAGATAAATTCCCTTAGTCGAGTCCCAGGCATCATATCTGATCCTTGCAGTCATCCTTGCATTAGTGGGATGAAAGGTGAGTGTCTAATCCTCATTTTACAGATGACACTGGGGGCTCCAAGAGGCTATGCTTTGTCGAGGGTCGCAAATAGTAAGCTTGCAGCAGAGTGAGGGCCAGCACCAGGCCTCCCGCCTGTCCCCTGAAGGCCTGTTGGCATGGGGTCTAGAGTGCTAGCTGTGACACCAGCAGGTGTGACTTCCCATGTTTCCCTTCCCTTACTGGCTCTGTGATCCTAAGACATATATATATATATTTTATTTTTTATTTTTTATTTTTTTTAATTTGAGATGGAGTTTTGCTCTTGTTGCCCAGGCTGAAGTGCAATGGCGTGATCTTGTCTCACCGCAACCTCTGCCTCCCGGGTTCAAGCAATTCTCTTGCCTCAGCCTCCTGAGTAGCTGAGATTACA
Organism: Papio anubis; assembly: GCF_008728515.1. Lineage (NCBI taxonomy): Eukaryota > Metazoa > Chordata > Mammalia > Primates > Cercopithecidae > Papio > Papio anubis. Next base: position 2,708,241 of record NC_044992.1, read on the forward strand.
GACATGCACCACCATGCCTGGCTAATTTTGTATTTTTAGTAGAGACGGGGTTTCTCCACGTTGGTCAGGCTGGTCTTGAACTCCTGATCTCAGGTGATCTGCCCGCCTTGGCCTCCCAAAGTGCTGGGATTACAGGCATGAGCCACTGCGCCCGACAAGACAGATATTTAAGCTTTGAATGATAATACTGCCTCCTTCATAATGACCCACAGCATTTATTATGTACCAGTCAGTGTTCCAAGTGCTCAACCCATTGTTCACCTTTAACCTTCACCACCATAGTCGATACCACCATCGTTCCCATTTTACAGATGAGAACACTGAGTCACAGAGAGGTTTCTGTGACTTGCCAAGGTCATCAGGCTGATAGGTGGCAATGTTGGGATTTGAACCGTGGTGATCTGTCTCAAGTCTGTGCTGTTAGCCCAGCGGTGCTGCTGCCTCGCTCAGGTGCTGGGAGGCCCGCCCGTGGCCACGTGTGATGTGTACAGGCCCAGCCCTGGCCAGCTGTTGTGCTGCTCTTGTTACTAACCCCCTGTGAGGCCAGGTGCTCTTTATCTGGCCCTTTCTTCTGACCTTTGCTTTTCTGTGGATCCTGTTTTCCTTGTTTCTATAGGGGATCAAGCTTGAAGAACAGAAGCCAGGACCCCAGAAGAACAAGGTGGGCTGGGTGGGGGAGGGGGTGGCCCGATGGCCCTGGTGAGGGGCCAGGGTGAGAGGAAGGCAGGAGGAGCCACCAGGGTGCTGGGTCTTCCGTCTCACACCTGTCTAACTCTGACTCACACCGCGGGCCGCTTCATGACTGCCTTGTTAGACCAGTGCACGGTGGGCTGCCTCAGGCTGGGGGTGGAGGCCTCGGTGGGACCTCAGGCTTGGCTGTTTGGCCCGGCTCTTCCCGACCCTGTGCAGTGTGTAAGGGTGTCAGGCTCTGCCCCGGGTTCCAGTGGGCAGTCAGCTCTCAGCTTCAGGTTCCATTTCCCAGCCCAGGGTGCCGCTTCTCACTTGGAGGCCAGTCCCCCTGCCTGGAAAGGGGTGCTGGGGGAGACTAGAGGTCATTTTCTGGAATGAGTGTTCTAGGATGGGAAGCTGGTATGATGCGGGGTGAGAAGTTCAGCGCCTGCGGTACTGCGTCGCCAGCTGGCAGGGCTTATGTTCCGGTTCTGTCGGTTTGGAGAAGAACGGGGTGGGGGGATGTCAGATCCCAGAGCTGATTCTGAGCTGTTCTTCCATCGAATGTTCCTCCCTCAAAGTCCCCACAATGTACCCCCCTTGTGAGACCTGGAAACAGTGGTCAGACTTTATGGGCATTGCCGGGACTAACGGTGGCACTATCTGGTTTGTCTTGCAGGATGACTATATCCCGTACCCCAGCATCGACGAGGTAGGCGCCCTCCCCCGCTCCCACCCGCTCTGCAGCCTGCTCTGGGTCCCTTGCCTGGGGAAATGATGGTGATGGGCTGTGCTCAGCCCCCCCATGGGAGAGCACCTTGGGCCTGGGACCTCTCTTCCTGTCTTTGCCTTTGTATCCTCAGCTTTTCCATATGTTAAGTTGCGGGTGCTCATCCAGGCCTTGCAGCCCTGGGGCTACAGGGTTGGCGAATGAAGCTGGAGATGTTGTGGGGCTTGGAGGAGGGGTTCAGGTCACTGCCTTTGGCCTCAAGTACCAGTGGGTACCAGGCCCTACTCCTGGGAGCAGTGCAGAGGGGACACCGCCACCGGCCCCTCCCTCCCCTGCGGTCCCAGGGCCAGCTGCAGCGCAGGACCCTCCCTCTGCCTTCAGGTTGTGGAGAAGGGAGGCCCATACCCTCAGGTCATCCTGCCGCAGTTTGGGGGCTATTGGATCGAGGACCCGGAGAACGTGGGCACCCCAACATCGCTGGGGAGCAGCATCTGTGAGGAGGAGGAAGAGGACAACCTCAGCCCCAACACGTTCGGCTACAAACTCGAGTGCAAGGGTGAAGCCAGGGCCTACCGGAGGCACTTCCTAGGGAAGGTGAGGCTGGGGAAGAGGAGCTGCTGGGGGTTGGGGGCAGAGGCTGGGGACCCTGGGAGAGAGGAGGTACCAGGGGTCGGGGCAGAGGCTGGGGGAGGCTGGCAGAGAGGAGCTGCCGGCGGTTGGAGGGGAGGCTGGAGGAGAAAGGAGCTGGCGGGGGTTGAGGGAGAGGCTGGAGGAGAAAGGAGCTGGCGGGGGTTGGGGGAGAGGCTAGGGACCCTGGGAGAGAGGAGCTGCTGGGGGTGAAAGGGAGAGGCTAGGGGAGGCTGGGGGAGAGAGGAACGGGCGGGGATGGTGGGAAGGGTTGGGGCCCTGGGGGGAGAGGAGCTGTGGGGGGCGGGGGGAGGGAGGGACTGGCAGCCCTGGGAGAGAGGAGCTGCCCGGGGTGGGTGGAGGGCACAGTGACCCATGGTCCTCTATCCAGTGCCCCCCTTTTCCTTTGCCTCTTGCCTCCTTCCCAGTCTGTCCTTTCGTTGCTGCCTGCTGCTGTCTTAGTTGGAGAGGTCTGACTGGCTCTGTCCTGGGATAGGGGACACGGGGCAGGGGATCCATGCGGCAGTCAGGGAGGCCCAGTGCCGTGAGTCCTTGTGGGGACCACCCCCTGCAAATGTTTCAGGAGGCGATGGAAGGGGTAGTGTTTGGGGTAAAGGACGGTTGGTGGAGTTTTGAGTGTTCAAGGAAAAATATGTTCTTACACCTCAGAAGTCTCTGTTTCCATCTAAATCACGCAAAGCTCTCCCGTCCTCGTAAGTCTCTGTTTCCATCTAAATCACGCAAAGCTCTCCCGTCCTCATTTCGTCAGGTCCTCTAAGTACTTGTCCTGCATACTGTCTGCGAGCCTCTGATAGCTTAAAAGTGACAAAATTACTTTTAAAACAATATATTCTGCCCTTCGGACTTACCAGATTCTTGATGTACTGAGAGCAGATTCCGGAAATCTGTAGCCTGAGGCCGCTTTGCAGAGTCTCACATGAGGGGAGGCTGCATCAGAGCCCCTGGGTCTTGTTAGCATGCGGATTCCAGGGCCCCACTCTGATCCAGCAGGTCTGGGGAGCTGTGTTTTTCGCCCGTGTTCCCCTAATCAGGGAGTGACCCACTGGCCCGGGACACCTCCCAGCTCCCCTGGCTGGAGGTACCAGGGTTCCTCCTTGCTGTCTTGCCCCAAATAGTCTGAACTGGTGAGGGTCGCCCCCTGGGAATGAGAACTTAGTGTCTTGTGGTCAAGAACTTGCCCTTCAGAGTCAAGACCGATGTGCGTTTGAGCCCCGGATCTGTCCCTTACTCGTCGTGTGACCCTGGGCAGTGATTTAACCTCCCGGACCATTGGTTTTCCCATCTGTGAAACGGGGACGAAGTTCTCTCCCGAATAAAGTTGTGGGCAGGAGTGGAGGAGACAGGGGGTATTCAGCCCCTAGCACCGTGCCTGGCGCCTCCTGAGGATTCGGCCGGCGGTACCTGTTAATGTCGTCATTGTCGTCAGTAGCATCCTTCTCTTTCTTGTTGCTGCGGGGCTTCGCGCTCCTGGTGAAGGAGGTGGTTTGGGGGGAGCATATCTGGAAGGTTTCTTCTTCCTTCTTGCTCACACTCGGTTTCTCTTTCTAGGATCATCTCAACTTCTACTGTACTGGCAGCAGCCTGGGGAACTTGATCCTGTCCGTCAAGTGCGAGGAAGCAGAGGGGATCGAGTACCTCCGGATCATCCTCAGGTAGGGCTGTTGTGCTGCGTGAGGCCACTCCTCTTCCAGGCAGGGTGGTGTGGGGGCTGGGATGGGGGACTCAGAAATACCAGACTGACCAGTCTGGTCTGGGTGTGCTGGTGGCAGGGAGAGGCCTGCTGAAATCCTGGGGCTATGTCTGAAGTTGCCTAGCAGGGAGACCCACATGCTCCACCAGCTGACAGAGGGGCATCCAGGTCTCCAGGTCACCCGGACTATACCCCTCCCGGCCCCTCTTTCTTACAAGTCCATGGCTCAGAGGAAGACGGGAAGAAAAGTAGGGATGGTTCAGCGTGACTCATCCTGCTGAGACGCAGCTCCCAGTCCTGGGAGAGGGTTCGCCAGAGCGCCGCCTGCGGTGTACGTCTCGCCAGGAAAGATAGTGTTTGTTGTGTGGGCTGGGTTCCCTGAGACGCAGTGATGTTCACAACAGGAACACTGATTTATGGCGGAAGCCAGGGCACCTCTGTCTGGATTGTGACCTTCTCAAGGGCAGGAACTGGAACTGGTTTCTGTTTGGCTTAGCTAACATGTTTTGTAAAACCTCCTCTGTGCCAGGAACTGTGATAGGTGTTAGAGATACCATGATGGCTGAGACTTGGTGCCCGTTCTCTGAAAGGAATATGGTTTCACGAATGTAATGTGTGTCATGGGTATGATTTTAGCCATATGCACAGGTTGCTATGGGGGCACAGAGGAGTCTGTGTCTTATTTATCTCTGTCCCTGGTGGGGTGGTGCTCAGCAGAATCCTGTGAACCTGTCAAGCTTCTCAATCCTTATTTGTGGAGTCTAATTGAAAATTCATAAAGGTATTTGGAAAAGAGCAATCAGATTTTTTTTTTCCTGCCCAAATTTTGAGATAAATATTGGAGGGAATAAGGACATATAACCCCACTTTGGGAAAGGCGGAGGGGGGCATGGTTTGAGGATGTTGTCGGCACCCATCCATCCAATCTTAGTTTGTTTCTTATCAAGAAAGGAAGCAATTTTCTCTACAGAGGTTCATTTGGCTGGAAATCATATTTGTAAGGCATGGAAGAGTCAATTAAATAGCAAGAGCCAATTTTCTGAGGGGTTAATACCTGGATCTCCATCTCCAAATAGGATTTCCAGCTAGGTGAACCTCTGTGAAGAAAATTGCTACCTTAATAAAATTCAGACCAAGATTGGGTAGGATTTTTGAATAAGACGGCAGCGGAATACAAAGATCTAACCCCCTCTTTCTAATAGTGTATCCTACATTAGGACTGGAAATGCTGCTTTGGGGCTGGAAGCTAGAGAAAGATGCCAGGCACACAACACATACTTTGATGGTTTTTCTTTTTTGTTTTGTAATCTATGGGAAAGTTAGGACTAAAAGTAGGTGAATATTGAGAGTTGAACCCCAGTTTCCCTTCCTTAGAAAGCAGTATCATGGCCAGGCACGGTGGCTTACGCCTGTAATCCCAGCACTTTGGGAGGCCGAGGTGGGCGGATCATGAGGTCACGAGATCGAGACCATCCTGGCTAAGACGGTGAAACCCCCTCTGTACTAAAAATACAAAAACAAACAAACAAAAAAACAAAACAAAACTAGCCAGGGATGGTAGCACGCACCTGTAGTCCCAGCTACTCAGGAGGCTGAGGCAGGAGAATCACCTGAACCTGGGAGGCAGAGGTTGCAGTGGGCCAGGATCATGCCAGTCGAGCCTGGGCAACAGAGTGAGACTCTGTCTCAACAACCACAAAAAAAAAAAAAAAAAAAAAAAAAAAGAGAAGAGGAAAGCAGTGTTGTATGGGAATATATGCAGTTGGGGATTCTAGAAGAATCCTGTCCTCTTTAGGAGTGAGAGTGAGCCCTAGAACAGCCAGGGATCTTTCCACATAGAATTATGTTGTGGGTCAACAGCATTTGAAATCAATGCCCCAGGAAGCCCAAGGGCAAGCTCAAATGTGGCTCTCCCAGATAGAAAGCTAGTGGGTAGGGTGGTGACGAGAAGCCGTATACCAGCTCAGAAGTTGGGCAGTCACATCATGTACTTGGAGTGATTGCCAGGCCAAATTGGAAACCAGACATAAAAAATTGGCTCCACGGTTTAGCAGCTTTGCCAGACACAAAGAAGAAATTATCCAGAAGTGAAATTCCCCTGCTGGCAGTGACTACTGTCCAAACTTCTTCCTCATTCCCCATAGACTTCTGGATTTTTTAATTGATGTACCAAATTTATAACAAGCAGCACTCCAGTGTAAGATCTAAGTATTCTAACAGCCTGTGTGTGCCATGAGAGTAGCTAAGAAGAATCTGCCCACAGTTTGGAGACAACAAGCCTGTGTGGACTTTTCTTCTGTTTCACGTTTGGATAGAAAGAAGAAGAAATTTTGTGGGTTTGTAAAAGAAGAGATTCTGCATCTAAAAAAGCATAAACTGGTTAGAGAATAACAGAGTTTTGAAAAGTATTTACTTTTACAGAAAGCCAGGTAAATTTGAGATATTTATTAACTTTGAATTTTCCACAAACCTCTAGGAAAAAAACACACTAAGAAAGGAAAGATAGAGTGAGCATCAGAATGGGAGAAAATAATTACTGGTTAAGTTAGGGAGATAATAAAAGAAAACTAAAAATGGTCAAAAAGAATTTTAAATAGTATATGAAGCAGTAAAAAGCAGAATCTACTTTGTAGAAAATCCAGTTTTTAATATGGGGAACAAGTTTAAGAAACTCTCACATAATTCAAAGGAAACACAACAACTTTAAAATAATGAGTGAGATTATGATGAATATGGAGGGTAGTGAGTAGGAATTACACATGGATAATTGATGTTGTTAAGCTGATTGAAGACTTAAATCTGAAAATCAAAATGACTCACCCATTAACAGACAAAGTCAATGAAAGGAAATTAATTGCTGGATGTACTTTGATGAAAATTTAGTATTTCATAGATATAAAGTTACTAGTAGAATGGAAGCATTCCAAATAGTAAAAGAAGACAAAGAAAATACACATGTAGAAAAAGAAAATAAAGGAATAATAAATAAATATGATAGAAGTGTGAGTACATATGTAATGATAATAAATATAAATGAGTTAAATTCCATTGTTAAACAACAAAGATTCTCAATTTGGGCCATCTCTCCAAAAAACCCACACATATTGATCTATATTTTATTAAAGAAAGTCAGAATATTTGAAAATTGTTAAGAAAAAAATTAGAAAAGCCAAATACAAAAAGAAAGCAGGAATGGCAATATTAATATAGAAAAGTAGAATTCAAGGCAAAAAAAGCAATTAGTGTGATAAAGAGGGCTATTATGCATCTTTGCATAAAAGGTAAAATCAATAATGAAGATATTTTATATTGTCAATAGTATATATTATAACATAGTATATGTATATGTACTTACGTATGTAATGATGGAAAAATTCACAGAATACAATTGTAATGGTAGATTTTTAACACACATCACTTGACATATCAATACTAGAGTTAGAAATGATATTTATTCATCTTATTAATGTCAATTATATACATATTTTTCTCTCTCTCTATATATATATCTGTTTCTGTATCTATCAGACTTTGATCCTCTAACAGATGTTGCTTCTTTTCAATTGCCTTTGGAACGCTTACACAAATTGACTGCATAGTAGATCAGTAGTTTTCTGTGGACCTGCTACATCAGAATCATTTTGGATCTTTAAAACAAAGTAAAGCAAAAACAAACAAACAAACTCAAGAAACAAAAACCAAAACCTAGACTTCCAGGCTCCAACCCAACCATTTGAAACACACACACTAAATAAATAAATAAGATACGTAAATATGTGTGTGTGTATTTTTTTTTTTTGAGATGGAGTCTCTCTGTGTTGCCCAGGATGGAGTGCAGTGGCGCAATCTTGGCTTTTTGCAACCTCTGCCTCCCAGTTCAAGCGATTGTCCTGCCTCTGCCTCCCAAGTAGCTGGGACTACAGGTGCATACCACCACGGCTGGCTAATTTTTTTGTGTTTTCAGTAGAGACGGGATTTCACCATGTTTGCCAGGCTTATCCCGAACTCCTGACCTCAGGTGATCCGCCCGCCTCTGCCTCCCAAAGCGCTGGGATTACAGGCGTGAGTCACTGCATGTGGCCTAAACATATAGTTTCTTATTTCTTTCCTTATTTCCATATGATTCAATAGAATTCTGTAACTTGCTTCTCTTAACAATATATCTTACAGATTTTTCCATATTAGCATATAGAGAATGTCTTAATGTATTTTACTGCTGCATACTATTCCATTGCATGGATGTGAAATAATTTATTTAATACATCCCCTGGGCCAGGCATGGTGGCTCATACCTGTAAGTAATCTCAGCACTTTGGGAGGCCGAGGCAGATGGATCATCTGAGGTCAGGAGTTCAAGACCAGCCTGGCTAACATGGCAAAACCCTATCTGTACTAAAAATTGAAAAATTAGCTGGGCATGGTTATGTGTACCTATAACCCTAGCTACTTGGGAGGCTGAGGCAGGAGAATCACTTGAACCCAGGAGACGAAGATTGCAGTGAGCTGAGATGGCGCCACTACACTCCAGCCTGGGCGACAGAGCGAGACTCTGTCTCCAAAAAAAAAATAATAATAATAACAATAATAATAATACATCCCTTGTTAATGACCATTGCCAATATTTTGGTAACACGGTAATGATTAAATGAATAACCTTGTGCAGACATCAGTTTTTATGGATTATGATGGTTTCTCAGATGAGATAGCTAGGTTAAAACATAACTGCATTTGTATTTTGATAGATAATGTTAAATTACCCTTTGTAGGGGCTATCTAAATTCGAACTTTCACCAGCAATGTATCAAAGTGCTTTTTATTCCAAAGCCTCTTCAGTAGAATGTATTGTCAAACACTTGGATTTTTGCCAATCTGATAGATGAGAATAGTATTTAGTGTTGCTTAAATTTATAATCTTAATATGAATCATGCTGGACGTCTCTTCATATATTTAAGAACCGCTTCTATTTATTTGCTGTGAACTGTCTGTTTATAAGCTTTGCTTCTTTTAAAATTGGGCTGTTATTTAAGATTCTATTTTTAAAAATCTTGGCTAGGCACACTGGCTCACGCCTATAATCCTAGCACTTTGGGTTAGGGGCTGAGGTGGGAGGATCACTTCAACCCAAGAGTTTAAGACCAGCCTGGGCAACATAGGGAGATCCCATCTCTTAAAAAAAAAAAAAAAAATTAGCTGGGTGAAGTGGCACACACCTGTGGTCCCAGCTATTCAGGAGGCTGAGGCAGGAGGATTGCCTGAGCCTGGGAGGTAGAGGCTACAATGAGCCATGATTGTGCCACTGCACTACAGCCTGGGTGACAGAACAAAATCCTATTTTTAAATAAATAAATTAAATCAATCAATCAATCAATTGGTCAACCTATGTAACTAACTTACTTGTAGGTAATTATTGATAGCAGCTATATTTAGGAACTTTTGAACCATGAAGTAAACCTAAATACATTTCAAAGAGCAAACTCTCAGCTGGATGTATTCACCTTCAATTTGATGATAAAACTAGCAATTAATAACAAAATAATGATTTTTAACAACCCACTAAACCCACTAAACCACTCAGAAGTAAACAGTCCCAATACTTTCTTAAGGAGCTGTTTTTTTGTTTTTGTTTTTTTTTTTTTTTTGGGAGATGGAGTCTCGCTCTGCCGCCCAGGCTGGAGTGCAGTGGCGCGATCTCAGCTCACTGCAAGCTCCACCTCCTGGGTTCACGCCATTCTCCTGCCTCAGCCTCCCAAGTAGCTGGGACTACAGGTGCCCGCCACCACGCCCGGCTAATTTTTTTGTCTTTTTTAGTAGAGACGGGGTTTCACTGTGTTAGCCAGGATGGTCTCGATCTCCTAACCTCGTGATCCGCCCGCCTCAGCCTCCCAAAGTGCTGGGATTACAGGCTTGAGCCACCGCGCCCGGCCTCTTAAGTAGCTTTTAGGCCAAAGGGAATAGAAGCTGCAGTTACAGAGTATTTATAAAGTAATGACATTTATAAGATTATACTTAAAACCTTTGGGTTGTATTCAAAGCAATCCTCAGAAGAAAATTCATTACCTTAAATGGTTTCCTATTAAATAGGAAAAAAACTACCGGGCGTGTTGGCTCAGGCTTGTAATCCAAGCATTTCGGGAGGCTGAGGCAGGAGGGTCACTTGGGTCCAGGAGTTCTAGACCAGCCTGGACAATAGAATGGACCTCATCTTTACAAAAATAAAAATAATAACAACACAGTAAAATAGAAATAAGAATGGTATTCACGAGTTGTTATTATTGTTAGCGTCTTCTCCATGTCTCATTTTCCTCCTCTGTGAAATGATGATGGGAACATGTACCTTGAAATTATTGAGTGCTTACGTGTCCTGGTGAGTGAGGACCTGGCATGTTGCAGCTGCTCAGTAATGGTGGCTATTATTATTATTATTACCAATATTGTTACCGAAAGAAAGCCAGAGGAAGGAATTCACAAAGATTAAAGCAGAAATAAATAAACTAGAAATAAAAAGAATTTGAGACTTGATACACCTAGGTTTCTTTTGGAAGAAGCAATAAGATAGGTAACTAGCTAGTCAAATATAGATGAGAAGAGAATATACAAAATTAGTCATAAAAAGATGCATGACCACAGATGTGGAGATTAAATGATTACTAATGGATGCTGTGTTCAACTCATGCTATTAAATTGCTTCTGTTTCTAATTTTATTTGAAATTTTATTTGAAACAGATGCCTTTCTAGGAAAGTTTGCCAGACGTAACTTAAGATGAGGTAAAAAAAGAAACCTGAACAAACCAGTAACTGGGGAAGAAATTGAAAAATTTCTTAAAGAATTATCTCTTCAAATGTTTCTACATCTAGATGGCCTTGCAGGAAGGTGTTTTAAACTTTAAAGGAACAGATTTTATGTTATTTAAACTGTTCCAGAGAAAAGAAAAAAAGAAAAATATGGAAAGCTTCCCAATTAATTTAATAATGCTTAAAAGATCTTTATGGGCCGGGCGCAGTGGCTCACGCCTGTAATCCCAGCACTTTGGGAGGCCAAGGTGAGCAGATCACCTGAGGTCAGGAGTTCATGACCAGCCTGGCCAACATGGTGAAACCCTGTCTCTACTAATAATACAAAAAAATTAGCTGGACTTTGTGGTGCACACCTGTAATCGCAGTGTGCCAAGATCGTGCCATTGCACTCCAGCCTGGGCAACAACAGTGAAACCCCTTCTCAAAAAAAAAAAAAAAAAAAAAAAGATCTTTTTGAAAAAAATCAGTGAAATGAGATACAAAAACGAAGAGGTAGGGGCCAGTATTCCTTATGAATATAGAAATCAATGTTCTAAATAAAATACCAGTCTCAGAAGCTCAAATCTAAGTAGATTATGAAGAATAATTCACTATAGCCAAGAAAGAGTTATTTTACGAATGCAGGATGGTTAATATTAGGAAATTCATTCAGTGTTTGTTTATCCAAGGCTTCATATATGCCAGACTTTGTCTAGTTGTAGAGACACTGTGAGGAATGAGTTCTTGTGACTTGCCCATAGAAGGCATTCAGTCTAAATGCACTGCATTTTAGAGATTCTTGTTTCTGTTCTCGGTCTTACTCATCTTCTTAGGAACATGGATCACTATAGGCTAGTGAGAGTGATGCGAGGCGTAGGTGGTGAGGGAGAACTGAAGGGAATGTGGAGGGTGTGTCTGAGTGTATGTAGGGTTGATAAATGATGCTAGAGAAGTAAGAAAAGGCTAGATCCTATACCGATGATGTTTAGGAGCTCGGATTTTATCCTAAGAGTCATAGGAGAGGTACTGAAGGGAGAAGGTCATGATCAGATTTGCACAGTAGAATGATCACCCTGGCGCTGGGCACGGTGGCTCACGCCTGTCATCCCAGCACTTTGGGAGGCCGAGGCAGGTGGATCATGAGGTCAGGAGTTCGAGACCAGCCTGGCCAACATGGTGAAACCCTGTCTCTGCTAAAAATACAAAAATTAGCCAGGCATGGTCGCAGGCGCCTGTAATCCCAGCTACTCGGGAGACTGGGGCAGGAGAATTGCTTGAACGCGGTAGGAGGAGGTTGCAGTGAACCGAGATAGTGCCACTGCACTCCAGCCTGGACGACAGAGCGAGACTCCATCTCCCAAAAAAAGGAAATAAAAGAGAATGACCACTCTGGCTAGAATAAGAAGAATGGCATAGAGGAAAGGCAAGGCCAGAAGCAGGAAGGTGAGTCAGGAGGCTGCTGTGATGAGCCAGGTGATGATCACAGGTGATGATCCAGACCACCAAGACTGCCTGATGCAAAGGCCGCTAGAGCTGTGCTAAGCACCAGCCATGATGGGGACTGAACCAAGGTGGTCTGCACTGCGAGTACAGGAAAGGAGGTGGAAAATTCCAAAACACCTGGGGAAAACCCAGGAAGGCATTCAAAAACGCCAACAAGTGGGAGATGAATTTACTGCAGATGAAATTCAAATAATGGTCCACTTTCAAAATGACTTAAATATATTTAAGATCTTAATAAGATAAAGAACGAATAGCATCCGTAAAATGGTTCATAAATTGTTTTGCAGATAAATGAATCAAGAACTCATGGTTGTAAAAGTAAAACAGGCTGGGCGCAATGGCTCATGCCTGTAATCCCAGCACTTTGGGTGGCCAAGGCAGGTGGATCACCTGAGTTCAGGAGTTTGAGACCAGGCTGGACAGCATGGCAAAAGCCTGTCTCTACTAAATATATAAAAACTAGCCAGATGTGGTGGCGGGTGCCTGTAATCCCAGCTACACAGGAGGCTGAGGTAGGAGAATCACTTGAACCTGGGAGGTGGAGGTTGCAGTGAGCCGAGATCACACCGCTGCACTCCAGCCTCGGCGACAAGAGCAAGACTCCGTCTCAACAAACAAAAGGAAGACAGTAAAATTGTTGGGAACTCAAGAAATAATTGTAGAAATAAACTTAACACATGGGATAAAATCTAGTCTGTTTAAATAATGAATTTATGAATTGGAAGATAGACCCAAGGAATTCCTGCAGAACTCAGCACAGATCGAGAGATGAAGTATATGAAAAAGAAGATATGTGGATAATAGACTGGGAGGCCCCAGCATTTGTCTCAAAGATATTCTAGAAGGAAAGAATAGACTAGTGAACAAATATCCAAAAGAGTATTAGCTGAGAATGTTTCAGAATTGAAGAAAGCACACACCATGCTACTGAAAGTGATTTAAAAACAAAACAATACTTCCAGACATGTTGAACGGAAACATCAGAAATAAAAGATTTTAAACATTTAAAAAAATTTTAAAAGCTGTCTGAAGATACAGGCAAGATAATCTATGATCTAATGAGAACTAGGCTGAGAATAGATTTCTCCTTATCCATGATAGTTGTTAAAGACAATGGGGCAATATCTTTCAAGTGTTTAAAAAAAGAAAGAAGGAAAATAACCCTCAACCTAAAATTCTATACCTAGAAAAGCCAAAGACAAAGTAAAACTGCTTTCAGACATAAAAAAATGAAGGGAGTGTCCCACTCGGGCTCTTTCTGAAAGAATTACTGAAGGATATACTTCAGTCAGAAGAAAAGAAAAACCAGAAAAGATTTAATTAGAAAGTGACAAGAAATAGATAAAGTATGTTGATAAATTTAATTACTGATGGTAAAAAGTGGTTTTTTTTTTTTTTTGCATGTTTAAAAGGAGGCTTGAACTAAATTTATAAACAGAAGTAGCAAGGACAATGGGAAGGAAAAAAATGTTCAGTGGATAAAAGTATACTCTGTTGTTTCTTATTTATGCCCCTTAGGAGAGAGAATACAATCTTAAGAGTTTGATGAAAAAAATATAAATAGATGTATTGGAAGATACAGAAATACAGTCTATAGCAAATTAGTAGGAAATAAAAAGAGGATTAACAAAAAGAAAGCAAAAAAAAAATTCAATTGTAGGTAGGAAAGGAAGAGAAAAAAAAGGAAAGAAAACACAGGGAATGAAAAATATAAAATGATGGTTTAGAAATAATTTCAGGCCAGTCATGGTGGTTCATGCCTGTAATCCCAGCACTTTGGGAGGCCAAGGTGGGTGGATCACCTGAGATCAGGAGTTTGCGACTAGCCTGGCCAACATGGCGAAACCCCGTTTCTACTACAAATACAAAAAATTAGCTGGGCATGGTGGCATGTGCCTCTAATCCCAGCTACTCTGGAGGCTGAGGCAGGAGAATTGCTTGAACATGGGAGGCGGAGGTTTCTATGAGCCGAAATCGTGCCACTCTATTCTAGCCTGGGTGACAGAGCAAGACTCCGTCTCAAAAAAAAAAAAAAAAAAAAAAAAAATTTCAAATATGATAGTAATTGCAATAAGTATAAATAGATTAAATTAGCCTATTACAATACCAGCCTATCAGATTGAATTAAAAATATAGCTATATTCTACTTATAAGAGACATACCTAAAGAAAAATGGTGTGGACAGATTTAAAATAAAGGGATGGAAAAAGATATGCTGAAAAATACTATGAAAGTTGGCGTAGCAATAGTAATATCAGACAAAATAGATTTTCAGGACAAAAAGACTAGGGATGATGTACTCGTTTGTAACGTGGAATTCTTCTTCCCCACTCCTGATGTTTCCTGTGGCATAGAGGGAATACTTCCGTGTAACACCCGGGCTGTCTTTGCCCTCTTTGATGGGCGTGTTTGGGAGCAGGAACTCACATGTGTAGCTGTGTTCCTTCCCCCTTTTCCTCTTGGACCGAGCTGCCCTGAGGGTGGTCTTCTGTGCAGTAAGTCTCACCCAGCAGCCTCATGGGAGGGGGCTTGCCCCTGGCCAGCACTGCCTGTGACTGGGTGGGTAAGTTGGGCTGATTCCGGTATTTAGTTAGACCCGTTTCATCTTCACTCTAAGCTGTGTGCTCCCACATGGTAGTGATTTTGACTCCGAACACCTTACTGTGTGGTTGTTTCTTTGCTTTTGAATTTGTTCAGAAACCAGGCAGGGAAAGAGTCCTTTTTCTAGGTCCCCCAGAGGCCTTGGCTTATGTGATAATAAAGAGGGCACGTCCTGTTCTTCATCACCCAGATGTTCTGTGAACATGCTCTGTCCACCCAGAATATCTAACAGTCATGAGCTTGTGCTTAATAACATGGTCTTGAATTTTAAAAAGCAAAACGGAGAGAAATAGAAGGAGAAGTAGCCAGATACTCAGGTATAGTGGGAGATTTTGACGACGTTGCTGAGAAACCAGTGGATCGAGCAGGCAAAAAATTGTGAGGTTATGGAAGACTTGAACGACACAGTTAACAAATTCGATCTTGGCTAACGTGTATTCCTGCTCTTAACAAAAGAGAAAATACAGTTTTTCAAGCTCGTGTGGAGTGGGAAAAAGTAAAAGTCCATGTATTAAAGTCAACACATTTCAAATAATATCATTTAGATTATGTTCCTTGAATATAAGACAAATTATCAACAATTTAAATACTGGAGAGGAAAAAAATCTCATATTTGGAAAGTTAAAAACTTTAAAAACATAACTAATGGACTAAAGAGGAGATCACAAAAGAACTGACAAAATATTTAGAACTACATGACAGTGAAAATACTATGTATCAAATTGTGTGAGCTGCAGTTAAAGTGGTATTTAGAGAGATGTATAGTTCTAAATGCACTTTAAAAAAAGATTAAATGAGTAAGTATGTAGGTCAGGAAGTTGGAAAAAGAGTAGTAGAAAAACTCTGAAGAAAATAGAAGGAAGGAAGTAAAAAAGATGAGAACAGACTAGTGAAGTAGGAAGCAAAAATAAAAAAGGATAGAGATGGCAAAAGAAAAAACCCAAAAGGTATCTCTTTGAAAAGACTAATAAGATCGATAAACCTCCAGCTAAAACTGATAAGGGAAAACAAGGAAAAGATACTAACAGGCCGGGCACAGTGGCTCACGCCTGTAATCCCAGCACTTTGGGAGGCCGAGGCAGGTGGACCATGTGAGGTCAGGAGTTTGAGACCAGCCTGGCCAGCATGGTGAAACCCCGTCTCTACTAAAAATACAACAGAATTAGTCAGGCATCTGTAATCCCAGCTACTCGGGAGGCTGAGGCAGGAGAATCACTTGAACCTGGGAGGCGGAGGTTGCAGTGAGCTGAGATCGCGCCGTTGCACTCCAGCCTGGGCGACAAGAATGAAACTCCATCTGAAAAAAAAAAAAAAAAAAGAAGAAGAAGAAAGAAAGAAAAGATACAAATAGTATTGCAGCAGTAAAGGTGAGGACGATTACAGACAGAGATGAAGTCTTCAGAGAATACCAAAAACAACTTTATACCAATGTGCTTAATGCTTTTATATAAAAATATAAATTACCAAAACTGACTCAATAAGGAGTAGAAAACCTAAACATTTACCACTGAAGAATTTGAATTAGTACCCAAAAGTATCCTCCTATAAAAACAGCAGGCCTAGAGATGTCACAGACTAGTTTTAGCAAACCTTTAAGGAATGAGAAAATCTCATTTAAACTATTTAAAAGGATCAGGCTGGGCGTGGTGGCTCATGTCTGTAATCCCAGCACGTGGGGAGGCCGAGGTGGGTGGATCACTTGAAGTCAGGAGCTCGAGACCAGCCTGGCCAACATGGGGAAACCTCGTCTCTATTAAAAATATGAAAATTAGCTGGACGTGGTGGTGCACGCCTGTAATCCCAGCTACTCAGGAGGCTGAGGCAGGAGAATTGCTTGAACCCGGGAGGTGGAGGTTGCAGTGAGCCGAGATGCACCACTGTGCTCCAGCCTGGGCAACAGAGCGAGACTCCGTCTTAAAAAAAAAAAAAAAAAAAAAGGATAAGAAGCTACCTAGCATTTTTATAAGACTGGAATAACACTTTGATATCAAAACCTGGAAAGGAAAACACAAGAAAATAAAAAATAGGCCGGTGTTGCTTTTGAACAGAGCTGTGAAAATCTAAATAAAATGCAGTAGTCTCATCATATTCGTGGGGGAAATATTCTAAGACCCCCAGTGGATGCCCGAAATGTCATATAGTCCCAAACCTGATTGCCATCAACAGAAACACCTCTGTTTATATCTTTCGCCCACACATGTCATCCTTTTTTCATCTTAACTAAGCATTTATGCACTGTGGCCATAGCTTTTGCAGTTTGAGGTGCAACAGCAAAACTAGCAATAATTTTCTTTTTCCTTCTTCACAATTTCGTCCGTACCATGGATCTCAGCAACCTTAGCATAGAATTTTCTTTCCTAATTAAGAACTTTCACCTTTCGACTTAAAGGAGGCACTTAACAATTTCTCTTTGTCATATACGAAGTGCCAGCATCACTCATGGGCCTCGCACTTTGGGGCCATTATTAGTATGATAAGGGTGAGGGTGACTTGAACACAGGCAGTGAGATACTGCAACGGTCCATCCGATCACTGAGATGGCCGCTAAGTGACCGATGGGTAGGGAGCGTGTAGGGCGTGGATACGCTGGACAGAGGGAGAATTCACATCCCAGGTGGATGGACTGGGATGGTGGAAGATTTCATCATGCTATTCAGGAGAGCACAAAATTGAAAACTTATGAATTATTTCTGGAATTTTCCATTTAATATTTTTTTGGCCGTGGTCGACCGCAGGTTACTGAAACTGGGGGAAGCAAAACCGTGGATAAGGGGGACTGCTGTATTAATAAATGGAATTCGGCCGGGTACCGTGGCTCACCCCTGTAATCCCAGCCCTTTGGGAGGCGGAGGCGGGTGGATCACCTGAGGTCAGGAGTTCGAGACCAGCCAGGCCAACATAGTGAAACCCTGTCTCTACTAAAAATATAAAAAATTAGCCAGCCATGGTGACGGGCACCTGTAATCCCAGCTACTTGGGAGCCTAAGGCAGGAGAATCTCTTGAAACTGGGAGGCAGAGGTTGCAGTGAGCCAAGTTCGCGCCATTGCACTCCAGCCTGGGCAATGAGAGCGAAACTCTGTCTCAAATAATAAATAAATAAAAATAAAAAATAAAAAAAATTCAGGATATTAAAAATAATATGTCAGAAGTAAGTGGACTTTTACCCATGGAATCAAAAAATGGCTCAACAGAAATGTAATTCACCAGGTCAACAGATTAAAAACCATATGGTTATCTCCTCAGATGCAGAAAAGCATTCAGTAAAATCCAGCATTTTCATAATGTGCTAAATGAATCAGGGGATCAGGCTAAATTTAGACTCTCATGGTGAATCCTGTTATGAAGCAGATTTCATCCCACTTAGATTTTGAGTAAACCCAGATTTTGAAATACTAGGTTTTCTTTTCATAAAGGTTTAATTTCATGACAGAACCCAAATATATCCAGAAGCTGTGCTCAGTTCTTTGGGAGAACGCAAAAACCTACAAACAAACCAAAAAATAATGGCGACCTTATTTGCATTTCCCGTATTTCAGTGGCAGACAGATGTATCAGGCATTTTTTTTTTTTTTTTTTTTTTTTGAGACAGAGTCTTGCTCTGTTGCCCAGGCTGGAGGACAATGGCATGATCTTGGCTCACTGCAACCCCCACTTCCCAGGTTCAAGTGATTCTCCTGCCTCAGCCTCCCAAGTAGCTGGGATTACAGGCACCCACCACCATGCCCAGCTAATTTTTGTATTTTTAGTAGAGATGGGGTTTCACCATATTGATCTGGCTGGTCTCGAACTCCTGACCTCCTGATCCACCCTTTTTGGCCTCCCAAAGTGCTTGGATTCCAGGCGTGAGCCACTGCCCCCAGCCAGGTGCGTTCTTTACGTAGCTGCCTCCCCAGCCATACCTAAGTGGGATTCCGTTTTCACACCATGCGAGTGTGGTGCCCAGTGTGTGGTTGGCTCATCTGAGGCCGATCTGGCCTCAGAGAGTCCTGAAGCCAGTGTCCTGTGTGCTGCGATCTCAGCCACCTTCCTCATTGACCATTTCTTTTCTTTTCTTCTTTTTTTGAGATGGAGTCTCACTCTTGTTGCCCAGGCTGGAGTGCAGTGGTGCAATCTCGACTCATTGCAACCTCTGTCTCCCGGGTTCAAGCGATTCTCCTGCCTCAGTCTCCCAAGTAGCTGGGATTTACAGGCATCCGCCACCACGCCTGGCTAATTTTTTTTGTATTTTTAGTGGAGATGGGGTTTCACCACGTTGGACGGGCTGGTCTCAAACTCCTGACCTCAAGTGATCCGCCTTCCTTGGCTTCCCAAAGTACTGAGATGACAGGCTTGATCCCCCATGCCTTCACTGACTGTTTCTTAGGGATGTCCTTTTCTCTCCCGTCTTGTGCAGGTCCAAACTGAAGACGGTGCATGAGCGGATCCCCTTGGCTGGACTGAGCAAGCTTCCCAGTGTCCCTCAGATTGCAAAGGTGAGAAACCAACCAACCTGTGAGAGAAGGCAGCTTCCTCTCTCAGCCCAGGGCTGGCCTCTGGAGTGGGGTGCAGGCGTATCCTGGGTAGGCTCAGCCCTTAGGGAAGGGGTGGCCGCTTTACTCTTTGGCCCTTGACTGCACTGATGGGGGTCCGGGAGGGCTGTGGGTAGATGCCTCTGTCTTTCCTACATCCTCCATAGCTCATCCTTGTTGCGGAGGCTGCTTAGAAACAGTATCCTCCATGAACAGCTAGTTTGGGAGGTGAGAGAAGTAGAAAGACGGGGCCGGATGTGCTGAGCACCGTAGGATGTCCGTGGAGGGGTGGGGGCGGGGTGGCCAGAGGAGCCTTCACAGCAGAGTAGAGGCCTGAGTTGGGCTGAAGGATGATCCAGATTGAGCACCCCCTTGAGTGAGGAGCCTGCGAACCTGGGAACTGAGTTAGCAAAGTGGGGTGAGCGAGATAGCTGGGTTGGTTGGACCCTCACTCTGGGAGCAGGAATGTCACAGAATTGTGCTAGATACGTTTGGTGGCAGTCGTGGGCTGGATAGTTTTTGGCCTTGTCTTCAGGCCAGAACGGAGATGAGCCTCAGGCTCTGTCTAATCCGTTCCCACACTTTATCAGCAAACCCCGGAAAGGGTAGTCGACTTGCCTGGGCACGTGTTAGTGAGCAGCAGAAGAATCCCAGCCCAGGCCTCCTGACCCACGTGCCTCGCCCTCCCATGCTGCGTTGTCCCAGTGGGCAGAGGAGCCCGGATGTCCCTACAGATGTCATCCCTGACCTCCGTGTTCTTCTCCCTTTCAGGCTTTCTGTGATGATGCAGTGGGACTGAGATTCAACCCTGTCCTGTACCCCAAGGTGAGGACCTTCATGCCTCCCAGCACAGGGGCCCTGCCGCTTGGCGAGGATTTGCAGACCTGTGGCTTTTTGGGGAGTTCTCTGCATCGTAGTGGGGTTTCATGGGGTCTCCATGATAAGCTTCCAGGTCTCCCTCTCTCCCTGCCCACCCCTTCACAAGCTGGTCCACTGGGAACCCATCCTCAGCCATGCCCAGGTCTCCAGCCCAGTTGAGTTGGTCCCCAGGCTGCTGTGAAGGTGACAGAGGGTAGCAGCGTTGTAGCTTCTCCAGCACACCTCAGTGGTACCTCCCTGAGGCCAGTGCTGCAGGGGTCGTGACTCTGTAGCTGGCGGCTGGTGCAGATCCAGTCTGCTGTCCCAGAGGGGCGGGAAGTACAGCAGGCAGACACTCACAAAGAAGAGAAAGGCCAGACAGCTGCCCCCCGCATTGCCCGTGTTACTGCAGCTCTCAGGCCGTATGAGCCTCTGCTGCCTTCATTTATAAACAGGCTGGTTTTCTGATATCAGTTTCCTTTGCATTGGTCTGATATTGACCCCAGTTGTCATATGGGAATGTGAGTGGGAAGAGAAGCAATAATAATAAACCCACTGAAGAATAATTGTGGCATGAGAGGACTTACGTCCCCCACGGACAGTGAATTGCTTGAAATTGGCCACAGGAAAAGAGCCTGTGCATCGGCTGCCTCTTCATGGGCCGGCAGGCTCTGGAGAGGGAAAATGGAAGCAGAGCCGTGCTTCTGAACTTCTGCCGTGGGTCACGCTGCAGCAGGTGAGGGCTGCTGGGGCCGGCTCTGTCTATCCTCTGAGTCCTGACTCTGACAACCAGGACCCATGAGATGAAATGTCCGGTGAGGAAGAGAGGCCCCGTCCCAGCGGAGACATCCAGAATCCCCTGGAACAAACACCTTTTTTTTTTTTTTTTTTGAGACAGAGCCTTGCTCTGTCACCCAGGCTGGAGTGCAGTGGTGTAATCTCGGCTCACTGCAACCTCCACCTCCCGGGTTCAAGCGATTCTCCTGCCTCAGCCTCCCAAGTAGCTGGGACTGGAGGTGCCCGCCACCATGCCCGGCTAATTTTTGTATTTTTAGTAGAGACAGGTATTTCACCACGTTGGCCAGGATGGTCTCGAACTGACCTCAGGTGATCTACCCTCCTCAGCCTCCCAAAGTGCTGGGATGACAGGCGTGCGCCACCGCGCCTGGCTGGAACAAATGCTTTCAGTGTTCATGATTGGCATGTCACTCTCAGAAGCAGCCATGTATCCATCTGCAGGGGCTGAGCGAATGGCGGAGTCCTCTCCTGCACAGAGCCTTTCATCTTCCACGTGCCTCTGTTGCGCTATTTTAGCATCTGTTGATACCGGGAGCATGCTACACTTCATTGAACATTTTCTCTCATTGAGACTGACCTCCCCTTTATAATGACAACTGAATGAGTGGGGTTTAACCAAACATTAAAACCCCATCATAAAGGTCTAACTTAACTACAGGTTTGGGAATTTTGGTTGTCAACTCATAGCCACCGAGAGAACCAATGGTGTTTATTTGCCCAGTTCTCTCTATCGCTTGGAAAGCCTCGGGCCTTGGTAGTAATGGAAGAGCAGCTGTATTTTCATGTTTTCTATATTTGAAGGACTGCTGAGTCCAGCTGGGATGTACATCTGGCTGAGATGCGCACATGTGTGTGTTTTTAAAATTTGCAGAGTTTAGAATGTCCTTTGGAAGTTCTCCATGGCCTGGTGCCTCTCCCTGGCAGGGCAGCTGTTCCTCCCCTGTGACTCACCCAGGCAGGAGTGGAGGGAGGCTCCAAGCGCCCTCGCGGGGGGAGCTGCGAAGCGTCCGTTTCCCCAGACAGCTGACAGCTGAGAGCCTCCCAGAGATACACAGTGTGTGGCAACTTCACACAGGCCACAGATTCCAGCCAATAAGTTGTTCCTGGTGTGTTCTTCCTCTCGCATAACGTGTGGTTGAATCCCTCCTTTTTTTTTTTTTTTTTTCCAAACGTCACATTTCATGTTGTCACCACTGTACTTCAAATCGACATTGTGCAAAGTGACCAGAAAGCACACCACGGTAATGGACCAAACTCTGAGATTGAACCTTTCACCCCAGTGCCTTCTTGGGCTCTTTTGATACTAAACATGTTTCTCATTCAAGTGAATTGAAATGCGTTAGTTGGGTTGATTCTCGGGAGCCTCATAAAAAACAAAACAAAACAACAACAAAGATATTGCACCATCTTTGTTCAGTAATGTAATGTTTGTGTCTTTCGTAGCAAATAATTACTTCATTGAAGTTAAAACTTCCAAACATAACTTAATAGTCTTCAAATTCAGCTCAGATCACTCAAGTTGAAAGTACTCTGCTAAACACAGATAACTTAAAATAATTTTAACAGTTAATTGTCCATAACACCCACCAAGGTTGTTTTCCTAGACCAGTTTTAAGACGATCCATTAGTATTCCTTGCACAGGTGAAAAATGATACTCAATTTTCTTGTCTTTTTATTTTTAATGTAAAAGTTGGAAGGGACCTTCAAGTTTCAAGTCTCCACACTGAGAATCCCTCCTTTTTATTGCTGAGATTATCCCAACACTCCCAAATCCTTTCTTCCCCAATAAGCTGGTTCAGCTCTGATATTTCTGGAGGGTCATAGAGCTGTTGATGATGATGGTGATGCTAGCTGCTCTGTACTCAGTTCTTTCTTGTTGAATCTTCATAACCACACATCTGCATTTAACAGAAGAGGAAACTGCCGGGCGCGGTGGCTCAAGCCTGTAATCCCAGCACTTTGGGAGGCCGAGACGGGCGGATCACAAGGTCAGGAGATCGAGACCATCCTGGCGAACACGGTGAAATCCCGTCTCTACTAAAAATACAAAAAAAACTAGCCGGGCGAGATGGCGGGCATCTGTAGTCCCAGCTACTCAGGAGGCTGAGGCAGGAGAATGGTGTAAACCCGGGAGGCAGAGCTTGCAGTGAGCTGAGATCCGGCCACTGCACTCCAGCCTGGGCGACAGAGCAAGACTCTGTCTCAAAAAAAAAAAAAAAAAAAAAGGAAACTGAGCTCCAGAGAAGCAGCTCACTCAAAGCTACATAGGTAAAAACAGTGGATTCAAAGCTGAAGTTTAGGCTGGGCATGGTAGCTCACGCCTGTAACCTCAGCACTTTGGGAGGCCGAGGTGGGCGGATCACGAGGTCAGGAGTTCGAGACCAGCCTGGCCAACACGGTGAAACCCTGTCTCTACTAAAAATACAAAAATTAGCCGGCGTGATGGTGGGGACCTGTAATCGCAACTACTCGGGAGGCTGAGGCAGGAGACTCGCTTGAACCCGGGAGGCGGAGGTTGCAGTGAGCCGAGACCACGCCACTGCACTCCAGCCTGGGAGACAGAGCGAGACTCCATCTCAAAAACAAACGAACAAAAAAACCCCCAAAATACCTGGAGTTTAATTTTTCTGATCTCAGTCATCACCTCTGTGATGCGTGATGGAAAATGAGACAGGGCAGGAGTCAGGTTGTAAACATTCCTTCTTTGCCTATTGTACTGGGGTATGTTCCTCCTTAGCGTGTTCTCCTCAGAGACCTCTCATTTCATGCGGAGGGGATTGACGTGTGGTCGGGAGCGGTGACTTGCTGAGAATCGCGCTGCTGGTTGGAGGTGGAATTAGGCCTACAGTTATCCTTGCTGACCAGTTTCGGGGTTCTGGCTTCACTTTTGACACCACAGATTCAACACAGGGGTCAAATAAACTGCTGGACACATGTGCCCCCGAGCTTTGGCTGGCACATCTGGGCGGGAGTGGAATGAGCGATACAGCGGTTTGGTTCCTACTGGAGAAGCCCAAGTTCTAGAAGCTAGCTGACTCTGGAACTGCCGCCTGACTGTCTCCTTACTATTTCTTTCCCTCCGTGTATGTGGAGGTTTCATACCCGGGGACACATTCTCTACCCAAATGGGTGCTTCTCCTCCCATGTGCTTTCTCTCTTGCTTCCGAATTGAACCAATGTTGATTTTTTTTCTTGCCACATTTTCCAGGCCTCCCAGATGATTGTGTCCTACGATGAGCATGAAGTCAACAACACATTCAAATTCGGAGTCATTTATCAAAAAGCCAGGCAGGTAAGCAACACCGTCCATACCGGTGACCGTATCCCGTGGTTTCTCACTTAGGACTCTTTTTATCCCCACCCTGAACGCGGGAGCCCTGACCTGCGTTCTTAAGCATTTGGAATACAACGGTCCCATTTAAGGTATGAATTAGACTGGAGGTGGCAGAACTTTCCAGCAAGGCTACTTCTTACAAAAAGGCCTGCACGTCCTTACACAGTGATGTCGTTTTTTTCGTATAGCAAATTCTCATTCTTCCCGGCTGCCTTGGCTTATATGTATTTATGGGCTGCTGGTTATAAGAAAAACCAGACTAGGTCGAGGGAATGGAGGAGCATAGGCTGCTCTCTCCTTGCCCAAATTTCTCCCCAGTGGGAATGAACTTTTTCTCCCCGAACTTGAGTGATGTGATGAATAGGTGGGTGCGTCTCTTCACGACACTGTTCCATGACGTCATGTTGGCAGCTTGAAGTCAACCGTGGTGGAAGTATTTACTCTATGGAAATTGGCAAACACCAGGGTTTCTATCTTCCTCCTTTGGAGAGCCAGTGACTCAAAATTTGCCAGCACACCACTGCTCAGCCTCTGTCTTTGGTAGCACTCACACGTTGCTTTGGAGTTAACTGGCCGGAATCATGTTTCTCAAAGTGTGTTCCATGAATGCTGGTCTAATGGTGTACTCCGTGAGCAAATGACCTGGGGAGGCATTGTCACTTGTGTGGGGACCTTTTAAAGGCTTTAAGAACCCTCAAGGTAAAGGACAATTTATAACTTTGTTGAACTTAGTGGTTTCCGTACTTACATAAACTTCCCGTCTTCCCTACCTCTTTCCTACCACGAACATTTATTAACATCCCAAGTAGAGGGGTTAACTGAACACACGGTTTCCTCATCGAGGCTCTTTGAGAGGAAAGTTCCACGCCCATTTCATCTTTGTATCATCTAAGAGCCTCGCCTATAAATACACCTTCATATAAATACACTCCATTGTTATGTGAATTAATGAATGAATAAAAATGTCGGCCCTACTAATGGCAATATCTTCTGATGTTATCTCTATTTTTTTTTTTTTTTTTGCATGATGATATCTTTCTTGGTTAGACGACACCTGATGTTCTCATTTAGAGATACTGGACCTTAAGAGACATGCGTTTGCTTAAAAATATTCTAATTAGATGAAGAGTTTAGGATCTGCAAGACTAACGCTGATGAATCTTATAATTTAAGGGAGATTATTCAGGTAGCTACTATAATCATTTTCACATATTACATTTTTATTTTATATAGCTTTGCTAATAAAACCCCCTAATGAAAGTTCTTTGCTGGTGAAATTTACCAAAGCAGAGCTTGTGAGGTGATTATAATCCAATGTTCCAGCAAAGTTATAATTACTGAACATGAGCCATCCATCTCGGAGAGGGAGTCTGTGTATTGTTTATGTGCCTGATGCTGCTGTGGGGGAAAAAGCCAAGAAGATAATTTTTTTTTTTTTTAAAGAACCTAGGCAGATTGTTGTTTTGCACACCTGCCTCTGGGGGACATTTAATATGAACATTTGTTGCCTCCAAGCCCTATGCTGGTCTCCGGATAGAAATGAGCTTCACCTAACTCTTGTGTTTGCTGTGCACTGTGCCGTGCACTCTGGGGGATACGGCGATGCCTAAGACCCCTCCCTGAGTGCGTGGTCAAGCTCAAGGCCAGTATCAAAGTAATGACAAGGCTACTCTCAGGCTGGATGTGAATCCTGCAAGAGAAGTGTGTGTCCCAGAGCACACACTGGATTGTTTTTCTAGTGAGAGATGTAGGTTGCCTGGAGGCAGCTGCTCTTCCACACTCTGGCCTCATGTCCTGGGGCAAGTAGGACATGCGGCTAGAGTTGTGACAACTTCACAGCATGCTATAGATCAGGGATTGGCAAACTTGTTTGGGTAAAGGGCCAGAGAGTAAATATTTTAGATTTCATGGGCCTTGGAGTCTCTGTGACAGCCGCTCACCTTTGCCTTGCTGGTGCAGAAGTAGCAATAGACAATAGATAAATGAGTTGGCCTGTCTGCGTTCCAATAAAACTTTATCGATAAACACAGGCAGCAGACCAGACTCGGCCCCTGGGCTGCAGTTAGTTGACCCCTTCTAGAGTGCAGAGTTTCCCAGCCTTCAGACATTCACAGACCATATCCAGGATCCGTATCATAGCATTTGTTTCACCCTATGCCACTGTTAAGATCTTTATCACACCTATACTGTTAACTGAATATTTTCTTCAGAATGTTTTTTTAAAACTTCCGTGCATTTACTTTTTATTTTTACTTTTATTTTTTTGAGATGGAGTTTTGCTCTCATTGCCTAAACTGGAGTGCAATGGCGCAATCTTGGCTCACTGCAACCTCCGCCTCCCGAGTTCAAGCGATTCTTCTGCCTCAGTCCCCCGAGTAGCCCGGGATTACAGGCAGCTGCCACCACACCTGGATAATTTTGTATTTGTAATAGAGACGGGGTTTCACCATGTTGGTCAGGCTGGTCTCGAACTCCCGACCTCAGGTGATCCACCCACCTCGGCCTCCCAAAGTGCTGGTATTACAAGTGTGAGCCACCGCGCCCAGCCACGTACATTTATTTTTAAAGGAAATTTTATATCACTCCTCTAACTGGAAAATCAGTATCATTTATCATGAAATGAAGGTAATTCTAAAAGAAATACTATAAAAAGCAAAATAAAATTATTGAAATCTACCAGATTCTGTTACCTGTTGAAGGCATGGGGCCTGAGGTCTGCTTTTTGTTGTTGTTATTGTTACAATTACCTTCTGAAGACATTCTGTTGAAGTGATTGGGTAGGCTACAGTGTTTTTGTATCATCTGCAGCTCTTCACGGCAGCCTGTGCATGTTTGCAGATCCTGCCACTGTGGGTAGAGCCTGTTGATCAGGCCGTGTTTGAAGCCTGTTACTGTTTGCAGAGCTCGCTACTGTTTTCAACAAAATTAGTCAGGTGTGGTGGTGGGCATCTATAGTTCCAGCTACTTGGGAGTCTAAGGCAGGAGAATCGCTTGAACCTGGTAGGCAGAGGTTGCAGTGAGCCGAGATTGTGCCATTGCACTCCACCCAGAGCAACAAGAGCGAAACTCCATCTCAAAAAAAAAAAAAAAAATTACTAACCTTTTTATCTTTAGGTATTTATAGATTCACATAGAGTTGTAAAACATAATACAATGAGATCTCATGTACCCTTTACCTACTTTCCCCCCAAAGTAATGTCTTACAACATGATAGCACAATACTGCAACCAGGATGTGGACATCAGTCTCCTAGCTCTGGTCCGTAACCCCTGACAACCGCTCATCTGTTCTCCGATTTCTAAAACATTGTTATTTCAAAAACGATATATAAATGGAGTCATATAGTATATAACCATTTGACGTTGGCTTTTTTCCAGTCAGCAAGATGAATCCAGGTTCTTGGGTGTATCAATACTGTGTTCTTTTTCGTTGCTGAGTAGTATTCCATGGTATTATAACTGTACCACAGTTTGTGTGTAACCATCACCCACTGAAAGCCATTTTTGGCTATTATGAATAAAGTTGCTGTGAACATCTGTATGTAGGTTTTTGCGTGAACATAAGTTTTCATTTCTCTGGGATAAATGCTTAGGAATACAGCTGCTGTGTTGTATGATAATTATGTGTTTAGTTTTGTAAGAAACTGCCAGCTGGGCGAAGTGGCTCACGCCTGTAATCCCAGCACTTTGGGAGGCGGAGGCGGGTGGATCATGAGGGCAGGAGATTGAGACCATCCTGGCTAACACGGTGAAACCCCGTCTCTCCTAAAAATACAAAAATAAATCAGCCAGGCGTGATGGTGGGCACCTGTAGTCCCAGCTACTCGGGAGGCTGAGGCAGGAGAATTGCTTGAACACAGGAGGTGGAGGTTGCTGTGAGCCGAGATTGTGCCATTGCACTCCAGCCTGGGCGACAGAGCGAGACTCTGTCTCAAAAAGACTCCATCTCAAAAAAAAAAAAAAAGAAACTACCAAACTGTTTTCTAGAGTGGTTCTTCTCACCAGCAATGTACAAGTGATCCAGTTTCTCTATAACCTTGCCAGCATTTGGTGGTGTGACTATTTTTTATTTTAACCATTCTGATAGTTGTGTAGCGATATCACCTTATGGTTTTAATTTGCATTTCTCGAATGGCTAATGATGTTGGACATCTTTTCATGTGCTTATTTGCCATCTATATATCCTCTCAGGGGAAATGCCTGTTCATGTCTTTTTTTTTTTTTTTTTGAGACAGGGTCTCACTCTGTCACCCAGGCTGGAGTGCAGTGGTGCGATCTCGGCTCATTGCAACCTCTGCCTCCCAGGTTCCAGTGATCCTCCCACCTCAGCCTCCCAGGTAGCTGGGACTACAGGCACATGCCACCATGCCCAGCTGATTTTTGCATTTTTAGTAGAGACGAAGTTTCGCCATGTTGGCCAGGCTGGTTTCGAACTCTGGACCTCAAGTGATCTGCCTGCCTTGGCCTCCCATAGTGCTGGAATTACAGGTGTGAGCCACCGCACCTGGCCGTTTTCATGTCTTTTGACTATTTTCTAATTGGATTTTTTTTAACTGTTGAATTAAAAATATTTTTTAAAATAACAGCTTTATTGAGCACATCAGCATAATTCTCATACCATATAATTCATAATGTTATGTAATTTATATCTCAATAAAGTATACAATTCAGTGGTTTGTAGTGTAACCACAGAATTGTGCACCTGTCCTCACTACAGAACATTTTCATCACCCCCAAAAGAAACCCCACACTCACCAGCAGTCACTCCCCATCCCCCTTTCCTTTAGCTCCTGCCAACCCTAATCTAATTTCTGTCTCTACGGATTTGCCTATTCTAGACCTTTTATAAATGGAATCATAATATATGGCCTTTTGTGTCTGGTTTCTTTCACTCAGCATAGTGTTTTCAGGGTTTATCCAGGTCGTAGTATGTATCAGCACATTGTTCCTTGTTTATGGCCAGATAATATTCCTTTGTGTGGATAGTCCACATTTTGTCTATCTATTCCTCGGAAGGACTTTTGGGTTCTTTCTCCTTTAGGGCTATTACGAATAGTGCTGCTATTGATATTCATGTATACATTTTCTGTGGACATGGACATGTTTTCATTTCTCTGTGGTATATACCTGAGAGTAAAGTTGCCAGATCCGGCAACTTTGGTTTATACCTCATGTACAAGTTTGGTATATACCTCAGAGTGAAGTTTCTGGATCCTATGGTGACTCTGTGGTTAGCCTTTGGTGTATACCTCAGTGAAGTTTCTGGATCATATGGTAACTCTGCGTTTAGCTTTTCGTATATGCCTGAGAGCAAAGTTGCCAAATCATATGGTAACTCTGTGGTTAGCCTTTGGTATATACCTCAGAGAGAAGTTTCTGGATCATATGGTAACTTTGCGTTTCGCCTTCAGTATATGCCTGGGAGTGAAGTTGCCGGATCCTATGGTGACTCTGTGTTTAGCCTTCGGTATATGCCTGGATCCTACGGTGACTCTGTGTTTAGCCTTCGGTATATGCCTGGATCCTATAGTGCCTCTGTGTTTAGCCTTTGGTATATGCCTGGATCCTATGGTGACTCTCTGTTTAGCCTTCGGTATATGCCTGGATCCTATAGTGCCTCTGTGTTTAGCCTTCGGTATATGCTCGGGAGTGAAGTTGCGGATCCTATGGTGACTCTGTGGTTAGCCTTTGGTATATGCCCGGGAGTGAAGTTGCCGAGTCATATGGTGACTCTGCGTTTAGCCTTTGGTATATGCCCGGGAGTGAAGTCGCCAGATCCTATGGTGACTGTGTTTAGCCTTCAGTGTATGCCAGGGAGTGAAGTTGCCAAGTCATATGGTGACTCTGCATTTAGCCTTTTGAGGAACTGCCGGACTGCTTTCCACAGTGGCTGTGTCATTTTCCATTTTCAGCAGCAGCGTGTGATGGTTCTGGTTTCTCCACACCCTCACCAACACTTGTTATTACCTTTTATTGCCTTTATTTTTCATCGTGGCCGCCCTAGTAGGTGGGAAGTGGTATATCATTGTGGTTTTGATTACTTTAGAGTTTTGAGAGTTCTTTATATTTTCCTTTCTTTTTTTTTTGAGACAGAGTCTCACTCTGTCACCCAGACTGGAGTGCAATGGCATGATCTTGGCTCACTGCAACCTCTGCTTCCCAGGCTCAAGCAATTCTCCTGTCTCAGTCTGCTGAGTAGCTGGGATTACAGGCACCCACCACCATGCCCAGTTACTTTTTGTATTTTTAGTAGAGACGGGGTTTCACCATGTTGGCCAGGCTGGTCTCGAATTCCTGACCTCAAGTGATCCACCCACCTCGGTCTCCCAAAGTGCTGCGAGTGAGTCTCCACCAGTCTCTCCTTCCTCTGCCCCAGTCCCACCGAGGGCAGCTACGGTGGATGTGCTGGGAGATAGGGAGAGATGAAGAAAGGGACCAGGTGTCTGGGCAACCATACTCCTTCCTTTAGCATCACAAAGGATTTTTCTAATTCCTGCCCTTATTCCTGTTTCTCTTTCAGACCCTGGAGGAGGAGCTATTTGGGAACAATGAGGAGAGCCCAGCTTTTAAGGAGTTCTTGGACCTGCTGGGGGACACGATCACACTGCAGGATTTCAAAGGGTGGGTTTTAGCCAAGTGACGGCTCCATTTCCATCAACAAGGGCACTAGAGGAAGGGCAAGGGGCAGACAGCTCAGTCCTCAGGAAGCACATGTGAAAGTTAAAAACAGAAGAAATGAGGGATGGCTTTCCAGGATCTGATCGCTCACTGCATTCCTAAGGAATCAGGGGTCCAAGGAGTGATCCAGTGTGGCAAATTTCCCTGAAGGCATTCACGTTTGGCCCCATACTTGCCTTCCTACTTACCTTTGGCCCAGACTGAGAATGGGAGGAATCCACCTTCCCTGTCACTCACCTGCCAGGCGTGTGGGAAAGGGAGCCCCGTGCAGTTTTGGGGGGAAATGACCTGTTTTGTTTTATTTTTTATTTTTTTATTTTTGGAGACAGAATCTTGCTTTGTCTATGCTTTTTTTTTTCTTTGAGATGGAGTCTCACTTTATCACCCAGGCTGGAGTGCAGTGGCACGATCTCAGCTCACTGCAACCTCCGCCTCCTGGGTTCACGCCATTCTCCTGCCTCAGCCTCTCGAGTAGCTGGGACTACAGGCGCCTGCCACCATGCCCAGCTAGTTTTTTGTATTTTTAGTAGAGACGGCGTTTCACCATGTTAGCCAGGATGGTCTCGATCTCTTGACCTCGTGATCTGCCTGCTTTGGCCTCCTAAAGTGCTGGGATTACAGGCGTGAGCCACTGTGCCCGGCCTGCTTTTTTTTTTTTGAGACGGAGTCATGCTCTGTCGCCAGGCTGGAGCTCAGCGGTGTGATCTTGGCTCACTGCAACCTTTGTCTCCTGGGTCCAAGTTATTCTCCTGCATCAGCCTCCCAAGTAGCTGGGATTACAGGCGCCTGCCACCACGCCCGGCTAATTTTTGTATTTTTAGTAGAGACGGAGTTTCACCATGTTGGTCAGGATGGTCTCGATCTTCTAACCTCATAATCTGCCCGCCTCGGCCTCCCAAAGTGCTGGGATGACAGGCGTGAGCCATTGCGCCTGGCCCAGTCTATGTTTTTTTAAGTGGGCAGTAAGATAGAACACTGGGGCCATTGCTTGGAAAACTCTGACCCTTGATTTTCCTTGGCCAAGGCCACATTTGGGATTAGTCCAGATGTGGCCAGCCTATTTTGTCCTTGGTGGCTGGCACATGGCTCTGGGGCCCAGAATGCCTCACTGCAGCAGCCAGATTGACATGAACTCCTCACATTGGGTGTGAAAATACCTAACCCAGAGCCTGGCATGCAGCAGAGGTTCACTAATCGCTTTCTTCCTCTGCTTCCTTCTCTATCCTTCCTCCTCCTTTTTCCTTTCCTCTGTTCCTCCATCTTCTCCCTCCCTCAAGGTCATCTTGGCTGTCTGGAGTCAGTCACACCCCGGATAAAACCCCCGCTCCACCACTTATGAGCTCTGTGACTTTGGATAAGTGATGTAACCTCTACAAGCTTCAGTTTCCTCACTGTAAAAAGGGAGATAAAGGGCCGGGTGCAGTGGCTCACGCCTGTAATCCCAGCACTTTGGGAGGCTGAGGCAGGTGGATCACGAGGTCAGGAGTTCAAGACCAGCCTGGCCAATATGGTGAAACCCCGTCTCTACTAAAAATACAAAACACACACACACACACACACACACACTAGCTGGGTGTGGTAGCGTGCACCTGTAGTCCCAGCTACTCTGGAGGCTGAGGCAGGAGAATCTCTTGAACCTAAAAGGCAGAGGTTGCAGTGAGCCAAGATTGCACCACTGCATTCCAGCCTGGGCAACAAAGGGAGACTCCGTCTCAAAAAAAAAAAAAAAAAAAAAAGGGAGATAAAGAGTGTCAGCTGTACAAGGTTTTGGGGGGAATTAAGATAAGATACTGCTCACCAAACACTTAAGCAAGTGCCATGCACTGGTCGTCGTTATTGTTATTGTTCTTATTTTGCTATCTTTCATTGACTTTGAGATGCTATCATTATAAGACACATCCTGTGACAAAATGTGAAAAAATGACCAGGGATGGTGGGTCACACCTGTAATCTCAGCACTTTGGGAGGCCGAGACAGGTGGATCACCTGAGCCCAGAAGTTTGGGACCAGCCTGGGCAATATGATGAGACCCTGTCACTACAAAAATATGAAAAATTATAAAAATTAGGGCCAGGCACAGTGGCTCACGCCTGTAATCCCAGCACTCTGAGAGGCCAAGGTGGGCGGATCACGAGTTCAGGAGATCGAGACCATCCTGGCTAACACGGTGAAACCCCGTCTCTACTAAAAATACAAAAAATTAGCCAGGCATGGTGGCGAGCACCTGTAGTTTCAGCTACTCGGGAGGCTGAGGCAGGAGAATGGTGTGAACCCGGGAGGTGGAGCTTGCGGTGAGCCGAGATCGTGCCACTGCACTCCAACCTGGGCGACAGAGCGAGATTCTGTCTCAAAAAAAACACAAAAAACAAAAAATTAGCCGACTGTTATGGTGTGCTCCTGTGGTCCCGGCTACTTGGGAGGCTGAGGTGGGGAGGATCACATGAGCCCATGAGGTTGAGGCTGCAGTGAGCTGTGATTATACCATTGCACTCCACCGTGGATGATAGAGTGAACATTGGACTCAAACCAAAACAAAACGTGGTCCTTAGAATAGGTGAAATACAGTATATTAAAGCCCAGAAGGTCCTCAGAGATATGAAATTCTATCCCTTTATTTTATGGAGGCCTAGAGAGACTAAACGAATTGTCCACGATCATGTGCTGATTTAGTGGCAGAAGCAGGTCTAGAACCTGGAGCTCCTGACCCCTTGTCCAGCATCCTTTCTGCCATGCCAGGCTGGACACATTTTCTGGCTTGATTGTAGTGTTGGGGGTGCTGAGATTCCAGGTCCATCTTATTTCATTTTCTTTTTTTTTCTTTTCTTTTTTTTTTTTTTTGAGACGGAGTCTCGCTTTGTCACCCGGGCTGGAGTGCAGTGGCCGGATCTCAGCTCACTGCAAGCTCCGCCTCCCGGGTTCACGCCATTGTCCTGCCTCAGCCTCCCGAGTAGCTGGGACTACAGGCGCCCATCACCTCGCCTGGCTAGTTTTTTGTATTTTTTAGTAGAGACGGGGTTTCACTGTGTTAGCCAGGATGGTCTCGATCTCCTGACCTCGTGATCCGCCCGTCTCGGCCTGCCAAAGTGCTGGGATTACAGGCTTGAGCCACCGCGCCCAACCTCATTTTCTTAAAGGAAACTGCATCTGCTGAAGACTGATCAAGGCTGGCAGCCGTGTGTATAAAGGCAGAAGGGACAGCTCCTGGAAGCCCACCCAGTTCCTTAGTGCCTTTCTTTCTTGCCTGTGAGGAGAGAGCCAGAGAACGGACTTCCCTGGATACTCCCAGGCTGGGTGCTGCGGTGGTTGGGCCTCTATCTTAGGGACTAGCTGGGCAGAAGTTGAGCATCTGCCGCCTCTTCTGGCTGACTCCAGATGCTCCTCTATTGGGCTCCCCACCAGCGAACAGGATGGCCGGTTGCCCTAGCTCTGGGCAGAGGACTTGGACATGGCCTTGCAGAGAGCAAAGAAAGGCCTGCGCCCAGGCTTGGGGGCCATTGGCACCGGGAACGGGCATTTGTTTGGGATTATGGATGGATGAGTTTCCTTCCTATATAACCATCCAGTGTGGAGAGGACACAGCCAAGGCTTGAAATGGAGGTTCTGCTTTGTCTTATTATTTATTTATTTATTTATTTATTTATTTAGAGATGGAGTCTCACTCTTGTTGCCCAGGCTGGAGTGCCGTGGTGCCGTCTCAGCTCACTGCAACCTCCGCCTCCTGGGTTCAAGTGATTCTCCTGCCTCAGCCTCCTGAGTAGCTGGGATTACAGGAATGGGCCACCATGTCTGGCTAACTTTTGTATTTTTAGTAGACACGGGGTTTCACCATGTTGGCCAGGCTGGTCTCGAACTGCTGACCTCAGGTGATCTGCCCGCCTCACCCTCCCAAAGTGCTGGCATGACAGGCGTGAGCCACTGGGCCCGGCCAGCTTTATCTTTAAATAATGGATTTGTGGGTAGAGTGCCAGGGCTGATATACCTGGAAGAACAGATCTACCTGCTTTTCAACCACATCACAGCCTGCTCTGCCCTCAGCTCTCCTGTCTTGTCATGATACAGTGAACCCCTGACTCAAACCAAAATAAAATGTGGGGCTTAGAATAGGTGAAATACAGTATATTAAAGCCCAGAAGGTTCTCCGAGATACGAAATTCTATCCCTTTATTTTATGGAGGCCTGGAGAGACTAAGCTCTGCTGCGTACACTTAGAGAAGCTTGCATTAAGTTGCCTACTTTGCCTCACTGTCTTTTCTCCCCATCTCCTGCCCTGTTCCGTTCCAGTTTCCGAGGAGGCCTGGATGTGACCCACGGACAGACGGGGGTGGAATCGGTGTACACGACTTTCCGAGACAGGGAGATCATGTTTCATGTCTCCACAAAGCTGCCATTTACCGAGGGAGACGCCCAGCAGGTAACCTGGTTTGGGAGGGCTTTGGGAGCCCAGGGCGTGCGAGGTGAAGGCCCGCCTCTGGTCTGACCTGCTAAGGGACTGCGGCCCTCCCCATTTTCGTTCCCATAGCCGGCCAGTCGTTGAGCTGCATAGCGGCATCATAGTCCGTTCTGCTGCGTTTCTGGCCGAGGCCGTGCCTCAGTGGCCCTGGGCAGGAGGCAGTGCAGGGCTTGTGGTTCTCCCACGTTGACTGATGGGAAAACTGCAGCCCACAGTGGTGACAAGACTTCCTTGAGGTTTCTCCGTTTATTAGGGGCAGAGCACAGAGCAGAGCCTGGGGGCCCTGGTCCTAGACGGTGGTGGTAAAGTGTGCATGGTGGGGTTTGCAGATGGGGGCAGGAAGCCAGCTGTGCTACTTTGGGGCGTGTGACTCTGGGCAAGCCAGTTAACTTTCTCATCTGTAAAATGGGGGTAACACCACCCACGATAGAGGGTTATTGTGGGGATTACATACATTTCTGACTAGGGTTCATACGATGCCCAACTCGTGGCCAGCTTTCCATAGAACAGCTGTTCACTGTCCAGCCCTTGGTGATTTTGTCCCCTTTCCTGCCCCAGTGACAGAAGGCTGGTTATTGCGTGA
Organism: Papio anubis; assembly: GCF_008728515.1. Lineage (NCBI taxonomy): Eukaryota > Metazoa > Chordata > Mammalia > Primates > Cercopithecidae > Papio > Papio anubis. The sequence goes on from NC_044992.1 coordinate 2,744,068, forward strand.
GATTCCTTCCCCACCCTCAGCTTTCCTCATCTCACAGGCTCCTCTCACCACACCTGTGGGAATTCAGCCTTGACCTCCACCAGGGAGACCTGGATGAGACCCCTGTCCCCACAGCTTTCTTGGTGTGCCCCCCATTTGCTGCTCTGACAGCCGTGCATCCCCGGGGAGAGCCGCAGCTGGTCCCCGGCTGTTGCAAGCCCAGTTCCCCGAGCCCGCCTTCTGCCCCTTTTCAGTCTGGGAAAGTAAGAAATGCAGGTGGGCCTTTGCCCAAACTCTGACCTGTGTGTCTCTGAGCAGGAACTGGGGAGGGAGCACAGAGGGAAAATTGTAAACACAGTGCCTGGCTTCTTAGGAAAGAAGGAAATTGGCAAACGAGATTATGAGTTGGCTGTAAAATAGCTACTGAATGTTCCAGAAACAAATGGAAGCAGAATTCCTTTTGTATCCAAAGTGGGTTTTCGTTCAATCTTTCACCTCCAGCCTCTCTGTTCCCTTATGGCCCCTCTCACCTGCTGCCCAGCCTGGTCTGTTCTCTCTGGGCCTTCTCAGTCTTATGTTTGTTTCCTGGGAAATACACGTTGGCACAGGGCTCGGCTCTTGGCAGGGACTGAGTAAATATTAGCTTTCTCTTCCTGAGAAATGGGAAGATATGCGTGGAGTAAGTGAGGTAAATTTTGTAAAAGCGCTCAGCACCGTTCTTGGTGTATAACAGTGTTCAGCGAATGAGAAACTCAATGTGAAGGGACTGCATGCAGTAGGTGCTTAATAAAAGAACAAATGCATAGGCAGGCACCTAGCCCGGACTTGATGTACAGGAGAGGGTTTGTGTGTGTGTGTGTGTGTGTGTGTGTGAGAAGGGGTCTCACTCTGTCACCCAGGCTGGAGTACAGTGGTGCGATCATAGCTCACTGCAGCCTCGAACTTCAGGACAGGGTTAACATTTCATATCATGCATGAACAGCCCGACGTGGTTCCAGGGATACACCAGTTGCTTGGTGGCCGAGGTCACACCCAGAAGCACCTGGCCCTGCTTGGGATATAGAGTTATGGTTGGGAATCCTCCTTCCATCCCACCTGCGCCAAGCTAGGTCATCAGTGCTGTCATGATCTGCCACTTCATCCCTCTCATTCACACCTTCAAGACCCCCTGACCTTCAAGATGTCTCCTCCTCCAGGAAGCCCTCTCAGGTTGCTGTTGGGCCCTGTGATTTCCCCTCCCCTCTATCTTCAAGATGTCTCCTCCTCCAGGAAGCCCGCTCAGGTTGCTGTCGGGCCCTGTGATTTCCCCTCCCCTCTATCTCCAGAGCTGTCAGGCCTTTCGTGCACAGCAGCTGATTTAGCTCTTGCTGGCGGCTGGCTTTGTTAGTTTTCTCAGGTGGCTTCTCCTGTGTTTGTATTTCTCCCAGATAAAGGACAGGCTCTACCAGGGCAAGACCCAGCCTTGCCTTTTAAATATTCTCGCCGAGTCCTGAGTCAGGGATCTACATGCTGTAGAGGTCAGTAAGATGCTCGCTAGTCTCCACCTAAGCACTTGGCCATCTTCCCCATTTTTTTTTCCCTTTTTGGTGGCTTCTAAAGATTGAAAGAAGGTCAGGCGCAGTGACTTACGCCTATAATCCCAGCACTTTGGAGGCTGAGGCGGGCTGGTCAGGAGTTTAAGACCAGCCTGGCCAACATGGTGAAACCTTATCTCTATCAAAAAATACAGAAATTAGTGGGTGAAGTGGCACGCACCTGTAATCCCAGCTACTCCGGAGGCTAAGGTGGGAGAATCACTTGAACCCGGGAGGCGGAGGTTGCAGTGAGCCGAGATCGCGCCACCGCACTCCAGCCTGGGCGACACAGTGAGACCCTGTCTCAAAAAAAAAAAAAAAAAAAAAAAAAAGATTGAAAGAAGAACCCCCCTGGTTTTCCCCAAATAGGAAAGCAACTCAAAAGAGACACAAAGGCCGGGCGCGGTGGCTCACGCCTGTAATCCCAGCACTTTGGGAGGCTGAGGCGGGCGGATCACAAGGTCAGGAGATCGAGACCACGGTGAAACCCCGTCTCTACTAAAAAAATACAAAAAATTAGCCGGGCGCGGTTGTGGGCGCCTGTAGTCCCAGCTACTCGGGAGGCTGAGGCAGGAGAATGGCGTGAACCCGGGAGGCGGAGCTTGCAGTGAGCTGAGATCCGGCCACGGCACTCCAGCCTGGGCCACAGAGCGAGACTCCGTCTCAAAAAAAAAAAGAGACACAAAGCACGAAGCGTGTTCCGTGCACGCCTCCCGTTGCTGCCCGGCATCAGTAGTGTGCTTTCAATCTTAAATTTACTGCATTTTCATCCTTAAATTTCCAAAACAACAGCCACGAACTCTTCCTACTCAGAATTCAGGTGTCCTGTGTGCAAATGAAAGTGAACCCTCTCTTTCCCCAAAACATCGTTCATGACGTTCCTAACTGGCTTATAACCTCTCAACACTTTTTATTTAGCTCCAGAGAAAGAGACACATTGGAAATGACATTGTGGCCATCATCTTCCAAGAGGAAAACACGCCGTTCGTCCCAGACATGATAGCCTCCAATTTCTTACATGCCTACATCGTCGTGCAGGTTGAGACCCCAGGCACAGAGACCCCATCCTACAAGGTAAGGAGAACGCCTTGTGGGAGGAAGTGGTGGGCCTCGACACCTTATCCTGTGTGGATCCTATGATATCAGAAGGCACTAGTCCTCCGCAGTCAGAGATTCTCCATGAGGTCTCAGATTTCTGGGTTTGGAGCTAATTTCTGGGTGGGGAGGACCTTCCAAGGCCACCTGAGCCCCCTTGCTGCCTCCAGTCTCAATGGCATCTTACTTGAGGGTTGAGGAGCTCTGAGTGTTGTATTTGGAATCTGGTAATGCCATTTGCTCGAGTAAGGCAGAGCTAGAATAAAGAAACAGTGTGGAAAGGACGAGCAGGAAAGGGTAGCGATAGAAGGGTGGTAACAAAGGAAAGAAAGAAAAAAAGTGTTTATGGTGAGGATGGAGAGGAGGTGCCTGGTAGACCCTGGCCACTGGGTGAGCCCCTGGCCTGGCTGTTTGGGACAAAGGATGGATCTTCATTTAAAGAGCTCTAGGGAGGCAGATACGCAAGCACCTGGGTCTGAACCTCCCAAGCAGTCACGGGTCTGTCAGATGACTCGAAATCCTCGCCAGTGCAGATGACAGCGAGATGGAGCTGCTCATTGCCCCTGCAGTCCCCTGCTCCCTCATGGCTGGATGGCTGACCCTCCCCTCCTCTGCTCCACCAGAAAGAATCACGACCTCTTGGGCACAGTCTCTTGGAATCGCAGTGCTGTGGCGGGCACAGGACTCAAGGGCGATAGACTGAGGCAGGGCTTTCAAGGTGAGGGTTAGGCAGTCTCTGACTCCCTGCAGATAAGTGCAAAATGCTGAATTTGTGCCCCTCCTTGGATTCCTGAAAAGAGAGGCCATCCCTTAAATTCTCAAAGGGTTCCCTGCTCTGCAAAATATCAGGAACCACTGTTCTAAGGGAGAGGAAAGATGAGCCTGTGATTGCTAATGGGAAACCGTGAAGCCTGACAATGTTTCCCATCAAATAATTTCAGCCCATACTGATTCCTGGCGTTCAGGATGCCACTACACTTCCACTCACTTAAGTGCAAAATTCACATCACCTTTTAAAACCAAATGTGAATCGTCAGAAGAAAATAAAAAGAGACTGGGCACGGTGGCGTATGCCTGTAATTCTAGTGCTTTGGGAGGCAGAGGCAGGAGGATTGTTTGAGGCCAGAAGTTCAAGACCAGCCTGGGCAACATAGCGAGACCCTGTCTCTACAAACAAAACAAAACAAGCAACAGAAACCAAATAGCAACTCCGTCCTGTTGAGGTTGATTCCTTTATGCCCAGGCTCATGCATCCCTGCCATTGAGCAGTTTTAGCTGAAGTTGGAGAAGACATGGTGTGGACTTCGCTTCGCTTCGCTTCCCTTCCCTCCCCTCCCCTTCCCTCCCCTCCCCTCCCCTCCCCTCCCCTCCCCTTTCCTTTCCTTTTTGAAACAGAGTCTTGCTCTGTTGCCCAGGCTGGAGTGCAGTGGCGCAGTCTCGGCTCACTGCAACCTCTGCCTTCTAGGTTCAAGTGATTCTCCTGCCTCAGCCTCCCAAGTAGCTGGGATTGCAGGCATGCGCCACCACGCCCAGCTAATTTTTTGTATTTTTAGGAGAGACGGGGTTTCTCCATGTCAGCCAGGCTGGTCTTGAACTCCTGACCCCAAGTGATCCACCTGCCTCTGCCTCCCAAAGTGCTGGGATGACAGGCGTGAGCCACTGTGCCCAGCCCATTTCTTGAAGCCTAGAGGATCACCTGCTTTGACTGAAATGGGCATTCAATTCAAACAGCTGCTTGATTTATGTGTTGGTCGAAGCAAGTTGACTCATTCAGTGTCTACTGTGCGCCAAGCACCAGGCTGGAACGGGGCTCGTGGAGGTAACAGAATCAGCCTCAGGGCCTTCCTGATGCCGGAGAAGGGACAGAAGAAGCAGGGAGTGCAGGTCAGCCACTGGGCAGCTGAACTAGTCAACTGCTTCTTTTAATAGACACTTGAAGAGGAAGAACTACTGAGAAGGATCCTTGAAATGAAGCCATGTGATAGGAGGGCTCCCAGACCCTCTGGCAGAATGAGGCCTCCTGTAGACGTTCAGCATTTGCTTCTCTTTCCCAATAGGAAATGCATCTCAGCTAACCAGCTTCTCCACTCTCCCGAGACCTTAGCCGAGTGGTGCACCCATACAGAGAAAAATCAGAGATCCCAAAAAGTGCCACCCAACCTCCAGCTTTGGTGCTAGAAGTCTTTATCCACTCTTCTTCTTCTTTTTTTTTGAGACAGAGTCTTGCTTTGTTGCCCAGGCTAGAGTGCAGTGGTGTGATCTCGGCTCGCTGCAACCTCTGCCTCCCGGGTTCAAGAAATTCTCCTGCCTCAGCCTCCTGAGTAGCTGGAATTACAGGCGCCCACCACCATACCTGGCTAATTTTTGTATTTTTGGTAGAGACGGGGTTTCACCATGTTGGCCAGACCGGCCTTGAACTCTTGCCCTTGTGGTCCGCCGGCCTCAGCCTCCCGAAGTGCTGGCATTGCAGGCATGAACCACTGTGCCCAGCTGTCTTTACCCACTCTTCTAAGCCATGAAGCACAGCATGTACTCAGAGGGGTGATGAGAAGCAAAGAGGTAGGGCTCCTAGGAGGAGCAGGCTGTGGTACCTCGATCGTGCCCTCCACCTGCCAGGCAGACACTGAGGCTGGAAGGCAAGATGTGTGAATGGGGCCAGGGAGGGGGACCAGCCTTCCAAGGTACTCCCCAAAGCGCTGTCCATCCACACTCCCGGCAGCACCCCAGGTAATTAACAGACTGTGAGGAGGACCTGGTTAGATCCCCCAGGGTTGAAACAGGACCTTAGCTGGCCCCTGCAGGCTCGGGCTATGGCGAAGACGGCTGAGATTTCCTCCCGGATTGAGCCAGCCCCCGGAGGCCTCCACTGGGGAGGAAGAGCTGAAGAAAGAAGAGTAAAGGAGGGACAGGGCTGGGTGTGTGCAGGAAGGGGTCCTCTTTTGTCCACGGAGGGGCTGGGCAGCCTGGGGTTCTGGTCCTGGCCCTGCCTCTGCTGCGTGACCTTGTTCCTTCCCTCTCTGGGCCTCTAGTTTTGTCTGTGTGAAATGAGGAAGTTGGAGTAGACAACCGCGGGCTGTTAGCCTGATACCCTTCGGGAGGGAAGGAGGCGTGCTTGAGAGTGTGTGTGTGCGCATGTGTGCATGTGTGCGCGTGTGCGTGTGTGCGCGCGTGTGCGTGTGTGTGTGCGTGCGTGTGTGTGTGTATGTGTGTGTGTTTGTGTGTGTGTGTGTGGTGGGTTGCAAGGTGCTTTGGGGGAACTCTGTCTATTTCAGGAGCCCTTTACTGGGTGCAGGTCAGCAGGGGAAGTGAAAAGGCCACTGGGTGACAGTGGTTACCCCTTACCAGCTGCTTGCTCATGCCAGGCACCGTGCTGGGTCCTTAGACGCACAGTCTTGAATCCTGACAAGCCCCTGGTGAGACAGGACCTCTCGCTGGTGGAGGAAATGGCAGCTGAGAGCTGAACCCACTTAGGGTCTGAGGCCGCAGAGCCAGGGAGCTGTGGAGCTGAGGTTCCTGTCTGGGTCTGCCTGCGGTCTTGCTCGTTGAGCCATCAGAGCAGGCGAGAAATTGGCTTCGTGGACTCGGGTGTGCACGGAGCATCACACTGGAGTTTTCAGAAATGAGTGTAGTCCTCATCCTACCAGCTTGGAAGGAAAGTCCAGCTCAGCCATCACCAGGACTACCCCCTTTCCCTCCCTGCAAATCCCTGCCTCCCACTCTGGAAGTCCTCAAAGGTGTCAGGAATCTCAGGTGAAGCTCACCACTGGGGAGGGCCTCTTTGTGGCCCCCTCCCCATTTCCCGTCGCGACTTGTCTGTTGCTTGGACAGTGCTCTGTGCGCCACCGCGGCTCCCAGGGCACCCTTGGGTGTGGGGACTCTGTCAGGTTTTAAGCTTTCTGAGGTTCCCAGTGCATCCTCATGACTCACACTAAGCTCCTTCCTCCTTCCAGCCATACAGGTCCCTTCCCCAGAGTCACCTGCACCTGCCTCTCTCCCTCCAAGCCCTTGCTGGAGGCCCTTGCTGCATTTAGAAAACAGGAAGGTGGGGTTGTGTTCAGGCAACTTCTGCTTTCAGCCCAGTGACCCAGATGTCCCCAAGAGAGGGGAACAACAAAGGCCTGGCCGCCTGGTTGGAATGGGGTCAGGAGAGGCGCACAATGAGGATGGAAGGTGAAAGCACGTCACAAGGAAGGCCCCTGCCCCCGACGTGGCCCACAGGGCTCTGCTGTGGGACTGTCCCGCTGGAGGGTTGGACACATTTGAGAATGTGTCTGAAGCCACTTACACAGTCGCACAGACCACTGTAATGCAGGCTGGAAGATGACGGGGAGTAGGGGTGGGAAGGGTAGAGCTGGGGCTGCCCTCTGGCCTCTGTCCCAGGTGCCCGCAGTCTGCAGCCTCCCCGTCGCCTTCCCACACCCCCACCCCTGATTCTGGCTCTGTGACTGAATTCTTGACCTGGGCCACCGGTGCCTGGTGGGTGGTGGTAGGGAACTGGGTTCAGCTGCTGGAGCCCAGCCAGAAATCACGTCAGCCGAACACGCACCATTTCCTGACTCCGGGCACTGCAATTCGGGCCGGGCAGACAGCCTCGAGCTTGGGAAGAGAAAGCCTGTATTGACCAGCTCTCTCCTGCTCTGTTTCCCCTCTGGACTCTGGCAGGGCCTTTCCTTGGCTCGGTGCCCAGCTGCCTGCTCACCCGCCCTGGCAGACTCTCTGCATCTGCCCCACTTCACAGGCTGGGGAGGCTGGCGGCACGCCAGGGCGGGGCTCACGTCAGCGGCCGCACGGGGAAGGGAGGGCAGTCTCCCGAGAGCCCCACAGCCTCGTGGGCTGAGGACAGGTGAAATCAGGGCACCTCTGTGCAGAGGGAAGGTGGGGTGCGGGGCTCGTCCCATGCCTGGGAGACCCCCATGCAGAGAACCTGGATGCCGTCACTCGAAAGCTCAGGCTCGCTTAGGCTGCCAGAGGTGTGCGCCCCACCCTCAGTTCCTAGCCTGGGCCCCGGACTGGCTGACCCTGTGTGTGGGGCCAGGGCTCCCAAACACGGGTCCACTGGCTGCACGAGAGCTTCCAGGGGGCCCTGCCTTTCCGATTCGGCAGGTTTAGGCCAGAACCTGTGAACCTAGTATTTATTTTTAAACACCTGAAGCAATTTTGAAGCAATTCTGATTTATGGCCGAGCTGAGGAGTCAGGCTTGGGAGGAGAACCCCAGAGACAGGTCGGGAGAAATCTGGATGCTCTGTTCCTCTGCGGCTAATCACCTGTGGGACTTGGGGGCTTCTCTGTGTGTCTCTGGGCATCTGTTTCCTCATCAGGGAAAAGCAGTTCTCCCTGTGCCTTCTCAGTAGGATTAGCATCACTGTCGAATGAGGCCATGAGATACCATCTCCCGGGCACTTGTGTGGCATTATAATTAGGGTCCTAGCCCTGTCCAGTCATCTTGCCAAACCTGCTTCTGGCCTCCAGGGACGCAGATGAGAGGCTGCGGCCGGCCCTGCACCGTCCGGCCCCACTTCTAGGAACAGGCTCGGGGCCTGCACTGGCGGTGCCCACAGGAGTATTTTGTTTGTGTTCTGGGAAGGCGAGGAGGGAGAAAGTGGGTAGCTTTGCTGTGAGGAGTGTGGCTCCCGTAGGGGCAGTGCCCGTCCCTTCCCTCCAGGTCCATACCATGACTCTGTTTCACTCAGGTCTCTGTCACTGCGCGGGAAGATGTGCCCACCTTTGGTCCACCTCTGCCCAGCCCCCCCGTTTTCCAGAAGGTAGGACACTCTTCCTTCTGCTCCTCTCGCATCCACAATGCCAGGTCTCAGTGCTTGAGTAGTAATGGTTGGGATGGAGCCGAATTCAGGCTCGGAACGTTAGGGAGATCCTTTTGCAGGTTTGGGGGGAACCTCGTTTCTTGGGGTCTCTCCCCACCTCTTTTATGCTGCCAGTCTGGCCCAGCATAGGACCACTTGTCGGGGCATTTGACCCTGGGGTTGCCTTTCTGCTGAAAGAGGGGTTTTTATGTCAGGCCCCGGTCAAGGAGCCTTGGGCAAGAGTGAGCTCCAGTCGTGGAAGCGCCGCTGTGGCTTCCCAGGACCAGGGAAGCAGGTTTCCGTGTTGGGATATTCGCAGGTGGGCTTGGCCTGGGCTAGCAATGAACCAGTGTCAGAAGGGACCTTTCAGGGGTTCTCCCCACGCCCCCAGCTCTGCTGCCTGTCACCGTGGCTGAAGATCTCCCGGCAACAGCCGAGAATGACAGACCTGAGGGCCGTGTTGTCTGTTCCAGGGCCGGGACTTCAGGGAGTTTCTGCTCACCAAGCTCACCAATGCCGAGAACGCCTGCTGCAAGTCGGACAAGTTTGCAAAGCTGGAGGTGAGAGTGTGGGTTCTGAAGGTCTCCCTCCCGCCCGCTGGGCCGCCCGTTAGCCAGCCTCATCCAGGGCTCCTCCATCTTTTTTTTTTTTTTTTTTTTTTGAGACAGAGTCTCGCTCTGTCGCCCAGGCTGGAGTGCAGTGGCATGATCTCGGGACTCACTGCAACCTCTGCCTCCTGGGTTCCAGCGATTCTCTTGCCTCAGCCTCCTGAGTAGCTGGGATTACAGGCATGCGCCACCACACCCGGCTAATTTTTGTATCTTTAGTAGAGATGGGGTTTCTATATGTTGGCCAGGCTGGTCTTGAACTCCTGACCTCAGGTGATCCACCCGCCTCGGCCTCCCAGAGTGCCAGGATTACAGGCGTGAGCCACCACACCCGGCCAATCGGTCATTTTTAAAGCACCTACTGTGTGTCAGGCCCTGTTCTGTTCTCTGGGATATGGGGATAAGTGAGACAGTTTCTATCCCTGGAGAGGACGGTGGGGAAAGAGCGGGGGGATCATTACTAAATAGACAGTTATAGTACAGTGTGCCAGCACTAGGCTGGGATGGAGGTCAGCACAGCTCAGATAGTGACTGCTTCTGCCTGTGGGGGACGGAGGGTGTGTTCAGGGAAGGCTTCCTGGAGGAGGTGGCTGATAAGCAGCTGAATCTTGATATCGGATGAACCTTCTGCCAGGAGGAAAGAGTGGGGAAGGGAGGGCCGACCTGGCATGGGAAACAGCGTAAGCAAAGGCCAGGAAGAACCAGAGCGTAACGTCAGGAGGGTTTGCTGTGGCCGAAGGACCCACGTGGGCTGGAATGGTGGAGACTCAGCTGGAGATGTTGGTTGGCTCAGATCCAGAAGGGCTTTGAGCTCGGGGAGGTGGGCTGCTGGTAAAGTGCTTACGCAGGAGAGTGGGGGGCTCGGTGTGTGTGCCAGAGGGATTGCTCTCACAGTGGTGTCATTGAGAACGACAGGGACGGGGACAGGTTGCAGGGCAGGAGGTACGGGAAGGCAGCCAGTTAGAAGCTCTTTACAGGAATCCAGGAGAGATGACGAAGGCTTGTACGGTGTGGGAGGAAATGGTTTAGGGTCAAAGTTGGGAAGACTTGGTGGACTCCTGGTTGTAAGTGTTGGGGGACGTGGGATTGATTGTAGGGTGACTCTCGGGCCTGGCCTGCAGCCTGGGCTCTTTGATGACACCGTGGCCGAGTTGTGTCTGCGAAGGCTGGGTTGCTGAAAGGGCCGGTCCTCGTCTGTGTGAATGGCGGCCCCGGGCGTCCATGTGCATGGCTCTGGACGAACGTCTGCATGGAGAGGAGCAGTGGGGAGTTGGGTGTGTGGATGTGGAACTGGGGCAGAGGGCCGGGCTGGGATCCTCCACCACCAGGGTGGAGCTGTGGCAGTGGTGGGATGACCCAGGGAGAAGGGTAGGGGGAGTACAGCAGGAGGCCAGGCGCACAGCCTTCGTCTTAGCTGCAGCATTTGTGAGCATGAAGCTCAGCCCAGCTGTAGGGCCACACCATTGCTGGGCCGGGCTGGGCAAAATGCCAGCGCCCAGATCACGTATCTGTAGCTCACAGGAGAGGGCACATCTCGGCTCTCAGAGCCCGCTTCTCCATCCCCACCCTCTTCCCTTCTAGGACCGGACCAGGGCTGCCCTCCTGGACAACCTTCACGATGAGCTCCACGCCCACACACAGGCCATGCTGGGACTGGGCCCAGAGGAGGACAAGTTTGAGAATGGAGGCCACGGGGGGTTCCTGGAGTCTTTTAAGGTATCAGAGTGACTGATGGTTGCTGTGGGGTTGGGATTGGGGAAGAAAGGAAGTGGTCCAAGGTCCATGGGATCCTGACCTCAGAGCCCAAGGGCCAGCTAGAGGGGTGACAGGAAACGCAGGGGCATCCCAGGTGTTTGCAAAGGCGGGGGGCATTAGGAAGTGTGTGAGGCCGGAGCAGCCAACAGTTTCTTCAGCAGCCTCCCCTTCCTTCCTTGATCTCAGTCGTCTCCTCCAGGCCCAGGATTCTGATAAGCAGGGACAGGTAAAGAGGTAGCAGTCGGAGAGGAACCAGAGCAAGCCAGGAACATCGACGCTTTCACCTGCCTCCTCCTGGGTCGGGGAGCCCAGGGCAGAATGGCAGGAGCGAGGACCGCAGCCCTTACGGGTTTTCGTAGCTGCTGTGGGCGCCGCAATGATTCTTCCTAGCCGGCCGGCCGAGCACTGGAAGACCTGCCTGGGCGGGGGCCGTGGACCTATAGGCGAGTCCCTTTGGCCTTTACCAAGGGAGAAACTAACTAGAACAAGCTGCTAAAGGAAGCGGTGAGCTCCCCGTCCCTGGAAGTATTCAAGTGGAGCTCGGACGGCCCCCGAGCTGGTGTGCGGTACAGAAGGTTTCTCATCTTACGCTTGCTGAGTGCTCGTTGGTCCACACGGCACGTAGATCCAGCATCTGGCTTGAGTCTGGCCGTCAGCCTGTGCAGGTGGTGGAACCGGTCTTGTGTTCACGAACACACACGGGGACAGGATGAGGGACGCCACAGGCCTGCTCAGGTCCTCACACCGACGCAGAGGTAGAGCCTCATTTCAGACGCAGGTCTTCTGATTCTCAGGTCGGTGTTCTGCTGGACTGCCTGTTACAAAGGGATTTGGAAGGCTCCCATCTGGGGGCATTTTGTGTAGGGCTTTATGGGGAATGATGTGTGGGGCCGAGGCGACACCCACCTCTATTAAAACCCCAGCTCTGTGGGATGCGGGGCAGTCTTTAAAGCCTCTTAAGGTGCAGCTTTCTTGTCAACAACGTAAAGATAAGAAGCAGGACCCCTGTCAGAGCCATCGTGAGAGTTCATTGATATCTTGCCTGGAAAATCCAGATTGCCTGGAATACAGTAAATGCTCAAAAATGTTAGCTGTTATTACGGTTGTACAAAGTGAAAGCCTCACATACATTATCCCACCCGGAGACTCACAACTGCCCTCAGTGCCCTGGGAGGAAGGCTGTTATTGGGTGTGTAATGATTTTGGTATAATAATTCATACTCAGTTTTAATAATTATGGGCATAGTACTCCGTGTGAGGAAACCACGCCTCAAAGAGACAGAATCATTTGTGGGAGCAGGTCGAGTTGAATCCAGGTCAGCCGGGTTCCAAATCCTGTGCTTTTAATGGCTATGTGACACCACCTCCCACTTTCTGACTTTGTTAAGATTCCACCCACACTAGGCTGGGGCCCGGGCAGGCCTGGGGTCAGTCCCCCACTGCCTGGCTGGACCACAGAGAGCAGGGCACGGCTCCTCCGGCCCTAGTTGGGGCCAGCTGCCAAGATTCCTCTTGGGGTTGGAAAAAGGAGCTAAGCCGCTTGTCCAGGCTGGTGGGAGATTCCTGGGGCACCTGTTTTAGTTCTGATGGACAGTGGGAGCCAGGGTGAAATAGGAGAAACTGGGAGATCAAGACGGAAGAGGGATGTGGAAGAAGAGGAACAGAGGAAGAGAGAGGGCGCCAGGTCGGACAACCCAGTGAGAGAGTGTAGAGTGTGAGATGCGGTAAATGGGAAAACGGGCTTGGGTCTGGGGCAGGCAGGAAGCGGGGACCACATCAAGCCTTCCACAGGCTCTAGATTCTTCCTTCCAGAGGCTCCACCACACTCCATAGCCTGTGTATCAAAATGTTCTGCATCCCTCAGTAAATGTAATTTATGTAGAACTATAAGAGTTGAGGCCGGGCGCGGTGGCTCACGCCTGTAATCCCAACACTTTGGGAGGTCGAGGCAGGTGGATCACGAGGTCAGGAGATCGAGACCATCCTGGCCAACATGGTGAAACCCTGTCCCTACTAAAAATACAAAAATTAGCTGGGTGTGGTCATGGGTGCCTGTAGTCCTAGCTACTGAGGAGGCTGAGGCAGGAGAATCACTTGAACCCAGGAGACAGAGGTTGCAGTGAGCTGAGATTGTGCCGTTGCACCCCAGCCTGGGTGACAGAGCAAGACTATGTCCAAAAAAAAAAAAAAAAAATTATCTGGGTGTGGTGGTGGGTGCCTGTAGTCCCAGCTACTCAGGAGGCTGAGGCAGGAGAGTCGCTTGAACCCAGGAGGTGGAGCTTGCAGTGAGCCGAGATCGTGCCACTGCACTCCAGCCTGGTGACAGAGCAAGACTCCGTCTCAAAAAAAAAAAAAAAAAATGAGTTGAGCTGCAGTTGGTGAGCCAACATAATGTTGTATCTTGTAGACATTTAATGAAGCACTTGTTTTGAGTTCTGCAGGTTTCTTGTAGGAAGTTAACAATTGGTTTTTCAGGTTTCAAGTATTTCTATATCCTGGAGATACTTGTAGGCTGTGGACGCTCTGCCCATGTTGTCCAGTGGAGGAGGTGGTCCAGCGGCTAAATACGGGTGACAGGTGGAAGGAGAGTGGCCTGAGGCCGCTCTGTCCAGTCCCCTGCCTCTGGCAGGAGTCGCAGTTGATCTGTTTGACTCCAGGGGATCTGATGTATTCCTGGAGGAGCTTACAAGAGAGGAAATGCTTTAAGACTTTATGACGACTCATCTTTGATCCAGGGATGCAGGGAATTCTTTTCAACACTAAATCCCTGCAACTGCAGGTTGGAGACAAGCCTGCTTCCAGATTCTGCTCTCACACCCACCTGAGGTAGCACCGTGGGGCGCGGGAGAGACTGGGACAGTCGCATGGAGTAAGCTTCGGGGCCCTGACAGTCGTGACCAGATTTATTTTTATTATCTTTTTTGAGACAGGGTCTTGCTCTGCCGCCCAGGCTGGAGTGCAGTGGTGCGATCTTGGCTCACTGCAACCTCTGCCTCCCGGGTTCAGGCGATTGTCTTGCCTCAGCCTCCTGAGTAGCTGGAATTACAGGCACCTGCCACCACACCTGGCTAATTTTTGTATTTTTAGTAGAGATGGAGTTTCACCATCTTGGCCAGGCTGGTCTCGAACTCCTGACCTCAGGTGATCCGCCCACCTCAGCCTCCCAAAGTGCTAGGGTTACGGGTGTGAGCCACCACGCCCGGCCATTTGTGACCAGCTTTTTTCCCTCCCAGGTGGGGAGCACGAGCTCCTGTTCCCTGTCCCTTTCATCATTGCCGTCACATCTCCCAAGCGTGGAGGCCTGAGCTGGGGGCAGGCCAGGCTCAGCCGGATGGAGCCCTGGGGCCTGGGGTGGATTCTGATGTTTAGGCCATGCCTGTGGTCAGGCCTGTGTGTCTGGCCCAGCTCAGGAAACCATCTCTAGTTTTGGTATTTTTTTTCCTGGGCACCTTGGGCAGTGCTGTTGTGTCAACAGGACATTGCTTAGGGAGTTCACCCACACCTTCCTGGGATCGCTCTTGAAAGAAGTGATATCTGAAATGATTCTAGAGAGAAGAGTTACATGCCTTTGTCTCTTCCTGTCAAAGTTTTTTTTTTCTTTTTCTTTTTTTTGAGACGGAGTTTTGCTCTTGTTGCCCAGGCCCAGGCTGGAGTGCATTGGTGCGATCTCAGCTCACTGCCTCCTGGGTTCAAGTGATTCTCCTGCCTCAGCCTCCCAAGTAGCTGGGATTACAGGTGCCCGCCACCATGCCTGGCTCATTTTTTGTATTTTTAGTAGAGACACCATCTTGGTGAGGCTGGTCTTGAACTCCTGACGTCAGGTGATCCCCCCATCTTGGCCTCCCAAAGTGCTGGGATTACAGGTGTGAGCCACCGCGCCTGGCCTCCTTCATGTCAAAGCTTTCGTCTCCCAGGCTGATGGGAACATCACTGAGAATCCCCAGGGCTGAAAGCCATCTCAGCCGTCCATCCTTGCCCCTAGTGAGGCTGTTCGTCCCCCACATCGGCACTGACCCTTGGTCTTTCTCCTGAGCGGCAGACGTGCCACTGCCCTGTGCTGTGCCGCCTGGCACCTCACCCCACTTAGAGCAGTTCCTCACAGCTCGCTTCTGTCCTCCTGGCTGTAATGGGAGCCTTTCTCCCATGAGACACAGAACAGTTGGCTTTTGGACATCTAGACCTACTTTTCAAACTGAACTGCTTGGAGATATTCTCAGGAATCTGCTGGTTCTACAAACACTTCCAAAGTTTGCATTTTCACTTAGACTTAAAAAAAAACTTCCAATTATAAAGACTAAACGTTTGACTGGGTGCGGTGGCTCACGCCTGTAATCCCAGCACTTTGGGAGGCCGAGGTGGGTGGATCACCTGAGGTCAGGAGTTCGGGACCAGCCTGGCCAACGTGGTGAAACCCCGTCTCTCCTAAAGCTACAAACATTAGATGGGTGTGGTGGTGCACACCTGTACTCCCAGCTACTTGGGAGGCCGAGGCAGGAGAATCACTTGAACCTGGGAGGCAAAGGTTGCAGTGAGCCAAGATGGCACCACTGCACAACAGAGCCAGACTCTGTCTCAAAACAAACAAACAAACAAACAAACAGAAAGACTAAATGTTTGCAATGATCACTCCGAATTAAAAGATGTTCCCGTAGGATAAAGAGGTAAGGCCTGAAGCCTGCACTGCAAAGGCAGCCCATGGGACCATGGAGTTGGGGGTCTGTGAGCAGATTCTCGGGAGTCTTGCGAGAACAGCTTTCACGATGAAGGAACTGTCCGTTACTCACGTTTGAAAGATGCTGATCTCCAGACCATTCTCAAATGCCATTGTCAGTCACTGCCAGCTGTTGATGAGGTTGTTATTGGTCCGTAATGCAATGAAAAGTGATGATACTTGCTGTGCTGACATGATACGGACGTAGAGCACATGCAGGCCACATTTTGAGAAATGCTGAGCTCGCCCAGCCCTCCACTGACCTCATTGCACAGAGGTGGAGCAGAGGACCAGAGAGGAGAAGGCTGCTGGGCTGGCTGTGACGGACCCGGACCATTCATTTCTCCCAGCCTTTGAGGGACTGTGATAGTTGATGCGTTGGTCTGACCTGACCCCTAGTGGCAGGAGAGGCCGCAGCTATCCCTGGCTGTCTTCGTGGCCCTGCTGTACCTGCAGGGAGGTACCTGTAGGCAGGTCCCCCTAGCGGTGCCAGTGATGGCGGGTGGAGCCCAGCAGGGCCCCCACGTAGAATCCTTGGTCTTTGGCGTCTTTGCCCCCTCCTTTTCCTCCTGGCAGGGGGTTATGATGTCAAGATGGCCCCACTGTTTTGGGGGTCTGCGAGAGAGCTCAGGCCTTGTGCTTGTCCCTGCTCCACTCCTGGGTTGGAGCCACAGTCTCTTGGAGCAGAGTTGGCATCTGCAGGCATTTGCCCCGCTAGAGGGACAGAGGACCCATGCTGACTCCTCACACTTACCTCGCTGAGTCTGGCAGCTGCACCAGGGCTAACTGAGGAGCCAGTGTCCTCCCTGACGCCAGCTTTTGAGGTTCTTTTTTTTTTTTCATGGGAATCGTGAAACTTCTTAGTTTCTTACCGTCCTTTGGTCATTCACCAATTGAATTGTATTTTCAATCTAGACCACTTTTTAATATACAGGGACCCTTTTATCTGGAGCCCAGAGTCCTGGGTTTGGATCCTGGCTCCATCTCTTACCTGCTATGTGGCCTTGGGCAATAATTTACCCTACAAAACCTTTTCTGTTCATTGCTTGTCCTCTCTGCATTTCAGAATTGTAGAAATTCAATAGGTCTTGTATGTGACGCTCATGAGACCAGATAGTATTACACAGCAGTTACTGTGTCCCACATGGACTCCTTTCTGGGAAGGAGACAGGGAGGAATACAATCCCATGTCACTCAACGACGGGAAATACGTTCTGAGAAACGCACCACTCGGCGTTTGGTCATTGTGTGAACAGCAGGGTGTACACAGACCTGGGTGGTCTAGCCTCCTACACACGTCGGCTGTAGAGCCTGTGGCTGCCAGCACGGACCTGGGTGGTCTAGCCTATGACACACGTCGGCTATAGAGCCTGTGGCTGCCAGCACAGACCTGGGTGGTCTAGCCTATGACACACATCGGCAGTAGAGCCTGTGGCTGCCAGCACAGACCTGGGTGGTCTAGCCTACGACACACGTCAGCTATAGAGCCTGTGGCTGCCAGCACAGACCTGGGTGGTCTAGCCTACGACACACGTCAGCTATAGAGCCTGTGGCTGCCAGCACAGACCTGGGTGGTCTAGCCTCTGACACACGTTGGCTATAGAGCCTGTGGCTGCCAGGCCACAAAGCTGCACAGCAGGTTCCTATACTGAATATTGTAGGCAGTTGTAGCACAAAGGCATTTGTGTATCTAAACATCTAAATACAGAAAAGCTACAGTAAAAGTACAGTATTAGAATCTTAATAGGACCAATGTCGTCTATGCGGTCTGTTGACTACAGTGTCATTGTGTGGTGCTTCACTGTATGTCAGAATGTAAATGATTAGTTTGAAATGTCATTATTGATGATGGTGTTGGCAACACACAAGGGCACCGAGAGAATGTAAAGATGATGACTTATTTATTTATTTATTTTTGAGACAGAGTTTCATTCTGTCACCCAGGCTGGAGTGCAGTGGTGCGATCTCGGCTCACTGCAACCTCTGCCTCCCGGCTTCAAATGATCCTTCTGCCTCAGCCTCCCGAGTAGCCGGGATTACAGGTGCCCGCCACCACGACCGGCTAATTTTTGTATTTTTTGGTAGAGATGGGGTTTCACCGTGTTGGCCGGGTTGGTCTCGAACTCCTGACTTCAGGTGATCCACCTGCCTCAGCCTCCCAAAGTGCTGGGATTACAGGTGTGACCCACTGCCCCTGGCCGAGATGCTGAGATTTATGGAGTGCTAACTCACTCAAGGAACCTGGCTGTGGCCAGGCATGGGGGCTCACACCTGTAATCAATCCCAGCACTTTGGGAGGCCAAGGCAGGAGGATTACTGGAGCCCAGGAGTTTGAGGCCAGCCTGGGCAACACAGGAAGAACCTGTCTGTCTCTCTCTCTCTCTCTCTATCTATCTAGTCTATCTATCTTAAAAAAGGAAGCTCGCCGCTCCTCCAGGGACACCTCAGTGTGCCACCACACCTGTCCTGCCCTCAGTTGTTCAAAGGGCACATGGCTTTATGATGCTTGCGTGATGGGGTGAATGGAACGTGCTGACTGTTTTAATCACGCAGCAGGAAAACCATTGCTACGTGGCCCTGTTCTGTGGTGTAGAGCGGGAGTGAGAGATGATGTCCCTCCAGGGGGATCTTTGACTCAGATAAGAGAGGCCCTATCAAATCAGGGATATGAAGCTGGTGGGCTACACACTTCAGTGTCAGTAGCTCCTCTGGGGGGCTGTCCGGTTTACAAATGGCCCTCCTGAGTCTGCGTCCCTTGTCAGGATAGAAAAGCAGGCAGGATGGGGTTCTTTGCTCTTCCCAAGCTTGGAGAAATCCTGACCTCGAGAGAGCGCAGGGAGACCTGTGGTTTGGGTTAGGAGCAGCAGTTCTGCTGTTTTCTTGGGACCACTTTGCTGTAGACCCAGCTCTTCCTAAGATGCCTCAAGGCCGGGCGCGGTGGCTCATGCTTGTAATCCCAGCACTTTGGGAGGCTGAGGCAGGTGGATCACGAGGTCAGGAGTTTGAGACCAGCCTGGCCAACACAGTGAAACCCCGTCTCTACTAAAAATAACAAAAATTAGCCAGGCATAGTGGCGGGCGCCTGTAATTCCAGCTACTCGGGAGGCTGAGGCAGGAGAATCGCTTGAACCCGGGAGGCGGAGGTTGCAGTGAGCCGAGATCGCACCACTGTGCTCCAGCCTGGGTGACAGAGCTAGACTCCGTCTCAAAAAAAAAAAGATGGTTCAAAAGGGGAAGGGAGGTTGTTTGTCCACATGAGACCATGTGTGGGTTACACATGGGGTGTGTGAGCCCACACATTTGTACAGGTGTGCACAGGTGTGAATCCAGAGGGGAAGGGAGCAGGGCCCACGCCTTGATCCTTCCACGTCAGCTTTCTGAAGCTGGAGTTCTGAGAGCCGCCTCCCTCGACTAGCTCACACTGTGATAAGGCAAATCCACGAGCTCGTGTCCAAGGACGCCTGAGTGACTCGTGACTCAGTCAGCGTCAAGATTCCTTTCGTCTTTCCCCTCTGCCCTCCCTAGCTTGTCAGCTTTGTCCTTCAGGCGTGGCCCCTCGTGGCCCTAAGATCTCTGTCGTGGTTTTAGCAGCTGACATATTAAATCTCTTCTGGGAATCATTGAGAAAACCTTTCCCCACCGACCCCAGTGGATATTCCTCCTCTGCCACTGGCAAGAGGATAGGCTGACCGACTGCCTTAGGCAGATCATGACTCAATCCTGCGTCCCATGGAGGAGGAGGACACGTTTGGCTAGAACCTGTCTCTGCCAGTGGGGAGCTCAGGAAGCAGAGGGGTTGGTACTTATATGTAAGCAACAGATAATACTCATGTCCAGAGTCTTTGCCCTTGCAGAAGCCTAGACAACTGATTAATCCAGAAGGAGCACCCCACAGGCTCTGGGTCTTTCAGCACTGCCCAATGTGAGGAATATGTCTTGGGCCTTCCTCAGGCAGGGACCGTGTCCTACACGTCTCGACTTTCCTGCTGCGGGTCTCCCAGTTCCTGGCACAGTGCTGGGCACATCAGAAGCCTGCAGCAGGTGCTCGTTATTAACCGTAAGAGTAGCCACACTTATTGGATCGTTACGATGTGCTGGGTCCTCTCCTCAGAGCCCTGTGTGTATTCCCACAACTGCTCTGTGGTGTAGACATATCTGTTTCACTGATAAATCTCAGAGAAGCTGGGTCACCTGCCCGGGGATACTCAGCTAATGGGTGCTGGAGTAGAGAGCCCAGAAGCCCAGATTCAAATCTTGGCAGTGAAACCCTAAAGCCTCCATGCTTTTGACTGCTGAGTTGCATTCCTGCCTGGCCAGATCCAGTGACTGACTGGATGATCAAAGGGTTACTGGAGAGAACCTCCTCTTCCTAGAACTCTCACATCATCTTTGAAGGCCTTTGGAGCCAGAGAGAGCATCATCCAGGGGGCAGCCAGAATCCTCTGGGACTTCCTTTGTCAGGAAATCCTCCCTGAGGTCGAACCGAGCTCTGCTTCACCACACCGCTCTGAGGGTGGTTGTGCCTTCCCGGGGCCATCCCTCCCGTGGCTCAGTGATCTTGGTTTTTAGCTGTTCTCACTCTCACATGTACTTTGACAAAGCCTTGACCGCCCTGGTGGTCCTTTCCTGGGTTCTTCACTATTTGCCAGTGTGCCCCTTGTTCCTGGGTGGCCTGAGCAGCTTTGTGCCCCCCGAGACACTGCCCTTCTGCCAGGCTGAGGGTACATCTCTTTCAGCAGCTGCATCAGACCGTAGGCCGTAACGAAGACGGGCCTGAAGCCCCTGCAAGTGGGAGGGGCGGCTCAATGCATGGCTTGTGCACAGATGAGTGAGACCCTCACACGCTTTCACCAACGGCCAGCATATTCCAAGTTGCACAGAGCACACTTAGGAATATAATCCAGTGTCTATTACAGATGGAGGCTCAGTTTTCTGGAAAAGGGTCAGCTTGTGGTCAGGCACCTGCGTGTGCTGAATCCCCACCACGATGCTGGGTGTGAAACACAGAGTTCCCATTTTACAGATGAGGAAGCTGTAGCTTAGAGAGGTTAGTGACTAGGTCAGTGTTGTACAGGTTTGGTAAACTCCAAGCCTCATTTTTCCTTACCTGTAAGATGAAGATAACAACCTTTGTCCACTTTGCAGGGGAGCTGGGGCACCGACCCCTCAGATTCCCTCCAGCCAAGGCTGTGCCTTGCCTCCACCCATGCCCAGAGTGTGGGGCAGAATATGGAAGCATCCTCTGTAAGCTGGTGTAAATATCGTATGGGCCTCTGTGACCGTGTGTGTGTGTGTGTGTGTGTGTGTGTGTGTGTCTGCATGTGCACACACACTTGCTGAGGGCTGTGTCTACAGACCCCACGAAGAGGGCAGAGTCATCCAGAAAGCCCAGGTGCTGATTCTCGGGCCCTTGTTCTCTCCCCATAGAGGGCCATCCGCGTACGCAGCCACTCCATGGAGACCATGGTGGGCGGCCAGAAGAAGTCGCATAGTGGGGGCATCCCGGGCAGCCTCAGCGGAGGCATCTCCCACAACAGCATGGAGGTCACCAAGACCACCTTCTCGGTGAGTGCTGGCAGGCCCTGGGGCAGAAGTGGGTGCCGGGGAGGCACCCCCAGACCTACGGAGGAAGAGTGCCCCCACCCAGGCTTGGGCAGGTGACTTGATCAGGGCAAGCTGGATGACGGAGGGAAACTGAGGCTGCTTGGGGATGACCCTGACCCCGACCTCTGAAAATGGTCCTTTGGAGCCTCCATCCTAGACAGCACCTGGGGTTGGCCCAGATGGCGCTAGAAGCCATCCTGTCCTATTCTCTTGAGTTTCCTTGACAGCTAGACCTCCTCCTCAGGCCAGTCCTGCAGTATCGTCCTGGGGTGTGTTTCACTGCCCAGGGGCTTGGGACCCATGCCTGTGAGAGGGGTGTCCTTGCTTTGTTATGATTAATGGCAGCAGGAGCCACCCCAGCTTACTGTGCACCAGGCACTGAGCTGAGTAACCTGTAGACACAATCTCACCTGCTTCCCATAGCAGCTGCCCGAGGTGGGTGCTAATGTGTTCTCCTGTTCCCGTTTGAGGAAAAGGAGGCCTGCTGGGGTTAAGTAACTTGCTAGAGGCCACTCAGCTAAGCTTAAGAGCTGGGATTTGAGGCCGGGCGTGGTGGCTCACACCTGTCATCCCAGCACTTTGGGAGGCTGAGGCGGGTGGATCACAAGGTCAGGAGTTCAAGACCAGCCTGGCCAACATGGTGAAACCCCGTCTCTACTAAAAATACAAAAATTAGCAGGGTGTGGTGGCGGGCGCCTGTAATCCCAGCTACTCAGGAGGCTGAGTCAGGAGAATCACTTGAATCCGGGAGGTGGAAATTGCAGTGAGCTGAGATTGCGTCACTGTACTGCAGCCTGGGTGACAGCGAGACTCTGTCTCAACAAAACAAAACACAAAATCCACTGGAATTTGAATGCAAATCTGCTGGATCCAAAGTCTATGCTCTTCATCACCATGTGTACAGTTCCCAAGGAAAGGGTCCTGCAGGCCTGTGAGTTTGGGCCTGATTGACTCGCACCAGGGGCTGGGGAGGGGAGGGAATCCCATAGTTGAGCCTTTCATAAAGCAAAGTGGGCTGGGCACGGTGGCTCACACCTGAAATCCCAGCACTTTTGGAGGCTGAGGAGGGCGGGTCCCTTGAGTCCAGGAATTCGAGACCAGCCTGGGGAGCAAAGTGAGACCCCATCTCTGCAAAAACATGCAAACATTTTCCAAGTATGGTGGTACACACCTGTAGTCTTAGCTACTTGGGAGGCTGAGGTGAGAGCATCGCCTATGCCTGGGGAGGTCGAGGCTCCAGTGAGCCGTAATTGGGCCACTGCACTCCAGCCTGGGTGTCAGAGTGAGACCCTGTCTCAAAATCTAAGAACTAAAGCAAAGTGGCTTTGGATTTGTATAGACTAGGATTTTCCTTTCTTTTTCTTCAAAATAGCAGAACCTACTCACCATGGTACTAATTATGAGTATTATAAATGGCCTCGCATAATTAATCTAATTGACTAAATATTTTCCTAGCTATTATCTTGTTCCCCCTGAAGGTGCATGGTGTGAGCAGAGCAGGGCCTTATCTCCGTTCTATGGATGAGGAGACTCAGGTCGGGTCTCACCACTCTCCTGAGGTTTCGTAACATGTGCATAGCTGGAGCTGGGCCCTGAGTTGGAGGCTTGGTGGCCTCTAAAGATTGGTTCCGGGCTCCCGTCTGCCCTCCTCAAACTCCCACCACTCATTGTCCACTGTGAGGCCGGGCAGCTGTCCAAAGCAGGTGTCTCGGCTGCCCCCCGTCGCCTGTTCGTACCTGTGGCCCCGGCTTGGCAGCTCTCAGCCTGTCTCGTTATTGGATCACCTGCGTGGCTCCATTTGTTTGTGAGGAATGAAGGAGAGTCAGGAGTCCTCACCCTGCCAGTGATTTGCTGGATGACCTTGATGAAATCTCACTCTCTGGTCTTCAGCTTCCTCGCCGGTAAAATGACAGGTTGAACCAGGTCCCTCCAGGGCCTCCCTGGCTTTGTGCTTCTCAGTCTGTGTCCCCCCGGAATTGTTCCGACCTTCTCAATATGGTGGGCCTGGCCCTGTGTCCTCCAACAGTTGTGGTCTTTGGTGGATCATGACCTGGGACCACAAGGTTTGACTTAACAGAGGGAAAGAGGCTGTGACTGGCCTGAGTCTCCGGGTCTCAGCTCCAGTTACATAGATCTCAACCTTCCTGGCTGTCTTGCTATTTTCTGGGGTCTCTTCCAGACCAGGAGCCATTTGTAGACCAGGGAGGGGGATGAGGGGATAGGAGAACGGTGTTTGGGCTGGGGGCATTCACTTTGGCGATTTCATCGGCAGCCTCCAGTGGTGGCGGCAACGGCGAAGAACCAGTCACGGAGTCCCATCAAGCGACGGTCGGGACTCTTCCCCCGCCTGCACACGGGCTCAGAAGGCCAGGGAGACAGCCGGGCACGATGGTAACTGTTGGGAAACCCCTACCCCAGCCTGACTTGTGGGGTCTGTCAACCCCTTCCACTGCTACAGCTGTTCAGTGCCCTACCTTGCAGGGAGGAGCTTTGCTCAGCTTTGGGAGATAGCCCTGCCTTCAGGCACCTGTGTGTCCCCTGTCACTCACTCAGCTCTTTATCCAAAGAGGCTGACTTGGCCAGTCTTTGCATGGGACTTTCCAAAGTTAATCTTGCAGCATTTTGACCCAGGCTAGAAACATTGCTTGGGTTCTTATTTCTTTGCCTCCTTTTTCAACACTCACTCAAATGGCCTGTCTTATGGGAGCCTTGCCTGATTCTGCCAGGCAGAGTTAATTGCATCTTCCTTTGGTCTTCTGAAACATTCTGAGCTTTTTTCTTTTTAAGCAACTCATATATTACATTACATTGAACCTGTTCTTGGTAATTGTCTTTCTGATTCTTTTAAAAGAATGAACACACAGTACTTGTACATATTTTTGGGGTACATGTGATATTTTGATGAAATGCATAATGGTCAAATCAAGGTAATAGAAATATCCATCATCTCAAACATTTATCTTTTGAGTTAGGAACATTCAAATTATTTTCTAGCTATTTTGGACTATGTAATACATTATTATCAACTATACTCACTGTATTGTACTATTGCACACTAGATCTTATTTCTTCTATCTAACTGTATTTTTGTACCCCTTAACCAACCTCTCTTCATCCTGCCTTTCCCTGCCCCTTCTCAACCTCTGGTGACACCTGTCAACTTTCTCCACGAGATTCACTTTTTTAGCTCCTACATATGAGGGAGAACATGCGATATTTGTCTTTTTTTTTTTTTTTTCCTGAGACAGAGTCTCTGTTGCCCAGGCTGGAGTGCAGTTGCACCATCTCAGCTCACTGCAACCTCTGCCTCCCAGGTTCAAGCAGTTCTCCTGTCTCAGCCTCCCTGAGTAGCTGGAACTACAGGTGCATGCAACCATGCCAGCTAATTTTTGTAATTTTGGTAGAGACAGGGTTTCACAATGTTGGCCAGGCTGGTGTTCAACTGCTGACCTCAAGTGATCCACCTGCCTTGGCTTCCCAAAGTGTTGGGATTACAGGCGTGAGCCACCATGCCTGGCCATGGTATTTGTCTTTTCGTGTCTGGCTTTCACTTAACATCATGACCTCCAGTTCCACCCATGTTGCTGCAAATGACAGGATTACATCTTTTCCACGGGTGAATAATATCCATTGTATATATACAAAACATTTTTTTTATCTACTTGTCTGTTGATGGACACTGAGGTTGATTCTGTACCTTGGCTGTTGTGAGTAATGCTGCAATAAACATGGGAATGCAGACATCTCTTCCATATACTGATTTCCTTTCTTTTGGATATATTTACCCTGCAGTGAGATTGCTAGATCATATGGTAGCTCTAGTTTTAGTGTTTTGAGGAACCTCCATACTGTTGTCCTTAGTGGCTATGCTAATTTACATTCCCACCAACACTGTGGGAGCATTTCCCTTTCTCTGCATCCTCACCAGCATTCGCAGTTGCCTGTCTTTTTGATAAAAGCCATTTTAACTGGGGTGAGATGATAGCTTATTGTGGTTCCTGTGGTGGGGGCAGATGTCACAGACTCTAAATTATTAAAGACAAATAATAACAGATGTCAGGATATGGAGAAATGGGAACCCTTGTTCATTGCTGGTGGGAATGTAAAATAATGCAACTACTTTGGAAAACAGTCTGGCATTTCCTTAGAAGGTTAAACATAGAGTTATCACATGACCAAGCAATTCCGCTCCTCAGTATATACCCAAGAGAGTTGGGAACGGTTGTCCGTGAAAGAAAGTTCGCATTTCCTTGATAATTAGTGATGTTGAATGTTTGTTGACATACCTACTTGCTATTTGCATGTCTTCTTTTGAAAAATTTCTATTCAGGTTTCTTGCCCTTTAAAAAATCATGTTGTTTGTGTTTTTGCTATTGATTTTTTTGAGTTCCTCATATAGTCAGGTTATTAATCCTTGGATGGATAGTTTGCAGATATTTCCTCCCATTCTGCAGATTGGCTCTTTACTTGGTTGATTGTTTCCTTTGCTGTGCAGAAGCTTTTTAACTCAATGTAATCCCATTTGTCTATTTTTGCTTTTGTTGTCTGTGCTTTTGAGGTCTCATCTAAAAAGTTTTTGCCCAGACAGACCAACGTCCTAAAGCATTTCCCCAATGTTTTCTTCTAGGAGTTTCTTTGTTTCATGCCTTAGATTTAATCGATTTTGATTTGATTTTTATGTATGGTGAGAGAAAAGGGTCTGGTTTTATTCTTTTGCATATGGTTATCCAGTTTTACCAGCACCACTTACTAAAGAGACTGTCCTTTCCCAATGTATATTCTCAGCACCTTTGTTGAAAATGAAATGATCATGTGGTTTTTGTTCTGTATGGTTAATGTGATGTATCACATTTGTCGATTTGTGGATGTTGAACCATCCTTGCATCGCTGGAACGAATCCCATGGTGAACTGATCGTGGTGAATGATCTTTTCGATGCATTGATGAATTCTGTTTGATAATATTTTGTTGAGGATTTTTGCATCTGTGTTTATCAGGAATATTGGCCTTTTTGTTGTATCCTTGTCTGGTTTTGATGTCTTTCTGATTCTTTAATCGGTGAGCCCATTTGTTCTTTATTTTAGCAACCAACATTTCTTGAGTGGCTGCCATGTGCTGGGCACAGTGCTGAGTGCTCAGACAAGTGCTACAAAACATATAAGCCTGACCTCCAGAAGTTCACAGTCTTACAAGACGGGAAAGGGCAGCATTTGATTGACTTCCAAATTCCCAAGTTGTCTGCCTATGCCCTGGGTGGTGGCATCATGTTCTGAAGTAGGGCTTGAAGGACAAGAGGCAGGGTTATGGAGAAGGATGAAAAGCTCTGTTTGGAACCTGTGCATGGGAGATTTTGTGAACCAACAGTAGAGATGTCCAGGGAGTGGTCAGAGTTATAGGTTTTTTAAAATTTTATTTTACTTTTTAAAAATTATTATACTTTAAGTTCTGGGATACATGTGCAGAATATGCAGGTTTGTTACATAGGTATACATGTGCCATGGTGGTTTGCTGCACCCATCAACCCGTCATCTAGGTTTTAAGCCCTCCATGCATTAGGTATTTGTCCTAATGCTCTCCCTCCCCTACCCCCAACTCCCCGACAGGCCCTGGTGTGTGATGTTCCCCTCCCTGTGTCCATGTGTTCTCACTGTTCAACTCCCACTTATGAGTGAGAACATGCGGTGTTTGGTTTTCTGTTCCTGTGTTAGTTTGCTGAGGATGATGGTTTTCAGCTTCATCTATGTCCCTGCAAAGGACATGAACTCATTCATTTTTATGGCTGCATAGTATTCCATGGTATATGAGAGGCCTTAACTAGAGAAGGAGAGTTGGGTGCCAATAGGGTAGAGGTACTGATTAATGATGGCTTAATTAATACGACCACCAGAGAGGCTGAGTAGAGTACCACATTTAAGGGCAGGTGGAGAAGGGAAGGTGGTGAAGCTGACTGGGAAGGAAAGATGAGAGAAGAGGGGGAGGGGATGGAGTCTCTGAAGCCAGAGGAGGAG